>NW_011494227.1:4422-5166 GCF_000754665.1 Bison bison bison | reverse complement strand
GCTGGGCTGGGCAGAGTGGGTGAGCTGGGCTGGGCTGGGCTGGGTTGAGCTGGGTTGAGCTGGCCTGAGCTGGGCTGAGCTTTGCTGGGCTGAGCTGGGCTGAATTTTGCTGGGCTGAGCTGGGCTGGGCTGAGCTGAGCTCGGCTGAGCTTTGCTGGGCTGAGCTGGGCTGAGCTGGGCAGAGTGGGTGAGCTGGGCTGAACTGAGCTGAGCTGGGTGGAGCAGGGCTGTGTTGAACTGGGCAGAGTGGGTGAGCTGGGCTGAGCTGGACTGAGCTGGGCTGAACTGAGCTGAGTTGAGTTGGGCTGAGCTGGGCTGAACTGAGCTGAGCCAGGTTGAGCTGGGCAGGGCTGAGCTGAGCTGGGCTGTGTTGAGCTGGGCAGATTGGGTGAGCTAGGCTGAGCTGAGTGGGCTGAGCTGGGCTGTTTAAGCTGGGCAGAGTGGGTGAGCTAGGCTGAGCTGGGCTGAGCTGGGTTGAGCTGGGCTGAGCTGGGTGGAGTGGGTGCGCTTGGCTGAGCTAGGCTGAGCTGGGTTGAGCTGGGCTGAGCTGAATGGAGTAGCTGAGCTGGGCTGAGGGGGGCTGAGCTGGGCCGAGTGTGTGGGCTGGGCTGGGCTGGGCTTAGTTGGGTTGACCTGGGCTGAGCTGAGCTGGGCTTGGTTGAGCTGGGCTGAGCTTGGCTGAGCTTTGCTGGGCTGAGCTGGGCAGAGTGGTGAGCTGGGCTGAGCTGGGTTGAGCTGGCCTGA
>NW_011494227.1:0-425 GCF_000754665.1 Bison bison bison | reverse complement strand
GGACGCCCCACCACCGCTGTCAGCCCCAAGTGGCCCTGAGTCCTCCAGAGGGGTCGAGGACACCTGGCCACTCCCCCACCTCCAGCCCAGCGAGACCCCACCCTTGTGTGTACGCGTGTGCTCTGTCTTGCTCTGTGCCACCCCAGCGCTCCTAGGGCCAGGCACTCAGGGCCACTGCTTGGCTCAGCCTCAGCCACGCTCTGCCCCTGCAGGCTGTGGAATTGGGCGCCCAGGGGCCTACCAGTCCTGGCCAAGACGCTGCCTGACAAGTCCTGGAGCTCCCAACTGCCCCGGGGGTGCCGGGGAGGCAGGCACACGCCTGCTCGCCTGCCCGCTCGCTTCTGCAGTCCCCCAACCCTTCTGATGGGTCAGGGCGGCCGAGGGGGGCCAGGGCAGGCTCTGCAGGCAGCTCAGCCATGCTGACC
>NW_011494226.1:18354-20168 GCF_000754665.1 Bison bison bison | reverse complement strand
TTTTTTTTTTTTTTTTTTTTTACAGCACATAGCCTTTAACCATAACTAACACACATAATTTACAACTGTTTAAACCCACAATGAAGATTAAAATTATTAGATAACTTCCAAATGTGTGAAAGAGTAAGTAGTTTTGTTTGGCTTGGGGTTTTTTCGTTTGTTTGTTTTTAGTTTAAGGGATTCCTAGCAAAAGGTTTTGGAGAAGGAAATGGCAACCCACTCCAGCGTTCTTGCCTGGAGAATCCCAGGGACGGGGGAGCCTGGTAGGCTGCCGTCTACGGGGTCGCACAGAGTCAGACATGACTGAAGTGACTTAGCAGCAGCAGCAGAAGGTTTAAAGACTCCTGGGACTGGTCACACTTGGTGGTCTGTTTCTTTACTTTCTAGTCTAACTCACCAACCTATGGTAGTCTTGATTCCTCTACCTCCAGAAAGAGGGGATGAAGGTTCCAAAAAGGCAGGTATATTAATCACTTGTTCTACTCTCTACAACCTCTAGATATATCAAATGTCTTCCCCACCCACAGTTTCTTCTAAGGGAAACTCCCCTAGCTTCACCTCCTATTGTGAAACTTGCCCCAAACTGTATTCCATGTGACTCGGTGCACCCCATTTCCCCACCCCGTCGTGGTCATAACTGACTAAGCCAGAGTGGGCACCTGACCAATGAGCCAATCCATAGACAGCCCAGGAACCACTGATGGAGCCTGGTCCCAAACACCAAATTGGTTCTAATGTACTAGTTATTTTTAGAAAATATGAAAAAAAAAAAAAAAGGCAAAGGAAACAGAAGATGAGCACATGTCTAGAGAGAGGCCATGAATTAGTTCTGGGACCATTCAGGGAAGAAAATAACTCAAGTTACAAAGAAGCAGGAGCTGTGCATTGGCAGAAGCAAAGGGGTGCAGAATAGAACTAAGCTCTATAGAAGAGAGGAAACAAGTAAAGCAGAGAGGGTATTTCTGTTTCACGTATGGTGTGCCAGTTGTCCTAGATATCTGCTCTCAACTACACACACATGGGACTTCTGGATAAAATCAAACAAATATCCTTTAGAATGCATAGCTGAGATAAGATAATTAAATCTGGAAAGGGAAGAAGGAACAAAGTGAAAGCTAAAACCAAAGTGGTAAGCTCGCACTGATGGAGAATTTATTGCTCTCAACAAATAAGAAGCATGGCAGGGATAAGAGATAAAGAGCTCTCTCGGTGAAAGGATGGACCATCATTCTACCCACCAACAAAGGGACATCGTGAGGACACTTGTCAATCTAAGGCTGACAATTGTCAGCACTCCCAAGTGAGACTTACATCAGCAGGGGAACAGAGATTAAATGTCTCCAATGTGGCTTCCCAGACACGTGGTACACCTTAGGTACGCCAATTGCATTTGAATAACCGAGTCTAGTTCTCATTTTGGGGAAGCCAGTCGAGGGCAGTTGTCCAATCTGTTCCATTTGTCCACACCACCAGCTGAATGATATTTGTACCCCCCCCCACCATGGAATGAGTCATGCCTAAGAAGACAAAGTTGGGGAAAGCTATCTGAGGTGCTGACAGGTGTTTTGTGGGAGGTTTTAGCAGCTTGGGCCCGCTCTGCTGTTTTTGATAGACTTATCAGTAAGATTAAGGGCAATGGTGATCAAACTGTGGCCAGAGCTGACTAGCAGAGAACAGTAAACCCAGCAGTAAATCCAGTTAAAATATAAGTGTTAGTCACTTGTCCAACTCTTTGCAACCCCACGGACTGTAGCCTGCCTGGCTCCTCTATCCAAGGGATTCTCCAGGCAAGCATACTGGATTGGGTTGCCATT
>NW_011494226.1:14992-16858 GCF_000754665.1 Bison bison bison | reverse complement strand
GGTATGGTGGTTAGGGGATCTGCCTGCCAATGCAGAGGACACAGGTTTGATCCCTGGTCCAGGAAGATTCCACATGTCATGGGGCAGCTAACAGGTGCGCCACAACTCCTGAGCTCATGTGCTACAATTACTGAAGCCCGCACACCTAGAGCCTGTGCTCCACAAGAGAAGCCACCACAGTGAGAAGCCCACGCACCACAATGAAGAGTAGCCCCCGCTCTGTAACTAGAGAACAGCAAAGACCCAGCACAGCCAAACGTAATTAATTAATTTTAAAAATTAAAAAAAAGTCTTTTGTGGTTCCATATGAGTTTTTAGGATTTTTTTTTATATTTCTGTGAACGCTAATGGGATTTTGACAGGGATTACTCTAAACTTGTAGATTGCTTTGGGAACCACAGACATTTAACAATATTAAGTCTTCCAGTTGAAGTGGAGAATACGAGACCCCAAAATATGCTTCTTTGCACAAAAGAATTATTTTGACAGGTTATTTTCAAGAAACAGCAGACACAGGAGAAGTTCTGAAAAACAATTAGAAGCTATCTTTTTGAAAGGGACATTTAAATTTATAAAGGAAATTTCCATTTGTAAGTGTGTCTCCCTCTCTGTAACAGGAAAAGAATAACAGCTCTAAATCACAGGAAATGCTCATCAATGGAGAAGACATCTACCTAAAGCTGTAAACAAACTTACTCTCCTTTACTGTGCTTTTTCTGATATCCTCCCATAACAGGCTCCCTTGCCCTCCAACATTGTTCTTCTGCCTTTAACTGCAGATAATAATTAAGGTGATGTCTTGGGCCATTTCAGAGTTACTCATTTTTCCTGGGTATCTCCCAAGTAACAAGAGGTAAACATGTTATTAAACTTATGTTTTTCTCTTGTTAATGTCTTTAGTACTTCCCTGATAGTCCACTGGTTAAGAATCCTCCTGCCAAAGCAGAGGACACAGGTTCAATCCCTGGTCTGGGAAGATTCCACATGCCACAGACAACTAAAGCCCATGTGCCACAACTATTGAGCCAGTCTGGCAGTCAATACAGTGCATAGGGTCACAAGACGTGACTGAAGCGATTGAGCACACAAGAAAAAAACAAGCAGAAGTTTATTAGCATGTGTATCATGCACACACTGGGAGCACTCAAAGATAGTAACTCAAAGGGGAGGTTAGAACTTGGCTTATATAATATCAGAATAAAAGACCAATGCCTTTCTAGAGATACAAGACAAAGGAGAAGGATTTTGAGTTTCTAGGGTGGCAAATTGTGGGAAGACAAATGCTTGGGGGAAACTAGTGGAAGATAAGGACTACTTAGGTTTTGTATGTAGATTCCTTTGGCCTTGTCTCTGACTTGATGAGGGTCTATAGTTGTCTGCAGTTATTAACTTTTCTCATTCTTGGGGAGAAAAGAGAGGGGAGGGGGAAAGCCTCTTCAAATTTATAGCCTGCTTTTAGGCAAACAGAGACCTTTTCATGTATCTGCTTCTTCTCAATTGCTTTAAACTCAAATTGATCCTTATGGCACAGTGGCATTATTCTGGAGTGGCATATTCTGCTATCCTTCAGCACTTAGCATTTATAATTACCCTTCATATATTTTATTCCCCTGCACTTCATTCTGATGTCCTCAAGTGTATCTCCAGTACCTAGCCTGAAATACAGTGGGTGCTGACTTGAACTACCTTAAAATTATTGCACTTCACCTTCGTTTGACAAATGCCAGAAAATGAGTGTCCAAAAAAAACTATTCTCTGCCAACAGGTTCTAGAGGCCAAGGTCCCCAAAACAGTCCTTTATTCATACATTTTTCATTTTGTATTGTATTTGTGTGCTTGAGAATTCATTAATCTCTTGACAAACTG
>NW_011494226.1:14448-14892 GCF_000754665.1 Bison bison bison | reverse complement strand
ATGGCAGGGGAGCTTAGAGATATATCCCTGGGGGGATACTATAAACATATATAGGAGCCTTGCTACTTGAATGCGAATTGACCTTGCTCCTCAAATGTCAGTAAGATGGCACAGAACATGTTTGTGACATCTAAGACTGCATACCACCTGTCATCAGCCTGTGTAATGGATTCAGTTGCAGTCACTATGTCTGAAACAGCCTGGGCTTTGGGAGCAACAATTGAAATCAGTTGGTAATAATCTGCTATAAGCCTTTAGCTTTTGTTAGTCTTTTTTTTTTTTTTTTTTTACTGGTCATTAAGGGCTGTCATTTTGAGATCTCTGATGTCTTTAAGTCTTTAATCAAGGCTGTGATTTCCCTTTCTCTTCCTGGGGGGTTTGTTAGCTTCTGGTGAATCATAAGAAGTAGATTGAAAAACTATTTACACCTCTGCTATAGACTAT
>NW_011494226.1:13052-14348 GCF_000754665.1 Bison bison bison | reverse complement strand
AAATCTAACCCCCAAGGTAACAGTTTTAGGAGGTAGGGCCTTTGGAAGGTGATTAGGTCATGAGGGTGGTGCCCTCATGAATGAAATAAGTGCCCTTATAAAAGAGACCTCAGAGAGCTCCCTTGCCCCTTCTTCCAGGTGAGGACACAGCAAGAAGATGATCATCTATGAACCAGAAAGTGGGTCCTCACCAGACAATGAATCTGTTAGCACCTTGATCTTGGACTTGCCAGACTCATTTGTGTTGTTTATAAATCACCCAGTCTGTATTATTTTGTTATAGCATCCTGGACTGACCAAGACAACTCCCCACTAGTGTTTCTGTCTATGCTGCTCTTCCCAATGTCAAAAATCATCTTTGGCACTTATGGGATGAAGATATAACACACCAATTCCTACTATACATTCAGATGAGGAAGCAAAAATGACAGTACATTAAATTGGCCTAATGGACCCCATTGATTAGATTTCCTTCCCCACTGTCAACCATGCCTAAATACTATTAGCTAGATCTGAGGGCCTTTTCCTTCCTCAGATCCGGTAGGATAGTGACTGGGCATCTGTATCCAATAGAGCCATAATGGTTTGAATCCCTCACTTCTCCCAAATTCCCCTTTGATGGGTGCATAAGGTTTTCAATCCTGCTTGGGGTAAGTAAAATCTTGGCCCCAATTCTAAATCATTTTTTTCCTAAAAGTGGCCAAGTTTAGGGTAGTGGAGGGAGAGACTGGGGACATAGAGGGAGGGAGTGGGTCTATGCTATTAAAGAAAAAGGGCTTTGCAATTGAGCAGCATAGCAACAGCTCATGATGCAACCAAACAAACTTCACTGTTTTTAATCCACCCAACACTTTACATCAAGCAGCAAAGTTCTTTATGGCTGACACCATTGATTTCAACTTTGAGGACCCCTTCACACTAGTTATAACCAGTGTGGCTTCCTGGCTGAAGCTAATGGGTTTGTACCTGCTGGATTACAGGGGCTTGACTTGCACAACAGTGACCTTCTTTGAGGATTTCACCTTAATCCAGGGCTTTTGTTGCCCCATCACCAAGATAACATCTCTTACGTTCTTACCTGGTTTCAACATGAGGGGAATTTTCCAGGGCAGTAGGGTTGACTGTAAGAATCTACCTAGCTTTGATTCGGTCAATTTCTCATTCTCCAGTGGGTCATCTTCACCAGAATTTTAAACCCAATCTCAGGCAGTAAGACCCTAAAGACTAGTCAATGCCTCATCTGTGGATTCCCATGGTAGTTTTTCTATTTGGGGGAAGTCTTCCTGGGAGGCCCAA
>NW_011494226.1:11248-12402 GCF_000754665.1 Bison bison bison | reverse complement strand
GAGATAATGCTCAGGAGTGTAATTGCTGAGTTTTATGGTATTTGCATATTTAATTTTTTGAGAAACTGATAAACTGTTTTCCAGAGTGCCTATACAATTTTACACTCCTGGGGCTTCCCTGGTGGCTCAGTGGTAAACAATCTGCCTGCCCATGCAGGAGACATGGGTTTGATCCCTAATCCAGGAAGATCCCATATGCCATGGGGCACCTAAGCCCATGCACCACAACTTTCGAGCCCGTGCTCTAGAGCTTGAGAGCCCCAGCTGCTGAGCCCGGACCAGGGGCATGAAACACAATTATCTGATGGGGATTCCAAAGTGTGATGAGAATTAAAACCCTCAACCTACTGCACCTTAGAATGGCCATTTTCACTACCGAGTGAAAAGATCTTGCCTGAGAATGAAGCATAAAGAGAGGACATGGGCATTAAGAGAAGGAGAGAAAGTCATTTTTCTGATGACATCATCTGAGGACCTGCACCCAGTCATGCCTGAATGAAGTCAGTACACCTGCATTTGCTCTTATGAGTCAATATACTGCCTTCTTACAGAAACCAAGCTGAGTGAGGCTTCTGCCACTTGCCATCAAAAAGCATTGGTTAATAAAATAAAGACCAGGGACTTCCCTGGCAGTCCAGTGGTTAAGACTTCACCTTTCAGTACAGTGGGTGCGGGTTCGATTCCTGATCAGGAAGCTAAGATCCCGTGTGTCTTGTGGCCAAAAAACCAAAACATAAAACAGAAGCAATATTGTAACAAATTCAATAAAGTCTTTAAAAACGGTCCACATCAAAAAAGATCTTTAAAAAAATAAAGACCAAAAACCTAGAGAACAATAAAAACCAACTCATACGCAGTGTTACCCTGGATGGTACTGATCACAAAGACAATAGAAGTCCAAAGGCACAGGAGCTGGGAAGAAGTTAATGGAGGCAATTGAAGTTGGACTGGGGGTGATCCCTGTTGTGATAATAATGAAGTATCTGGGACTGTGGCTGGCACCTTATAGTAGTATGGTGCGGTATTCTATGGTATGGCATGGTATAGAATCAGGAATATTACATAAGAAAGGAAGAAGGGTGGGCCAACAGAAATGCTAGCCTTTATCCTTTTGAAGATTAAGAGGGCTGATGGAGGGGGTAGAAAATCAACGC
>NW_011494226.1:10785-11148 GCF_000754665.1 Bison bison bison | reverse complement strand
AATTCCTATTGCCAGGGAGGAATTCCAAGTATCTGTTGCTGGCCAATGAGGTGAATTTTTCTGAAGGGGCCAGAAACTGTTGGGGAAGAGTGGGTGGGGGGGGCTACCAAATCATGCCACAGAAGGAAGTGATTTTATTTTGATTGTAACTAGCAACAAGGGGTATCCTGAAGACTTGAACAGAGTCCTAAGGAGATCTGAATTTGGAAAGAGAAGGCAAGTGACTGTACTAGCACTTAAAGAGTTAAAGAGAAATTATGCTTCTGCCAGCAGTTCCTGGGACTCCGTCCAAACAGCATGCTGTCAGCAGCATCAGCCGGCAGGAACGCATAATCTTCCACCCTTTGGTTTCGGTGGGTAATA
>NW_011494226.1:9433-10685 GCF_000754665.1 Bison bison bison | reverse complement strand
CTCCCCCTCTCCTCTGTGTCCTCCCTCCCACTCTGTCTTTCTCTCCTTCTCTCTCTCTTTTTTTCAATACAGCATCTAATTCAGGAAACCAACCAGCATCTCCCAGGAGAGAAAGGCAGCTTTTCAGACTGGAGAGTCGCTTTTCTTTCATTTACCATCATTCTTTGAGTTAAAGGAATACAATGGCCTCGGGTTTTAACATTTCTGGAATCAAACGTACTACCTAATTCTTTCCTCCCCACTTAAAAGGTCTTATTAAATTGACGGTCAACCAATGACACGGCATCTTAGGGTGGAGGAAAGACAAGCCACAAAAACGCCCTCGCTGTCATTACTTTTATCCCGGTAGGAAGTGTGTTACTTAGCTGAGGAGCAACCCCTCCCCCCATCTCTGCCGAAGAACGAAGCAAAAAGACATCTCATGCACCATACTGTGGTGTTATTTCAAATCAACAAGATTAATTATATACAAAACTCCATGATGTATATAGAGCTGAATAATTCAGTTCAACTAAAGCATATTGAGGCTTAAATGGAACTACTAAGGTTACAAAGAATAAATCATGGCCTCAACTTTAAGTAGCTTAGTGTGGCAGGGAGACAGTCTACAGATAATTATATAACAGTATGGTAAGCACTGTAATAGGAGTTCAGAAGAAGAAACAGCAAAAATTTTGTGGTGAATGGAACTTTAAGTTCTTTTCAGAGAACTGCAGTAGCTTTCAAGCCCATTGTCTCATCCTACAGTAAATAACACATTTTTTAAACTTATTTATTTTTTAAGTGAAGGATAATTGCTTTACAGAATTTTGTTGTTTTCTGTCAAACTTCAACATAGTAACACATTTTTATTGAAGTTTTTATTGAGGTAATTGTGGATCCTCATGCAATTGTAAGAAATCATACAAAGAGATTCTGTGTATCCTTTGCCCAATTTCCACCAACAGCAATATTTTGGAAAACTGTATAATAATATCATGACTAGGATATTGATATAATCCACTGATATTATTCCAATTTCCCCAGTTTCACTTTACTTGAGTGTGTGTAAGTTCTATACAATATGATCACCTGTGTAGGCTCATCTATCCACCACCACAGTCAAGATACTGAAGAGTCCCAACAAGGATCCCTCCTCTGATTGCCCTTTTATAACCACACCCACCTCTCTCCCACTCCTGTCCCTACATTTCTAAAATGTTGTCACTTCAAAAATGTTCTATAAATGCAATCACACAGTATGTAACCTTTT
>NW_011494226.1:7684-9333 GCF_000754665.1 Bison bison bison | reverse complement strand
AATCAACGCAGTACAAGACTGTTAGATTTAGACAGTCATCCAAGTCTACCCTAGCATCTGGGCTGAACACATTCTGCTCTCTAGAGCAGTGGTTCTCAATTTTGGTTGTCCATTAGAATCACTTGAAGAGCTTTAAAAAAAATCCAGATACCATATATACAATAGAATATTATTCAGCTATTTAAAAGGAGTGTGTGCTAAGTCGCTTCAGTCGTATCCGACTCTTTGCAACCACATGGACTGTAGCCCGCCAGGCTCCTCTGTCCATGGGATTCTCCAAGCAAGAATACTGGAGTGGGCTGCCATGACCTTCTACAGGGGATCTTCAAGACTCAGGGATCAAACCCATGTCTCTTATGTCTCCTGCATTGGCAGGTAAGTTCTTTACCACTAGTGCCACCTGGGAAGCCCATTAAAAAGGAGGGAAGCCTGCTATTTGCAACAACATGGATGAAACTTGAGGGCATTACGCTAAGTGAAATAAGTCAGAGAAAGATAAATACTGCATAATCCCACTTATATGTGGAATCTGAAAAATTCAAACTCGTAGAAACGGAGTTGAATGGTGGTTACCAGGGGTTGAGGTGTGGGAGAAATGGGGAGATATCTGTCCAAGGGCACAACTTTTCCATTTTAAGATAAGTTCTGGGGATCTAATGCACAGCAGAGCGACTAAAGTTAACAATACTGTTATGTACTGGAAATTTGCCAGGAGAGTAGATCTTAAATGTTCTCACTGCAAAATTAAAAAACTATGAGGTGACGGATTTGTTAACTAACCTTCATATGGTAATTATTTCACAATGTATACTTAAATCATTATATTGAACACTTTAACTTATACCGTGTTAAGGTGGCGCAGTGATAAAGAACCTACCTGCCAATGCAGGATACATAAGAGACACCAGTTCAATCCCTGGGTCAGGAAGATCCCCTGGAGGAAGGCATGCCAACCCACTCCAGGATTCTTGCCTGAAAAATCCCATGTACAGAGGAGCCTGGAGGGCTACAGTCCATGGGGTCACAAAGAGTCAGACACAACTGAGCACACACACACACACACACAAAGCTGGAAAAATTTCAGACAGCCAGGTCACATCCAGACCAAGTTAATCAGAATTACTGGTATCAGCATTTTTAAAAACTCCCCTGGTGATTCTGCTGTGTAGCCAGGCTTGACAGCAAGTGCTCTGGGGCAGTACTTTTCCAACTTTAATGTGCATGTGAATCTTGTTTAGGTTTGGAGCAGCTCCAGAATTTAGGGCGCTAAGTATAGTTTAGGGCGATGGTGATGGTGGTGGGAAGGTTGTTCTTTCCAATTCATCTAGTCAGACTTCCCAGAAATAATCTGTGGACAGCTAAGTGTGGTGAGAGGTGAATGGGCTACATACCAGTTCTGATGCAGGATATAGGATGACCCACTGTCCTTGTTTGCCTGGGTCTTAGGGGTTTCTCAGGACATGGGGCTTTCAGTGCTAAAGCAGGAAGTTATGAGTAAACTGGGATGGTTATTTACTCTACCCATCCCTGATCTTCTGGCCAGTGGAGTTCTAGCCTCCGTCATGAACCTTTCTAACCAAATCGGCACCATAGGTAAAGTGGGGGCAAGCAGGACCGAAGAGGATGCTCTTGGGAAAGGAGAAGGGAAT
>NW_011494226.1:6742-6996 GCF_000754665.1 Bison bison bison | reverse complement strand
GGGGATCATCCCAACCCAGAGATTGAACTCATGTCTCCTGCATTGGCAGGGGGATTGCTTACCACTGAGCCACCAGGAAAGCCAAAATTAAAATCTGAAATAAAATATTGGCAAACAACCAGCATCATATTAAAAGAATAAATTGCTGTCACCAAATAGGGTTTATACTAAGAATGCAAGGGTGGTTCAATGTGCAGAAATTTATCACTATGATACAAAATATTAACAGAGCCAAAGAAAACTTCACATGCCTG
>NW_011494226.1:4881-6642 GCF_000754665.1 Bison bison bison | reverse complement strand
AAACGGTGATGAAGGCAAATCCACCCAGGAGGCAGAACATTTCATAATTTACCTTGTTGGGACTTAGATGACTGGATCCTCCCTGGCTCATAGGCAGTGCCAACTGGGTTATCCAATTGGTCTAGGACTTTGAAGGGACAAGATTGGAAAATTGGTGACAAAGCTGTCTTGAGGGCAGGTATGTGGCTGAACTTCTGGGACTAAGCCCAGAATATGAAAGATATCATATCCATGTATTAATAAATACCCACCAGATGTATGTACTGCAGAGGAGGCTCTCAGCAGTTAGATGGACTGGACAACCCATCCCTGGATGTCAGCCAGCCTCTTCCTCCAGCTACCCTGCTGCTTACTCAATGATCTATGAAGTCAGTGTCATAGCATCCACAATCCAGGCAGCAGAGGCCAGTGCCAAGTCTTTGATATGATGCCATTCCCTGAGAGGTCCAGGCTTGTGGAGCAGACATGAATGGGACTTGAAGTCTGGTGTCAGCCTGAGCCAGCTGAGCCCAGCCCAAATTGGCTGAACTACCAACCAACCCACAGACCTGTGAGCAAGAAATAAATGTTTGCTCTATTAAGCCTCTGAAGTTATGGTGCTGTTTGTTATGCAGCAGAAACCTAATATTCTCCTTTTATTCATCTTCATTGAATTATCCTAATTGGATTGTGCCATCTGTTTCCTTTTATAATCCTGACTGAATCATTCTTGCAAGATGACTCAAGGCTGCACAGATCTCCAATTCAGACCTGTCTTCTCAGTTCCAAACCCATATATAGTTCATGGTCTGCTCCCTATCTCCTGTTATATACAAAGTCACCTGCAACTCAACACTCATTCCTCTATCACAAACCTGGTCCTCCATCTCACTCAGCAGCACCGCCCACTGAACAGAAACCTAAGAATTTTCCTGGACACCCACCTCACTGTCACCCCTGTATGCAAACCATCACCAAGCCATGTTAATTTAACCTCTTAAATATCTCTAAAATATGTTTGCTTCTCTTTACCACAACCACCAGCACCACCCTAGCCTAAACCACCAACGCATGCTCAGTCACTCAGTTGTATCCAACTCTTTGCAACCCCATGGACTATAGCCTGCAATGCTCTCCTCTGTCCATGGAACTTTCCAGGCAAGAATACTAGAGTGGGTTGCCATTTCCTCCTCCAGGGGATCTTCCCAAACCCAGGGATTGAACCCATGTCTCTTGTGTCTCCTCACTGGCAGATGATTCTTTACCACTGAGCTACCTGGGAAGTCCTAAACCATTAACACCTCTCACTTAAAATAAGCTTCCGAATCTTGACTATTAAGTGACCATTAATAAATAAGTGGATAAAGAAGAGATGTGGTTTATACAGCGGAATACTATTCAGTCACAAAAATGAATGAAATCTTGCCATTTGCAACAACATGGATGGACCTAGAGGGTAGTACGCTAAGTGAAATAAGTCAGAGAAAGATAAATACTGTATGATTTCACTTACATATGGAATCTAAAAAAACAATCAAAAGAAAAAACAAAACAAAATAGAAACAGTAACAGATAAAGAGAATAACCAGGTGGTTGCCAGAGAGGAGGGCAATGGGGGAAGGAGAGAAATAGGTGAGGGAGATTAAGAGGTATAATCTTCCAGTTACAAAATAAACAAGTCTCCAAGATAAAATGTACAGTGTGGGGAATATAGTCAATAATTATGTAACTTCTTTGGATGGTGACAGATGGTAACTAGACTTATCCTGGCGATCATTTCGA
>NW_011494226.1:4404-4781 GCF_000754665.1 Bison bison bison | reverse complement strand
ACACAATTTCAGGAGTGAATTCTAGCAAATCTCTAAGGAACTGATAATTCTAATGTTTTTAGGGTTCCAGGCCATAGACAAAGAAGGAAATATCAATACTATTGATATTGATAAATATCAATTCTATTAAGCCCAGATAACGTTGAAATAAACCTAGCAAAAATCACACAAAAAATAAAACTGCAAACCCTTCTCACCCATGAATATCAATATGCTGCTGTTGTTGTTTAATTACTAAGTCATGTCTGACTCTTTTGCAACCCCAAGGACTGTAGCCTACCAGTTTCTTCTGTCCATAGGATTCTCCAGGCAAAAGTACTGGAGTGGGTTGCCATTTCCTTCTCCAGGGGATCATCCCAACCCAGAGATTGAACTCA
>NW_011494226.1:3618-4304 GCF_000754665.1 Bison bison bison | reverse complement strand
CTTGACACAGGCCAGAAAACCAAGTGTCAGAAATCCTGGAACAGAGCCTTTTGCCAGGAGGTTCCCTGCCTTGTTGAGCTGAGAGAGAGAGAGAGCTCTAAATGCCGCTGATTAATCACCAAGGCTGATGCTCAGCCATTCCAGCACTCTGCTGCTGCTTCTTGTCAAGTCTTTACCCCTCCCCCTCCCCTTCTAGAAAGACCTCAAGTAACTGCTGTCTTGAAACTTCCTCAGATGGTTGGCTTGGCTAACGCCCAAATATCTCTCATCTCATACTGAGGTGTCCGCGAAGGAGGGAGGGGTAAGTTACTCTCCTAGATTTCGCATTGTATGATTCTGTTATTCTAAATCCCAAGGATTCCTTTTCCCTTTTAAAGAGTGAACTAGTGACACTTTGACAGCATGACCTGGACTCTATTCAGGAAAAAAGAGCTAGGAAATTGCATGTCCATGAATCATCCTGCCACCGGGGGTGGAGGCAGTCCTTCAGTCCTTATCCCACGGCAAGAACTCTTTCCAAAGGTCAGATAACGCTCTGAATCCATACTCACCAGGCAGCCCACCATTTCCAACAAAGCTGCTTCTGAGGCCCAGGAAGGAAGGCTTGGATGAGGGAGTCCAGACAATTTGACCTTTAGGAAGGGGTGTTGCTCTGGTTGTAAATAAAAAATCCAACATCCTGTATG
>NW_011494226.1:0-225 GCF_000754665.1 Bison bison bison | reverse complement strand
TTCTGAGTCTGGCTAGTAGAAAAGATATGTTTATTCATAAGATGAAATACTATACAGCAGTGAAAAGGATGGCCCAGAGCCACACTATCAACACGGGCTCATTTTAATTTTTTAAATTATTTTATTATGATTTTTGGTCACCCCATGCAACATGTGGGGTTTTAGTTCCTTGATAAAGGATTGAACCCATGCCCCTTGCATTGGAAGTGCACAGTCTTAACCCTT
>NW_011494225.1:13181-13683 GCF_000754665.1 Bison bison bison | reverse complement strand
AGACTCTTATGTATATTGTAAGATGTTTGACAGTAGCCATGAACTCTACCCACTAAATACCAGATGCAACCCCCAAATTGTGGCAACAAAAAATAGCAGATATTCACAAATGTCCCTGGTTGAGACCACCCGCAACCCAAGCATATATAATATAAACTCGAGTGATTTTTATGCTTTCTTAAGATGCCATGCATTTTATTCAGATTTCCCTGAAGGAATGCTTAATATGCTGAAAATTATTTTCTGTGATTATCACATAATTATGTGGTATGTTAAAGGGAGAGAAATGTATGCATGTGTGGTGTATATGTATGGATGTGTGTAACTAACATTCGTAAATAAAGCAAGAAGATGACAAAAAAAAAAAAAATCTGCTGGCAGTGAAAAAACAGCAGTCTCCTAAGTGGTGTATAAGAAGTCAGTTTTTAAATTAGCTTTATTCCTACTGCCTGGGTAATTTGACCTTGAGAATTACATGGGTAATTTTACAGCAATGTCAACA
>NW_011494225.1:10237-11563 GCF_000754665.1 Bison bison bison | reverse complement strand
TGTTGGCAAAGTAATATCTCTGCTTTTTAATACACTCTCTAGGTTTGTCTTAGTTTTTCTTCCAAAGAGCAAGCATCTTTTAATTTCATGGCTGCAGTCAATGAGCACAGTGATTTTGGATCCCAAGAAAATAAAGTCTGTCACTGTTTCCATTGTTTCCCCATCTATTTACCATGAAGTGATGGGACCCGATGCCATGATCTTAGTTTTCTGAATTTTGAGTTTTAAGCCAGTATTTTCATTCTCCTCTTTCACTTCTATCAAGAGGCTCCTTAGTTCTTCTTCGCTTTCTACCACAAGGGTGGTATCATCTCCACATCTGAGGTTATTGATATTTCTCCTGGCAATCTTGATTCCAGCTTAAGCTTCATCCAGTCCAGCATTTCGCATGAGGTACTTTGCATATAAGTTGAATAAGTAGGGTAACAATTTACAGCCTTGAGGTTCTCCTTTCCCAATTTTTAACCAGTCTGTTGTTCCATGTCTGGTTCTAACTCTTGCTTCTTGACCTGCATACAGGTTTCTCAGGACATTTTGTACCTTATTTTAAACCCTAATCCATATAATACAGATGGACCATTCTCTGCACATAGGCAGGTCATAGTGGATACATATGTGGCTCACGTGTGTGTACAGGAGGAACTCAATATCTTTAATTAGTTCCAGACAGACTCAATCATGTGAATATCACAAAATAAAGCAAGTTATATGAATTTTTTGTTTCTGCATTCAAATAAACTTATGTTTATACTATATTGTAGTCTACTAAGTGTACAGTAGCATTATATATTAAAATTTATGTACATACCTTAGTTTTCAATAGTTTATTGCTAAAAGAATGCTAATCATCATCTGAGACTTTAACATTAAAATACACTGATCATCGATCAGAATAACAAACATAATAATAGTGAAACATTTTGAAATATTGCAAGAATTACCAAAATGTGACACAAAGACATGAAGTTAGCAAATGCTATAGGAAAAATGGTGCCAATGTACTTGCTTGACACAGCATTGCCACAAATACACATTTGTTTAAAAAAAAAAGAATTCATTATCTGTGGAGCACAATAAAACAGGTGTGCCTGTATTTCTGGTTGTTCTCATACATAAATCAACACACATCAGGACACAGGTGAGAACTGTATCTGTGAGAATGTGTGTATGTTCCCATGTTATCAGCTCTCCTGAAACTGATCCATCTGTGTGAACAGGAACATTTGTAGACTTTGGGTAAATGGACTGAGATATGTAGAGACACTGAGGACTGCTCATGACCACAGGACTGTGAGTTCCAAACTCCAGTGAGAAGAATAAAAAAAA
>NW_011494225.1:8218-9517 GCF_000754665.1 Bison bison bison | reverse complement strand
ATGATTTATTTTATGATATATATATAAAAAAACATGTTTTATGATTATGATCCTGAATCATAATCAGTGCAAATGAATCTGAAAAATAAATACTAGCTATATTCAGCACTCTGAAAAACCATTTCAAGATTTTGTTTTTTACTTTTGAGACTTCTGTACGTGTTCTTAAAGACACAAGTTCACATATATAAACAAAATGGGATTAATATGAACATACTGTTATGTGTTTTTAGTATTTCATAAGAATATTTATTCTAATGGCTACAAAATATTACAGTATATGTGATCATTTAACAAACCCCCTACTGCTGGATATTTAGGCAGTTTCCAATAATTTTCTATTATAAATAACTCTATTAAATCCTTGAAGCTAAATCTTTTTTTTTTTTTTTAATTGCAAATACTCTCAATCATTTCCTTCAGATAAACTCTCAGATGTGGAACTGCTGAGAATCAAGTATGAACACTTTCAGAGGAAGCCGTTAGGCTGCTAACCTACTCTCCAGAAATATGATACCATTTTCTACTCCCACTCATTTCCCTGCACATTCACAAACGTGGGTGTTACATCTTTGTTTTAATCAACATCAGCTTGAGTCCAAAAAGTGCAATCACTTTTCAGGGATATTTTGCTGGAGGCACAACAGCTCCAGGCTCCCCGCCTCCCACATCTGCCCATTCTGGTCCCCGTGCTCTCACTTCTCAGTTTAAACTCCCAATGGTCAGCTCTGAGCCCATCACTCCACCCCAGGATGTCTCTTCTACAAAACTGTTCCCACTGACCTCTCCATCCTTCATATCCACAAGTCGGCTTCCTTGGGGTGACTCGGGAGTTGTCAGGGTTGAACATGAAAATATCTGCTGCACACCTGGTGGCTGATTTTCCTGAATGCTCTGGAGGCACCTAGTTCTTCATTCACTGGATCAGGGCATCATGTTTTGCTTATGTTGACCCCACCTCCTAAAGCACTTTTACATGCATTTCTACTGAATGCATCTCCACCTGCTGAAACCCTAACTACACATCACTAAGTCTGTCTTTCATGCCTAAATCCTTGGAAATGCTGTCCCTGTCCCTCAGGTGGGCTTGTCCCAACCCTAACAGACGTTATGTCATTTTTGTTAAAACTTCTAAAAAGTTGTAACCTCTTTCTAGCTTACAAAGCTAATATAGCCATTTTCTTGTTTCTTCAGATGAACTGTACATGTTGGCAGCAGACTCTGTATGGGATTCGACTGTCTTATTTGTATTACCTGTGGTGTACTGAAACAAAGAAGCTTCCATTGGGAGCTGAGATT
>NW_011494225.1:6602-7475 GCF_000754665.1 Bison bison bison | reverse complement strand
TGGGAGAGAAACCTGCAGCTGAGTGGGGCACATGGTGCCTGAGGAACAGCCAAACAGACCTCATGCCCTGCTTGGGGCAGCAATTTTCATATTTCATCCTGTCAGGTGGTGAAAGAGCTACACGTACACTCAGCTATCTCTGACTCCAGTTCCAGGCAGGGCTGAGCCTGTGGGAAATTCCTCTGTTCCTGGAGGAGGCTGGTGTGAGGAAGGTGGGACACAGGATGTAAACTGCCTGTGATGAAGACAGACTGTACTGAAAACACTAAAAGAAATACAGTGGAATCACACAGAATTAGATTATACAGTAAAGGCCCAATGTCTAGAATATAAAAGTAAGTAAATCTGTACAGTAAGTGGCACAGAACTTTCTAGAGCCTCATGCTGAGTCACAACAGGGATTTAGCTGATTCATGAGCTCAGTTTCAAACTGTCAAAGGACATTTCTTGGAAATTACAAGTTATCAGTCATCAAAAACTGCCTATGGGAGAGAAAGGACTTTACTAGGAGGTCCTATTTAAATGCAATGCTGAGAAAGTGATCTGAATGGGCCTGAGATTCTGCATTTCTAAGAAGTTCCAGGAGATGCAGGTGCTGCTGGCCCTGACACTGCAGTCTGAGTCACAAGGAATTAAGATATTGGAAGGGGGAGGGGGACAAGCTGAGTTAAGGGAGGGGTTTCTAAGAATACATTATGTAAAAAAAAAAAAAGAGAAAATGTAGGAAACTACTATTTTTGCCCATTATCCCAAGGACTAGTAAGCATCTGTAAAAATTTATTATCCAAGTAATAACTGTGAGCAAAAACAAACAAAATTAATCTACCTCAAAAGCTGAAAAATGGTTTAATATGGTCCAGGACTCTCTAAAAT
>NW_011494225.1:3737-6502 GCF_000754665.1 Bison bison bison | reverse complement strand
GCACTGGCTGGTGAATTCTTCTCCACTACAAAACCAGGGAAGTCCTGGTTCTTTATTTTCACTTGCTATTTCTTCCATGGATTAAAATCCTGCGTAGTACCTACTACACTTTCCTATTTACTATAACTTCTCCAGGAATTGTGACAGCAGAGGAAATGAGGGACAGAGAAAAAAGCCCCACTTCTGTTGGGCTGGCTCACTCACATGTTCCCTCCCCAACCCACAATAGCCTCTCTCAATCAAATCCAACACCAAAGGGGTGTCCTGGAGTGACGGAGGTGGGGACCCATGAGCAGAAGAGGGAACCTGTGATGTACACAGGTGGAGTGAAATGGCTTCATGAACATGCTGTCCAGGTTTCATCTCCCCACACAGAAATGAAGCTAATGGCGATACTCTGTCAAGTTGCTGCAGTCATTAATTCAGTCTCCACATTTAATTTGCCCTCAAACATTTTAGAATCTCAATTATCCTATGATTTGCAGGCTTTAAGAAGGAAGAATAAGAATTGCTTTTGTTCCTAAATTGTACTACAGAGTTTCTTAGATAGTTCATATTCTATGCCTTTGGAGAACATTTAAGACAAATGCAAGTTAACAGAATTATATTTACAATGGAAAACCTGACAGACACATTGTCTGAGAGTAAACAAACATTGCCTTCAGTGCTCTAGGGGACAGGATTATATCAAGAGTTGGGGTTAATGTTTTCCTGACACAGCAGTTCACCTTCTTCCTGACCTACAGTGGAACTGGAAATAATTAGGACCAGGTTTTGCCCTGTGACTAACTGAAGCTGCTCTCTGGGTAGCATTTGGGGATTAAGTTGAATATTTATTTTTTCATTTTCATGTTACAAGGATATCATTCATTAAATTACAGCTATAGTCCACTAGATCATCTGTGGTGGTGAGAGTTTTAAACAGCAGTTCTTTTGGTTGTTCAGAGTTGTCTTGTATATGTATGTGTGTTGGTTACTGGCTGCTCACACCTGTCTGCTACTCACCCTTGAAACCAGCAGTCCCTAAGCACCCTCTCTGTGCCCTGCAGAATGCCACTTTCTGGGGAACAAAGATGAAAACAAGATGCTCTCTGATTTTAAAAAGCCTCAAGGTACTTACTGTGAAATACAGACTCCAAATTATAAAGCATGCTATAGGTGCTAGCTTTTATTTTCATTATAGTAAAATTCACATAACATAAAATTTATCTACATAACCATTTTTTAGTGGACAGTTTGGTGTTCAGTATATCCATATTGTTGTGCAGCCAAGCTCGAGAAATTTTTTTGCCTGCTAAAACTGAAATTCTATACCCATTAAACAAACAACTCCCCATTTCCCATCTACCAGTCCCTGGAGAACACCATCCTACTTCCTGTCTTCCTGAATTTGACTACTCTAGGAATCTCACATAAGTGGAATCAGAGTATTCATTCCCTTTATGTCTAGCTTACATCATTTGGCAAGATATCATGAAAGTTTATCCACAGATCAGAATTTTCTTCCTTTTTAGAACTCAATAATATTTCATTGTAAAGATTTAGTTCCTTCCAACTTTTGGCTGCTGTGAAAACCGGTGTACCATAATTTCTATCTTAAAAGAAAATATAAGACACTAAGGAAGAATCGAGGGTCTCAAAGATGTGTTAGATCAGCTCAGAAAATGAGGAGACGTTCACCAGCCAGATGATGGAGGGAACGGGTCTCTGAGGTGGAGGGGCAGCATGCACACTGAAAACTGGAGAGCGTGGTGCTTTGGGAGAACCTATACACAACCTGATTGCAGGGGTGTGTGTTAAGTCAGGAGACATATTGGCTTCAAAGGGAGGTGGGGAAGAGCTTCTTACTACCTTGTCTGTTCTGGTTTAGTCTCTTCTTCAAGACTCTGTCCTGGGCCCAGCTGAGAGCCTCAAGCTGAATGTGAAAGGAACATCACCAGCAGACAAGGACACTGGCAGGTCCAGGTCACAGCCTCTCTGCCAACTCCCATGTGGATCTTCCCTGCTCCCTTCAATGTACTTTTGACTTTGAGCAATTTTCCAGGCCGTGCCTCGATCTGAGGCCCTGGTTCTTCACCCCTGACTGGGTCATGATTCAGGCTCTTATCTAGTGGCTACAAGCTCACCCGACGGCCCCCACTGGAGTGGACTTAGGGCTGTGGTCTAGTTCCAGCAGCAGCTCACCCAGGCCAGTAAGGATCAATTATGTGCTAAAGAAAGAAGCAGTCTGTGGGCAGGAGGGCAGGGGGATGGCAGCTCAGCGTGGGTGAGTAGAGGACAAGTCCACGGCAAAAACCCCAGGGACAGAGGAGCAGGCTGCAACCAGAGGGCACCGTGGGAGGAAAAGAAGATTTCAGAAACACAAAGAAGAAAAGATGGGAGAAATTCCTGGTGGTCCAGTGGCTAAGAACCTGTGTTCCCAAAGCAAGGGGCCTGGGTCCCATTCCTGGTCAGGGAACTATTAATAGATCCAACATGCTGCAACTAAGAGTTCACATGCCACAGTGAAGATCAAAGATCCTGTGTGCCACAACTAAGACCAGCACAGCCAAATAAATAAATAAAAATATATTAAAAAAAAAATAAAAGATGGAAAGGAATGAAATATTGAGAGTTAGGAACAGGGCGCCAGGGCAGACTACACAGACTTCGTTATGAATAATTAGGTTACTGACTAACATATAGTGTCCTGGGTTAGGTTAAGATCAAGCTCTGGAGCCCAGGACCCATCAACCACCAGGAAGAAGCTGGTGACACAGAGAAAA
>NW_011494225.1:3126-3636 GCF_000754665.1 Bison bison bison | reverse complement strand
CTAACCTTTTGTCTTGGTTCAATGGACATGTCCACGTTCTTCAATACCAGAGGCCCATCCAAGCTGTACTTGAAGTTCATATTAGAAAAGTAAATCTCTCCTTTCTCGGGCCAGGATGGAGGTGGACGATATTCATATTCCCAGGGTGCTTCTTTCTCAAGGTCTGTATATTCAATCCCCCTTTCTACTGAAATCATCTGAAACACATATGACATCACATGAGTTAGTGTCAGAGGGTCTTATTTATGGATAATCAGAGACTGTAAGTAAAACCTTCTGCTTTTCTATGGTTCAGAACACCCCAGGTCTCAGAATCTGTGAAGAACAGAAGTAGGAGTCTGATGAGGCCTTGGATGATTTGCAAACTTGTTCATCATCTTCAACACTTTTACTTATGACTATTCCCTTCAACTTTATATTAAAACTAAAAGCATTAGAGAAATGAGTGGTGAAATTTTATTGATCCACCTTTCAAATCTGAATAAAAAACAAGAGAATTTTTTCAAAGAA
>NW_011494225.1:2490-3026 GCF_000754665.1 Bison bison bison | reverse complement strand
CACAGTCTGAGAGGGAGCCTATACTACCAGGAAGAAGGGCTGCCAGCAAATTCAGGTGTTCAACACACATAAGAATAAACGCTAAAATGCAGGGAGGGGTGGAGGAACATATTAATTAAAGAAACTTCAAAATACTGGATTCTTTTCTTTTACCAAAAATGAGGGATTATCCATTAAGAAACAAAGGTAAACAAGCTGCTAAGTTAATAAACAATTAGCCTATATTCTCTCCAGAATTTCAGGACCTTTCTCCTATGAGACATTTATTGTATTTGAAGTCAGTCTATGATGAATATAAAACTTTCTGACATGGTATACATAAGTCTGAGAAAAGATGTATATATTTTATTTTACATTAACTACAGGCAGATGGAGGAGAATGCAAAAAAAATTTGTTAACTATGATGTTAAAATAACAGTTTTATTATTTTACGTAAGAATTGCTTTTAAGCCATTTAATAGCAAGGAGACCTGAAAAGGCTAAGAACAAAAAGATTAACATCACCATTTTCTCAACTTCAGCACTTTGCCTGACG
>NW_011494225.1:0-1096 GCF_000754665.1 Bison bison bison | reverse complement strand
CATCAGTCTTTCCAATGAATATTTAGGGTTGATTTCCCTTAGGATTAACTGCTTTGATCTCTTCACAGTCCAAAGGACTCTGAAGAGTCTCCTCTAGCATCACAACTCAAAAGCATCAATTCTTCAGCCCTCAGCCTTCTTAAGGGCTTCCACTGTGGCTCAGCTGGTAAAGAATCTGCCTGCAATGCAGGAGACCTGGGTTTGATCCCTTGGTTGGGAAGATCCCCTGGCGAAGAGAACGGCTGCCCACTCCAGTATTCTGGTCTGGAGAATTCCATGGACTGTATAGTTTATGGGGTCTCCAAGAGTCAGATATGACTAACTTTCACTTCACAGCCTTCTTAATGGCCTAGCTCTTACATCCTTACATGACTACTAGAAAAAACATAGCTTTGACTATATGGACTTCTGTTGGCAACATGCTTTTAATATTCTGTCTAGGTTTGTCATAGCTTTCCTTCAAAGAAGCAAATATCTTTTAATTTCATAGCTGCAGCCACTATTTAAAGTGATTTTGGAAACCAAAAAATAAAATCTGACACTGATTCCACTTTTTCCCATATATATGCTATGACGTGATGGAACAGGATGCCATAATCATTGTATTTTGAATGTTGAATTTCAAGCCAGCTTTTTCACTCTCCTCTTTCACCCTCAACAAGAGATTCTTTAGTTCCTCTTCACTTTCTGCCATTACAGTGACATCATCTGCATATCTGAGGTTGTTGATATTTCTCCTGGCAATCTTGATTCTAGCTTGTGAGTCATTCAGTCTGGCATTTTGCATGATGTACTCTGCATATAAATTAAATAAACAATATACAGCCTTTTCATACTCCTTTCCCAATACTGAACCAGTCTACTGTTCTACGTTCAGTTCTAACTGCTTCTTCTTGACCTGCATACAGGTTTCTCAGGAGACAGGTAAGGTGGTCTGGTATTCTTGTCTCTTACAGAATTTTCCACAGATTGTTGTGATCCACACAGTCAAAGCCTTTCACATAATCAATGAAGCAGACGCTCTTCTGGAATTCCCTTGCTTTCTCTATGATCGTATGAATGTTGGCAATTTGATGTCCATTTCCTCTGCCTTTTC
>NW_011494224.1:14094-15497 GCF_000754665.1 Bison bison bison | reverse complement strand
ACTCCAGCTTGTAAACAAAGCTATTATCATGGAATTAGATATCACTAAAAGCAATAGAGCAATAAAAGCTTTCCTGCATGGATAAAGGAATCAATATATTGAATATACTGAATCAATGGTTCAATATATAGAGAATTATGGCTCAAGACTCTGACCATTCATTCTTACTGAGCTACATGGCCCTAGTTCAATCCAAATAATCCTCCAACTCCTCTCTTTTTAATTAATTGGCTAAATAATTATTTCATTGAAGTATATAGCTGATTTACAGTGTTTTAGTTTCTAGCGTACAGCAAAGTGATTCAGTTATACACACACATTCTTTTTCAGATTATTTTTCCATTGTAGGTTATTACAACATATTGAATATAGTTCCTGATGCTATACAGTAGGTCATTATCTATTTTATATGTGAAAGTATGTATCTGATAATCCTAAACTTCTAATTTATCCCTCCCTCTCCTTTCCCTTTTATTAACCTTAAGTTCGTTTTCTATTTCTGTGAGTTTTATAAATAAGTTCATTTGTTTTTTTATTAATTCCACATATAAGTGCTATATGATTTTTGTCTTTCTCTGCTTCACACAGTATGATAATCTCTAGGTCCATCCATGTTACTGCAAATGGCATTATTTCATTCTCTTTCATGGCTGAATAATATTCCATTGTATGTGTATATACCGTATATGCATGTGTCTATATATGTATGTATCACAAACCTAGATGAATGAACAGATAAAGAAGATGTATGTATATGTATATACACATACTGTAATACTGTATCTTCTTCACCCGTTCATCTGCCAGCAGGCATTTAGGTTGCTTTCACATCTTGGCTGTTCTTAGTACTGCTGCTATGAACACAAGGATGCATGTATCTTTTTGAATTATATTTTTGCCTGGGATATTCCCAGGAGTGGGATTGCTGGATAATATGGCAACTCTATTTTTAGTTTTTTTTGAGGAATTTCCAGACTGCTCTGCAATCTGGAATTTCCATACTGTTCTGCAATTCCATACTGTGACTGCACCAATCTGTAATCACATCAAAAATATAAGGAAGTACCTTTTTTTCCATATCCTCTTCATCATTTATTATTTGTAGACTTCTAAATGATGTCCATTCCGACCAGTGTGAGGTGATACCTCATTATAGTTTTGAACTGGATTTCCTTAATCATTTATGATGTTGAGCATCTTTTCATGTGGCTGTTGGCCATCTGTACATCTTCTCTGAAGAAATGTCTGCTTAGTTCTTATGCCCATTTTTCTATTGAGTTGTATGTTTTTTTTGTTTTGTTTTTTGTTTGTTGTTGTTGTTTATGAGTTGTAAGAATTTTTCATATATTTTAGAAATTAAGCTGTTGTCAGTTTCATAGTTTACAACTATTTTCTCCTCCATA
>NW_011494224.1:10527-10839 GCF_000754665.1 Bison bison bison | reverse complement strand
AAACTGTAGAAAATTCTTTAAGAGATGGAAGTACCAATCCACTTTACCTGCCTCCTGAGAAACCTGTACGCAGGTCCAGAAGAAAAAGTTAGAACCAGACATGGAAAAATGGACTGGTTCAAAACTGGGAAAGGAGTATATCAAGGCTGTGTATTGTCACTCTGTTTATTTAACTTAAATGCAGGGCAGATTATGTAAAATGCCAGGTTGGGTGAGTCATGAGTTGGAATCAAGAATGCCAGGAGAAATAACAACAACCTCAGATAGGCAGATGATATCAATTTAATGGCAGAAAGCGAAGAGGAACTAAAA
>NW_011494224.1:9788-10427 GCF_000754665.1 Bison bison bison | reverse complement strand
GAGAAAGGTGCTCAAAGAGTAACATTCAGGTCACATAGAATCTTTCTAGCAAAGGTGAGGTGATAGTAATCGACTGTACAAATGTGATAACTGAGGTCTCATTGTACAAATGTGATAACTGAGGTGACAGCCTAAAAACATAAAAATAAATAGAAAATAGCCTATATTCCCTCTGTCAATGTTTCTTCTTATTCTTTCTCCTTAGAAGATCTGTACTTTCCACTGTTCAGAGGGTAAGAAATTATCCATGATCACAGAGCTGTTGGAAGAGTCGACAAATTTGGCTTGTTCAGGCCTAGACTGGGGACAACAAAGATTGTGTTCTGAACTTTTCAGAAGTACTTACATTTTATGCAAATGTAGGGAAACTGCACTTGGAGCCCTATATTTTTTATGCCTGAAATTCACAGAGCACTTTCATCCACTATAGTGTCTCCCATTTAGAGCTTCCCTCCTAAGATATGACAAGCATTTGTGAGTCCCTGTAAACCTAGTCAAAAAACAGCCAGAAATCCCACAAACCCTTTTGTTCTTTTGACCTTAGGAATTTCACATCAGAGGGATATATCCCCAACTATGTGTCAAAATCCTCAATTTAAAAATGTGTTTTCATTACATATAATCAAACATTGAGTAGTG
>NW_011494224.1:8761-9688 GCF_000754665.1 Bison bison bison | reverse complement strand
AAAAAGGACTGGCTCAAAACTTGGAAAGGAGAACATCAAGGCTGTATATTGTCACTCTGTTTATTTAACTTAAATGCAGGGCAGATCATGTGAAATGCCAGGTTGGGTGAGTCACGAGTTGGAATCAAGAATGCCGGGAGAAATAACAACAATCTCAGATAGGCAGATGATATCATTCTAATGGCAGAAGTGGAGAGAAGCTAAAAGACCCTCTTGATGAGGGTGAAAAAGGAGAGTGAAAAGCTGGCTTGCCACTCAACATTAAAAACAGTAAGATAGTCACATCCTGTCCCATCACTTCATTGCAAATAGACAGGGTAACAGTGGAAGCAGTGACAGATTTTCTTGGGTTTCAAAATCACTGTGGACAATGACTACAGTCAAGAAATTAAAAGACGCTTGCTCCTTGGAAGGAAAGCTATGAAATATGAGAGTTGGAGGGGAGAAAGGTAGAATATTGTTCATTGGGTCTAGAAAGATCTACTGGGAAAAAGTGTAGGTCACCTCTGTTTTCTAATTTGTGAAGAAAAATCCTACATGATACTAATATAATTTTCTCCATAAGTCTTTGTTGTTTAGTATTACGTCCAGTTAGAGTGTTGGTCTGTTTGCTCTACCAAAACCTCTGTTTAGCACTCTAGAGATCTCCTTTCCTGTGATGATACTGTCTGCTTGCTCAGTCTTTGCTTTATTACTTTCTGTGTGTGAAATGCCTCTACAATTGCATTTCTACTCTTTAATATTGTATGCAGTGACTTGTTCCTCAAATGTGCTTCTCTGATTTTAAATCTGTGTCCCACCAGTAAAGTTCAGATTCAACTCCCAAAACAAACAAAAAGAAATAGTTCCAGTTACCCCCTTATGCTTCCTGTATCTTCTGGAAGATGGAAGTTGTCACCAGAATAAGTCATGAATTTATAATACCTT
>NW_011494224.1:5002-5791 GCF_000754665.1 Bison bison bison | reverse complement strand
AGCATGCAATGTATCCCAGTAACATACGGTAACTCAGACAATATTTTAGAAAGAGGCAGGAGGAAAAAAATGAAGAGAATCTTCTAGGTGGTAGGGCTTGTGCTGTGTAAATGGTTTGATTACCTTGTTTTACCAGGCAAAATCCTAATGAAACTGTGCAACCTCCGATTGGGACTTGAACCCACGGTCTTTTAATTAGAATCACTCACCTGGTATCTGGACTTACTGAAGTTCAGGTGCTTTATGTCTCAGCTCAGAAAGAATTCAGTGAGAGACAAAGTGATAGTGAAGAAGTGGGTTTATTTATAGAGATAAAGATTCTATTGTATCTCTATTGTATACTCGATAAGAATGTGTTCCAATAAAACAGTTATTAGTCAAAAATTTCACTCTCAGTACTTATATGGTATGGAAGCCTTAAGAATATGTTCTAGAATATTGGTCCACAGATTTCTTCTTCACCTTACTGTAGCAAGAATCACAAAATCTTAGGAAAACTACCTTCTTACAGTGTTTTCATGACAGATTCTTCTATTTCAGCTAAATTTTATCGAGTCCTCATTTTCAAAGAATTCACTGATTTAGCTAATACTATGTTTTGTTTCCCTGGAGAAGGAAATGACAACCCACTCCAGTGTTCTTGCCTGGAAAATCCCATGGACAGAGGAGCCTGGCAGGCCACAGTCCTTGGGGTCACAAAGAGTTGGACATGACTGAGCAACTGAACACACACATACAGATTCTATAGACAGACTGCAGGCCATCTCAAAAGGCAAGAGTGGCTATAGC
>NW_011494224.1:4402-4902 GCF_000754665.1 Bison bison bison | reverse complement strand
TATATATGGACTCTAGAAAGATGGTATTGATAAACCTATCTGCAGAGCAGCAATGGAGATGCAGACATAGCCAGTGGAAATTTGCAGTATCATGCAGGGATCTCAAATCCACTGCTCTGTGACAACTTAGCAGGATGGAAAGTGGTGGGAGGGAGACTCAAGAGAGAGGGGACATATGCATACCATGGCTGATTCATGTTGATATACAGCAGAAATCACCACAATACTGTAAAGCAATTATCATCCAACTAAAAATAAATTTATATTTTAAAAAATGTACTGAGCACCTATCAGAATGAAATGTAAAGCATCTGCAGAGTGTTCTATGCTCTGTAAGAATCTAAAGCCAGAGTTCAACCACCTGGACTCTGCAATACAAAATCTCTCTCATGCACACATGACTGCACACATTCTGACCCCACCCCCAGCACTGCTGCAGATTCTCAGCAGACCTGCCTTCAGCCTGCAAAGTATTATTAAGACTCAGTCATGACGCTTAG
>NW_011494224.1:0-469 GCF_000754665.1 Bison bison bison | reverse complement strand
ATACTTAGATACTTTTAGGAGAAGATTTTTGTGAGCCTGATTCTTGCATCTTCTCATATCTAGCCCAATTCTTGGATCTCCTCATATCTAGAAAAGCACTAAAATCATTAACAGCAATATTTGCTCTTCATGATTAGCAACAAGCCTCTGCCAAAAAGTGTACTTAGCTGCACATACCCCGCTTCACAATCACATCTAACACTGACCCTCTACTCTTTGGAGTAGTTTCTCAGAGTGATCTGAAATGCCGTCTCCTAGGCCACAGTCCTCATTTTGCCCCAACTCACAATTCTCACATTGTGCGTTTTTTTTGTTGTTGTTGACATTACTAACTCATTATATTTTATAAGGGGAGTTTTCAGTTTTAGGTGGGGAATGACAGAAGTGTGATAGTTTGTTGCAATGCTTGATAATTTATAAGAACTTAAAATTTAACTTTTTAAACACTTTAAAAATGCAAATACAATAC
>NW_011494223.1:22614-23194 GCF_000754665.1 Bison bison bison | reverse complement strand
GGTCATTCCTTGTCAATGTTGTGGCCCTCTTGCTAGCTTACCACCCGTTATGGCCCACAACATTGTGAGTGAGGCCCTCTGTTCTTCCTATCTGTGTAGCTTTCTGTGTGCACCTGTATACCTGTGCCCCCAAGTGCTATCTCCATGTAGCAGGAAAAGGCCAAAGAGACGCTTGAGCCTCCAAGAGCCCCAAGAGACTGTGATAGGCCTGGGTCAGATCCAATGTTGTGAAGAAGGTGCACATGGATACAGGGTCTCTTCCGGTACAAAGAATGGAACTTGAGGCTATAAAGGTAAGGTGGCATCGCTACACGTCGTCCCTTCTGTTTAACACTATCCATGCACACGGAGTCCCCAAACAGATGATGCCCTGGAAAACCTTCCCTTTCTGGGACCACAGCTAATGCTTCCCAAGGGATTGGGAAGAAATCAGCTTTTCTATCTCAAATGCACCAAGAGGGCTTGAACCACCCAAGCCACAGTGATTTGCTAAATGCCAAGACTCTCAGTTGTTCTTATTAGGCCCAGGTAGGACTCCCTACAGGCATGCATCTCTGCTTGCCTACACAGCCCACGTGCC
>NW_011494223.1:18266-19094 GCF_000754665.1 Bison bison bison | reverse complement strand
CTAGCTCTTTGGGGGCAGGGAGTGAGGGGGATGGTAGGGAGATGGGAGCTGGTGTGTGTAGGGTAGCCTGAGGCTGAAGAATGGGTTGGCGGACAGCGCAGGACATGGTGAGATGTCCAGCGCCCTGGGGAGATCAGCCAAATAGGTGGGGCCCTAGGCTGTGAGCCACACTTGGGCTGCTGGCCCAAATTTGTGCAAAGGCTGAGAGCGTGGTGGGCGGGACCCTTATGGACACGTCCCTAGACCAGATGGCAATCTTTGACGGTTCCTGGGCTCCAGCCCACCCATGTGGCATATTCTGCTCCAGGGAGATAGTGGGTTTTGGATCCACCACTAGCCCAGGCGCAGTCATTGACCAGGCTCTGGAAATTCCAACCAAAGATTTCTGCTCCACAGTCCAAACAGCACACTCCTGTGTCCCTCAGGCCTGTCAATAACTGGGAACTCTCCCTGAGTATCCAAAGGATAAGCAGGGGCGCCACGTGGCTGGATACTTTCCTCCATGGGATAGAGAACCTGTTTCTGTCCGGATGCTAGGAAAGTAGTGAAAAACCCCACTGTTTGCTACAGTTGATCTCCACTGTTCAGGGACACCAGAGCCTTAGGGTACAGAGCTCAATCTGTGTCTCTTTATCTCTGCTTATGGCATAGCACTGTTTTGGGCATCTATGGTACACTATGTGTGTACCAAGGGCTGGTGTCTGTATGTCTCCGTCTCTCCAAGTGGTGCTGTTGTATCTGGCACTCTCTGGACACCAGCGCTCATATGAGAAGCTTATCCATAGCGTGAAGGCAAGCCCTTCTCCTCCTTAGTGAGTTGCACCAATG
>NW_011494223.1:17607-18166 GCF_000754665.1 Bison bison bison | reverse complement strand
GGGGTGGTCCCTGCTGAACTTCAGAAGGGGCCTGGCGACCCTCCCTCCATTGCTGGACAGATTTGAATGCTGCACAGTCCTGAGGTGGCTTGGCTGCACTTTGCACAGATGGAGAAATGGGGCATGCTCTCCTGGCATAAGGGAACTCCCTGAACATAACTCGAATACCTGCCAGGGAGACAGTAAGGACAGCTCCCCTTTAAGTTCCACGACCCACCGGTGCCAGAGACATGCATGGCTGCCCATTTACACTATCGAGGCCCTTTCAACGTGTGCCAGGGTCCAGCCCCAGCACCATCCAGGGATACCCTCAGGAAAAACGGCGTTGGCAAGAGAGAAAAGTAAAGTAGAGAAAAAGAGGGTGATATTCCCTGGTTTACACAGAAAGCCAATAAAGCCCCTGACATGGGACTTGCTCTGTTCATGGAGGCGACAGGCGCCCTCTGAGTGGACCAAAGATGCAGAGCACCTTTTCAATTGGATTTTAGAAGCCTGGGCAAAAAAGTGAACTCAGAGAGCCTCTGTGCTCAAGGGATGCCTGAGAAAAAGAGAGAAAGAG
>NW_011494223.1:15182-15925 GCF_000754665.1 Bison bison bison | reverse complement strand
AAGTAGCTCAGTCGTGTCCAACTCTTTGCGACCCCATGGACTGTAGCCTACCAGGCTCCTCTGTCCATGGGATTTTCCAGGCAATTTTAGACATAGTATTAACATATTGAGCAGTATGCACTTTTTGAATCAATTATATTGCCGCCACAGTGAAAGAGGTAATTGCAGTTATTAAAGCTGATATTCTCAAGAAAAACAAGCCCACAAACCGTCATGATCACGTCAAATCTTGTAATTGTTGCAACACAGCAAGACTGTAGTTATCATACCAATAAGTGATTACAGTCATAGACACCATAAGATAGGGTGGACTTTGCAACACTGCAAAGGAGCAAACGTTATATTGAGGGTTCAAACAAGATGAGAGCATACATTGTTCACAAGATACTATGTTAAGTCCACCTGAATAATTTATTTGTATATTAAGTCTTTTGGAGTGAAGAGAAAAAACATAGGGAGAGGCTAGGCAAGCTAAAATAAAATAAGTAGATTCATTTTTTTGGTTGGAATAGAGTTAAGTCCATTTGCCAGAGAGCATTAGGCCTAAGGCCTCAGAGATTTACTACTAATGGTGGAGATGGATTAATTATTGGGCAATTTGGACATAATTATTTGTCTAGCTGTTTCTTTTAGGGATATGAAATTCATACTTTAAACCAGCTGCATTTTGATGGTGCATTTTGTGAGAATTTTTGGCTTTGTCCATCTTTTTATGTAAGTTTAAAGCAATTACTTTAGTCAAT
>NW_011494223.1:13768-14542 GCF_000754665.1 Bison bison bison | reverse complement strand
AAGGGGTTTTCTCCAAGGAGCAGGCTCTGCATATTGTGTATGCATCTGCTTTAAAAGCTCTGTGTGCAAAAAACTTTTTATCTTCTTCAGCTTTAGGCAACACCTTGGGAGGCTTTGGGGGCAAAGTAGGGAACTCCTGGGCCCTGGGAAGCGCAAACCGAGGCAGCAGTGATCACCTTAAATCAGAAAGTGGTGGATAAGTTTTTAAAGGTTTGTGCAGAGGGAGAGGGGGCTCACAAGGGTTCCTGACCATAGGGTCCTGTAAGCCCCCTCCTTCCTTGGGAGGTATAGCACAGTCTCTCTCCTTTTTGTTCATCAGTGGCAGAAAATATGATCTGCGCAAAAGTGGAGACCCACCACAGACCACTATAGCCTCCCCCATAGGCTGTCTAACAGCCTCATGCCAAGGGTCCAGGACATTTCTAATCATATTTCACAGAGCAAAATCATCTACAGGAACATTTTCTGGCCCATGCAAAGTATAAAACAAATATAGAAATTTAGACAGTCTTCCTGTGCTTTTTGTAAAGTCTCTATGGGCTAACATGTGAAGTAATACTTCGATAAACATTTGTCTATTCTTAAATGCAGAGAAACCTATTTTTCTAGAGAATATTGTTATTCATTCTGTACCCTCTTCACCCTGCCGGCAGTAAGGCAGGTACAATCCTAACCATCCCTCATTACAGTCTCAAATTATTTACCCTTCAGATTTATGAGCAGGATCTAAAGTGCCCTTAATCATATTCCAAAGAGAAAGGGTGTCAGTGGTTA
>NW_011494223.1:12551-13263 GCF_000754665.1 Bison bison bison | reverse complement strand
ATGGACTGCAGCCTACTAGGCTCCTCCATCCATGGGATTTTCCAGGCAAGAGTACTGGAGTGGGATGCCATTGCCTTCTCCAAAGTGGGGTCCTAGCCATCCCCAAAACTGGATAATGGGGAGACTTACCTTAAGGTTCATGTTCCGGGTGCCATTTGCTGGGGCCCAGCCCCAGCAGGGTTCAGGGATACCCTCAGAATGAACGGCGTGGGCAAGAGAGAGAGAGAGACAGAGACAGAGAGAGACAGAGACAGAGAGAGACAGAGAGAGAGAGAGAGAGAGAGAGAGAATGACATGGGGAGACCCAGCTTAGGTGAAACGGGTCTGGAGCTCTTTTTTCAAAAGGGGCTTTTATACCCTGAGTTACACATTTCCAGAAGTGAAAGATACAAAGTCATGCAGAATCAGCTCAACATTCCATCAGTTTTACCTTTATTGAAACCAGGACATTTTCTGCATAACTTTCCACAAACAAGGGTCTTAAATTATGTACATTATCTTCTGGCCCTGTGGCCTGTTAACACTTTGTGATTCTTTCTGACTAAAGGTTGGTCAACCTGAAAACCTGCTTTCCCTTTATCTTTCCAGTCTGTAGTCCCCCTCAGGAAACAGAGTTACATTCTCATGGGGCAAAGGTGTAGTGGGTTACAACAAAGAAAGAACTTATTAACTCAAGGGTCTTATGTTGCTAAAACCAAAGCTACTGTTTGTT
>NW_011494223.1:11602-11975 GCF_000754665.1 Bison bison bison | reverse complement strand
CTAATAATGCTTTTTTATCACTCTAAGGTTAGGCTTGGGGTGTTGTGAACAATCATGTGCGTTAGTTGCAAGAGTGTGGATAAACTTGCCAAGCAAGCTAAAATAGTAACAGAGGGGTTAGAATTAAAATGTTCCTTTCAAGCCCAGGAGACTTATTAACTAGAGCCTTAAGTTGATTTTCTTCAGAGAATGATGGTCAGGGAGAGCACCCTGTTAATGTCAGAAGAATTGGTGAAAGGCATAATATAGTAAACAATGGACAGATAGATTTTGGTTTCGGGGCAGATGCTTGAGCAGGTCCAGGGAATCCCTCGACTCCTGATCCGCCTTTGACTGGTCTTCTCCGCATGAATTTGTTATGTGTGGGATCTCC
>NW_011494223.1:10332-11502 GCF_000754665.1 Bison bison bison | reverse complement strand
TAAGAGGATCAAGCTAAGCCATCCATCCTATAGTCCTGATACCCAATATATGTGTTCTGCAAAGAGTACAATTAGTGATGTTTCAAACTGGAAGACTCTGCAGGAAGCAGATCCTTATGCTGCAGTTCTGGTCCATCACTGAAAGCGCACAAAAAAGGCAAACCTTGCTCATGCTCATGGCAAGGTCAGGGAAAGTATGCCTGGCACTTCAGAAGGACAGAAAGGCCCTTGTAGTCGGGTGGTCAAGGGGTTGTGTGGTCACCCACTTCGGCTTCTGTGTCTGGGGTTGCTGCCTGTTCTGTGTCTTGGAACCTCTGAACTCTCATTGGTTGCCCACAGGCACTTTCCTCCTGCCTCTCCTTTCTGCCAGGCATCCTTAGTGCACCATTCTGACTCCCCTTAGAACTTGCTCGCTCAGTGAGGTAACAGGGATCGGTTCCCTGGCTTCAGTGCTTCTGCTGGCTGGAGTCTAGGTGGGGTCTTTCCCTATGACTTTCATGCTTTGCTATTCAACTCCCATTACCTGGTTAGGTCACTTGCAACAGCTCATACTCATAAGTGTATTGTCAGGTGGTTCTGCATACGCATGTGCATGTACACAGTAACATCCTTGAGAGGAAACTTGCACATATGCAGAAGTACACACTTTCTTCTCCAGGAACATGAACCTTGGTAAGCACCCAACTTTCTTTGTCCTGGTTATTTTCTTTCACTTGCTCATCTCAGGTTGCACTTCTGACTCTGTAACATAGCACCAAGTGTGTTTGAACCACCCAGACTTCACTGATTTACTAAATGCCAAGACTCCCTTTCAGTTCCCTCATTAGGCCCAGGTAGGTCTTCATACAATTATGTATATCTGCTTGCCTACACAGCCAAAGTGCCAATGAAGCCTGTCCCTGGTTGGGCCCAAAGACATCCAAGACAGTCACCTGGAAGGCAGGGTCCCTCTGAGTGTCACCTGGTGCAAATCCCCTATGACAGAATCAGAGAATCTGCTCCAGGGAGAGAGCCAGAATCCTCCCTCAGTTGCAGACGCACACCTTTGCCCCTATAGACCCCACAGCCAAGGGCATGACCCCAGAGGGAAGAAGGAATTCACATCAGGACTTTCAGCACACACCATGGGGTATCTTTGGTAGGACCACTATTGCCTGGACCCTGGAGCCT
>NW_011494223.1:9420-10232 GCF_000754665.1 Bison bison bison | reverse complement strand
ACACACACACATAAACACAGCCGACACAAGCACACACATGTATACACACAAATGCTCGGCATGGGAACACAAATGCAAACAGGAAACACAGGTGTTCCAGAAGCCCATGTTCCCTGTTTGTGTTTGTGTCTCCGTGCCAAGCATGTGTGTGTATACATGCATGTGCTTATGTTGGCTGTGTTTGTGAGTGTGTGTGTGTGTGTGTTCGTGTGTGTGGCCCAGGGAAGACGCAGAGATGAAGGTGACAGGAGAGGAGGTGCCCAGTTACCATAAGTGGAGGCATGAGGCGTCCCCAGTCTAAGGGTGGGTAGTCTCTGCAATGTCAGAGATGTAGTCGGTAGGCACCATGCCCTGTCTTTGTGGCTCTGTGTTCACCTTCTCCACGAGCTCTTCCCTGTTCACCTCCTCCACGAGCTCTTCCATATTTTCCCAAGGTAGCCTGAAGCCGCTTCCAGCACAGCATGTGTGGTGCTTGTGAGCCGCCAAGTGGTGCATGTGGAAATTCACAGAAGATCCCAAAGTCAGCACACAGGTGCACTGGGATCCCAGAGAGGATGCCCTTTCAATGATAGACCTTCCCTGGTTAAGGGGTGGGAATGAAGGGCCCAGGCAATCTCAAACTTTGTGAGCAACAGGAGGCCAGAGGATGGCAGGACCCAAGAAGGATGATTCTGAAAAAGATACTTAATTCACCCTGCCTCTAGTAGTATCACCTAGGAGTCTCATGCTGCAACCACAACTGATTTGAGGGAGACTTGTTTCACTCACGGACACACTGAATGCCCAGGCCCCAGTCTCAGCAGGCTATCTGC
>NW_011494223.1:7095-7813 GCF_000754665.1 Bison bison bison | reverse complement strand
ACTCATCACTCCAGGAGCCACGTTTTACCAGTGATGTCAAGGTAATACTCCTTAATGATCACTGTGTTCAAGAAGTAGGGGTGGTCCCGAAAGGAAAAGATCAGCTTGCTGTGGGACCATGGATGGCTCACACCTGTACCTGCTAGGAAAGGGAGAAGAGAAAGGTGTAAGCTTCTAGGGACCTCAGCTTGCCTCCCATTAACAGCTTCCACGAAGCCTCTCCAAACTCTCGCAGTGTAGGAACATAGATAACATGATCCTCCCACTCCCCGCCAAGTCACATACCCACCCGTCTTCAGTCTCCCTCACTGACCTTCAAGTTGATCATGTAGCTGAGAAAGTCTTTATCTTGGTCGCTGATCATAACAGAAACTTGAGGGTGGTTCATAATCTGTTTTAGGTCAAGGAACCATATCGGCCACATGCTAGGCCAAGGAGAGCCAGGAACATCAGCCCTAGTCTGGGGTGGAAGTAGGACACTGGAACAAGCATTGTCAAGGATGCTGGGCACTTCCGCTTGCCCAGCCACCACTGATGTCCTCAGGCCCTGTCATACCATCAGACACGCTCATGGCTCTGGGTTCCTTGTAGCGTTCTGTATCTGAGGTGGTCTGCCTTCCCCAAGAAGGGGCTGTTTCTGATCCCTACTCTTCTCCAGACCTGTGTATGCTGAGTAGTGGCATGTCATTAATTGCATGGTCAGACTCCCAGTCGTTGT
>NW_011494223.1:6546-6995 GCF_000754665.1 Bison bison bison | reverse complement strand
CGCCTGATCCCCACCACCTCTCTGTCCACCAGGGCCCCACCATCCCCTGCCACCTCCACCCGAAGAGGGTGGCATCTTTGCCTGGTGTGACAACTGGTGGCTGCAAGGTCGCAGCCATGCACAGCATCACAAGGGCAGGCTGCGGGGCCCCATCCCCCTGAGCATCCTGGGCTCACAACTAAGAAGGTCCAGTGTCTCAGGACGCTCCCGCATTTCTCTGACCACCTCTCACGCTCTTCTTGGCCCTCGCCATGACCTCAGGCTGGGTCAGATGTGAAATGATGGGACATAATAACATCAAAACAAGTGGTGTGCAATGGAGGCCCAGGCTGCAATAAACCTGTGGGGCCCACTTGCTTTCTCGGGGTGGGGAGTGGGAGGCATGGTCGGGAGGCAGTGGCTGGTGTGTCTGGGGTGGCCTGAGGCTGAAGAAAGGGGTGGTGGTCAGC
>NW_011494223.1:6048-6446 GCF_000754665.1 Bison bison bison | reverse complement strand
TGGCCCTGCCCAGATTCTACTCAGCTTTGCCTTTGGAGCCTGCCAATTGCCCAGTACCACACTTCCTTCAGGGTCCACCAGCACCCATCCTGTGCCCTCATGCCGACCCATCCTTCTGCTCCTGCCTCTGCCCCTCCTCCTCCTCCTGAGCAGCAGACCCCAAGGAGCAGCAGAAAGGATACCACTTTGGCCCAGAAGCCAGGGATGCCCTGGATAATGGCACTCCTCTGAGCCAAGTCAAGCTTCCTCCTCTGATGGCTCTTGCACATGAACTAAACATAGGCCCTGCAGTTTTTCTCATGCTCAGAGCTCAGTTCCACTTGCAGGGTGGCCAGCGCCTGCAGTGCATCTAGTGCCAGAAGCTCATTCAGGCCTCCCGGCCGTTCCTGCCCCTGATC
>NW_011494223.1:5257-5948 GCF_000754665.1 Bison bison bison | reverse complement strand
AGGGCCCTAGGCTGTGAGCCATGCACATGCTACTGGCCCAAATCTAGACCAATGCCTGAGAGGGTAGTAGTCGGCACCCTTATGGACACACCCCTAGACCAGAGGGCATCTTCCGCAGTTCCTGGGCTCCAACTCCACCACGTGGCCAGATTCTGCTCTAGGGAGCTATCAGGTTTTGCATCTGCCGCTAGCCCAGGCGCTGTCATTGACCTGGATCTGGAAATTCCAACCACGGGTTCCTACTCCACAATCTGAACAACACACTCCTGTGTCCCACAGGACCTTCAATAACTTGGAGCTCTCCCTGAGTATCCAAATGATACACAGGGGCTCCAAGTGGCTGGATACTTTTCTCCATGGGGCAGAGTACCTGTTGCTGTCCAGATGCTAGGGGAGTAGGGAAAAAACCCACCGTTTGCAACAGTTGATCTCCATTGTTCAGGGACACCAGAGCCTTAGGGTACAGAGCTCGCTCTGTGTCTCTTTATCTCTGCTTCTGGCCTAGCACTGTTTTGGGCGATCCTTCTGTGTGTGTACCAGGGCTGATGTCTATGGGTCTCCATCTCTTTTAGTGGTGCTGTTCCCCTTTGCCACTGTCTGGACACCAGCGCTCATACAAGAAGCTTATCCTTGGCTTGAAGGCAAGCCCTTCTCCTCCTGAGTGATATGCAGTAACCTGAGATCAGACCTT
>NW_011494223.1:1594-2331 GCF_000754665.1 Bison bison bison | reverse complement strand
TCTTGTGCCTCCTGTTCTGATTGCTCGGCTTTTCCTCTCCTGTCGTGTTTATCTCTGTTTTTCCCCTGGGCTGGACACACACAAACACACACACACACACAGAGACACACACACACACAGGCCACACAAGCACACATGTGTATACACACACAGGCTCGATACGGGGACACAAACACAAACAGGGAACACAGGTGTTTCAGGAGCTGAAGATGCCCATGTCCAGCAATGTCTGAGATGGCATCAGTAGGCACCATTTCCTGCACTTAGAGCTCTCTGTCCACCTCCTCCCCAGCACTTCCCTATTTTCTGAAGGCAGCCTGAAGCCTCTTTCAGTGCAGCAAGTGTGCTCATGGTGAGACACTGATTGGCGGATGTGTAAAATCACAGAAGATCCCAAAGTCAGCACAGAGGTGCACTGGGATCCTGGAGAGGACGCCCTTTCAATGATAGCCCTTCCCAGGGTAAGGTGCAGGAGTGTAGGGCCCAGGCAATCTTAAACTTAGTGAGCAACAGGAGGCTGGGGGATGGGAGGACCCACTGAAAGATGATTCTGACAAATATACTTCATTCACTCTGCCTCTAGTAGTATCACCTAGGCCTCTTGCACTGCAACCACAGCTAAATTGAGGGAGACTTGCTTCACTCACAGACACACTGAGTCCCCAAGCCCCCAGTCTCAGCAGGTCATCTGCTACATGCATGACCCAGAATCTGGCTCCACAGACAGGTTGCATGTG
>NW_011494223.1:957-1494 GCF_000754665.1 Bison bison bison | reverse complement strand
TTTTGCACGGACAGCCTGCCTTAGCATGTCTCACATTTTGTGTCACATCATGCCAGTGTATGCCACCCTCATGGAGAGAGGGTGCTGGCTGATGGGCTGATCCTGGGAAGCACTGGCCCAGGACCTTCCTGGGTCTGCTTCTCACATGAGTGGAACAAGTCTCCAGTACAGCAATCTGTGCCTATTTCTCCTTTGGGTCTCTGTCCTTCTCAGCAAGACCTTAGCCTCCTCACCCATCCTAGTTCCTCTGTATCCACATCCACCATTTCCACAGGATGGCCCATGTCCCCACAAACTGTGGGCTCCACAGGCAGTGGTTTTAAAGCCCCACCCCACCTGATATGCCCTGGGTGAATCCACAGACAATGCACCCGCTCTTCCTGGTCCACATACAAGAACACAGAGAAATAGTGAGCTTGTTTTTGCATTTTGTCTCATTGCAGACTTCTGGAGCCAAGGTCCTGAGTTATCTCTGGCCATCCTTTCCTCATTCCCATCCTGCAGAGGGTCACTGTGGAGATAGGGCGATTAACCCCC
>NW_011494223.1:0-528 GCF_000754665.1 Bison bison bison | reverse complement strand
CAGGGAACACAGGGGCGGATTCTGCAGGTGGATCATCCACCTCCTTACACACCTACACTCACCACCCTAAAGCCACGTTTTACCAGTGATATCAAGGTAATACTCCTTAGTGATCATCATGTTCCAGAAGTCGGAGTTGTCCCAAAAGGAAAAGATCAGCTTGCAGTGGGACCTTGGATGGCTCTGCACCTGCACCTGCCAGGATAGGGATGAGGGTAAAGGTGCAAGCTTCGAGGTGCCTCAGCTTGCCTCCCAGGCAGGCATTAATGGCTTCCATGACTCCTCTGCAAAGTCTCACAGCACAGGCATATGGCTAACACGATCCTCCCACTCCCCACCAGGTCCCATACCCACCCATCCTCAGGCCCCCTCACTGACCTTCAAGTCGATCTCTTAGCTAATAAAGTCTTTATCTTGGTTGCTGATCATGACAGAAACTTGAGGGTGGTTCATAATCTGCTTTAGGTCAAAGAGCCATTCAGGCCACATGCTGGGCCAGAAGATCCAATAGCAACAGTCCTAGTCTTG
>NW_011494222.1:18563-19150 GCF_000754665.1 Bison bison bison | reverse complement strand
CAGAACTGGAAAAGGTCAGTTTTCATTCCAATCCCAAAGAAAGGCAATGCCAAAGAATGCTCAAACTACCTCACAATTGCACTCTTCTCACACGCTAGTAAAGTAAAGCTCAAAATTCTCCAAGCCAGGCTTCAACAGTACGTGAATCGTGAACTTCCAGATGTTCAAGCTCTGGATTTAGAAAAGGCAGAGGAACCAGAGATCAAATTGCCAACATCCGGTGGATTATCGGAAAAGCAAGAGAGTTCCAGATAAACATCTATTTCTGCTTTATTGACTATGCCAAAGCCTTTGACTGTGTGGATCACAACAAACTGTGGAAAATTCTTCAAGAGATGGGAAAACCAGACCACCTGACCTGCCTCTTGAGAAATCTGTATGTAGGTCAGGAAGCAACAGTTAGAACTGGACATGGAACAACAGACTGGTTTCCAATAGGAAAAGGAGTATGTCAAGGCTGTATATTGTCACCCTGCTTGTTTAACTTATATGCAGAGTACATCATGCGAAATGCCAGGCTGGATGAAGCACAAGCTGGAATCAAAATTGCCGGGAAAATATCAATCACTCAGATATGCAGATGACAC
>NW_011494222.1:16819-18261 GCF_000754665.1 Bison bison bison | reverse complement strand
GGCTCCAAAATCACTGCAGATGGTGACTGCAGCCATGAAATAAAAAGACGCTTACTCCTTGGAAGAAAAGTTATGACCAACCTAGACAGCATATTAAAAAGCAGAAGCATTACCTTGCCGACAAAGATCCATCTAGTCAAGGCTATGGTTTTTCCAGTAGTCATGTATGTATGTGAGAGTTGGACCTAAAGAAAGCTGAGCACTGAAGAATTGATGCTTTTGAACTGTGGTGTTGGAGAAGATTTTTGAGAGTCTCTTGGACTGCAAGGGGATCCAACCAGTCCATCCTAAGGGAAATTAGTCCTGAATATTCATTGGAAGGAGTGATGTTGAATCTGAAACTCCAATACTTTGGCCACCTGATGCTAAGAACTGACTCATTGGAAAAGACCCTGATGCTGGGAAATATTAAAGGCAGGAGGAGAAGAGGACGACAGAGGAAGAGATGGGTGGATGGCATCACTGACTCAATGGACATGAGTTTGAGTAAACTCTTGGAGTTGGTGATGGACAGGGAGGCCTGGCATGCTGCAGTTCATGGGGTCCCAAAGAGTTGGACACGACTGAGCAACTGAAGTGAACTGAACTGAGTTATATGATTACATCAAAATTTAGAATTTCTGTCCAAAGAAGCACACAATAGACAGATTTCAGAGGTAAATGACAGAGCAGGAGAAGATATTTGCAATTCCTAAAACCTGGAATGTAGTAATTGAGGTGTGTGAGTGGCACCTGAAAACCAGTAAGAAGAAGTCAAAAAATCCAATAGAAAAGTGACAACCAATATGCATTCAAGTACACGAAAAGGAAACGATGGTTAACAAGGATGTATTGAAGTGCTCAAACCCATGGAGATAATAGTGCAAAGTAATGCAGCATTGATATACCTTCCTTCCACCTGAGTGGCAAAATTTGCAAGTGGCATAATTCAAGATGTTGACAGGAGTGGGTTGACTGCCAGGGATCACAGGTAGGAATGTAAATTGTACAACAGTTATGGAAATTATCTAGCCTATTCTGTACACTGGAAATCCATTTGCTGAACATATTTCTCAAGGATTTGAACTCAAGCCCTCAAGAGATCACATCAGTTCAGTTTTGTCACTCAGTTGTGTCCGACTCTTTGCGACCCCATGAATCCCAGCACGCTGGGCCTCCCTGTCCATCACCAACTCCCAGAGTTCACTCAGATTCATGTCCATTGAGTCGGTGATGCATTCCAACCATCTCATCCTCTGTCGTTCCCTTCTCCTCCTGCCCCCAATCCCTCCCAGCATAAGGGTCTTTTCCAATGAGTCAACTCTTCGCATGAGGTGGCCAAAGTATTGGCGTTTCAGCTTTAGCATCAGTCCTTCCAATGAACTCCCAGGACTGATCTCCTTTAGGATGGACTGGTTGGACCTCCTTGCAGTCCAAGGGACTCTCAAGAGTCTTCTCCAGCA
>NW_011494222.1:8840-15242 GCF_000754665.1 Bison bison bison | reverse complement strand
TAAAGCAGAAATAGATGTTTTTTCTGGAACTCTCTTGCTTTTTCGATTATCTAGTGGATGTTGGCAATTTGATCTCTGGTTCCTCTGCCTTTTCTAACACCAGCTTGAACATCTGGAAGTTCATGGTTCACATGTTGCTGAAGCCTGGCTTGGAGAATTTTGAGCATCACTTTGCTAGAGTGTGAGATGAGTGCAATTAGATATACATACATGCAAATAAAAATTACAGATTATTTAGAGATAGAAGAATACTAAGAATAAACATTAATCACAGAGTATTTATATATGGGACTGAGGGTTCTGGGTGAAGGTGAAATATTAAAAAAACAGAAGAGTTTGTATTTTAAATCCACTTTGATCTGATTTCAGCCTTGGTTTTGCTTAATATCTGTATGGATTTGAATATATATTTAATTCAATATGCATGATTTCTTGCCTCTAAATAGGATAAGTGATAGAATTATATTGAATTTTAGGAAAATACTCTATACAAAGTTCTCTTTTCTTGTTGTGTGCTTGGTTCAGGCATGCATGCATGCTAAGTCGCTTCAGTTGTGTCTGACTCTGTGTGACCCTATGGACTGTAGCCCTCCAGGCTCCTCTTGTCTATGGAATTCTCCCGGCAAGATACTGGAGTGGATTTCCATCCCTTTCTCCAGGGGATCTTCCCAACCCAGGGTTGAATCTGGGTCTCCTGCACTGCAGGCAGATTTTTTTTACCGTCTGAGCAACTAGGGAAGCCCATGCTCAATTCATATCCTTTCCTTTTCTTCTCTCTTTCCATCCTTCTCTTTATAGGGATACCATCTTTGTTTACCTGCTTTTATTACCTTTTATTTAATCTTACTTTCTTTTTTTAAATTAAATTTATTTATTTTAATTAATCTTACTTTCTTTGTCTTCTTTCAAATTTGTTCTTTTCTCTTCTATTTTTGTTTCCACTCTCATTGACCCTCATGCATATTAATACATTTACTGCTTTTGATGATGAGCCACTATAATCATTCTAATGAAATTGCACATTTAATCTTTTCCTATGTCTCTGGAATTAAGAAAATACTTCATTAGGAAAAATTTCATGCATGTATATATATATATACATAATATATATATACACATATATATTGTATATATATATATAAAAGTTTAGATATATTTGTGTATAGTTCAAAGAATAATATCCATCTACCCAGCATCCAGGTGCTCCTATACCTGTTTGTCCTACCTGATTGCACATTTTGCCCCCCTTACACCTCTTCATTCTTTGCTTAAATGAACCCTGGTCCTGAATTTTGTTTTAATCCTTCCCAATTTACTCTCCATTCTTTTTTATTAGTGGGTTCTTTTCATTTGCTAAACATATATAAGCAGTCTAGTGAAATTCTGCTTATATAAAATTAAAAGAGGAGAAAATACCTGAGTCTAAATTTGAATCTACTCAGAAGAGAAAACAGAAAATTCCTAAAAATTTCCTAGAAGGCTCTGAGAAAACTGTATTTAAGAATTAGAAAACTCACCAAAAGATGAAGATACATCTAAAAGTAAGTCAAAGAGATAAGTAAGGTTAGGTTTTCTGGACCAGTTACCCATGTCTTATCTAATTTTTGCATGGGAAACATAAACACTTAGGGAGTGCCTCATTTTCACAGTTACTCAGTTGTAATAAAGTGTACTGGGTGCAGCATCTTTGATTTTAAGAATAGTTCTAGTTCTTTCCTATCTCTGAATAATTGGTTTGGTGGACCTTCGGGGATGCTAGAGTGGTTATAATTTCTTCCAGTTTTTCACTTCATTTTTTAGCCCATCATTAAAAAACATTGCAGTGAATTAAACTTAAAGCATTTAGTATATCCCTATTTCTCACTATTTTTTAAATCATCATTCTTTCTTTTCATCTTTTCTCTGTTCTTATTTCTATCACCATATACAGAAATATGTGATCCACTAGTTTTCGTTGTTTAGGAACTATTTTCAGTTTCATCAGTGCATTTCCCCCTTTATGTCAGAGCTATCTTTACTTTCTAAATGCGTGAGTAACCTGTGAGGATAAAGAGAAGACTTATGGTCTAAATCTTTAGTGTGACAATGCTGGTGATCAGAGCATTGTACAGTAAGTAAGTCAATAGAAAAAGGGAAGTTACGGGGAGTAACTACAGACATTTTGAAAGTAAAACATATTTTAAAATCTCTTCCATTTAACACATGGAGAAGTAGCATGTGTTGATTACATTTTTTTCATAGGGTTACCAAATCCTTTACAACAGATTCTGTGGCATTTTTAACTCTACCAGGAGAGAGATAACTTCTTTTCTTAAGTTTTTGAAGACAGTTATTGACTGTCAAAATTGCTCTACTTAAAAAATTTCTGCCCCTGGTTTCTTATTTCATTCTTTTTCTTATTTTTAGTCTGTTTTCCATCTTCCTTTTTTCTTTATTATGTTGGAAGTTTCAATTAATAACCCATTACAATCAATCTTTGGAGACATTTCTTTTACTTCTGTTCTTTTGGCCAGTCATTGGGATTTTGTCTTCTAAATATGCTCAATGAATGGAAAGGATTTTATGTACTATGAAACCAAAGGGAATAGAGAACCATGTTTCTCAGGTTAATCAGAGCTAGAACAGAAAATGATTAAGTGTGGAATGGGTTTTATATATTTCAAAAGACTGAAATACACCAAAATTGAGAAAGAAATAAGCAACTCACTGCAAGTTGTAGAGATTTCTAAAAGAGAAAAAAATACATATGAATTATCTCTAAAAGGTTAGTACTGCATTTTTGAGATTAATAGCTATTTTCTCTAATATTCCTCCAATAAAAACACAAAAAAGGATGTTTACATAACATCAGTTTCCTCTCAATGAATGATTATGACATTGTAAGAGATTGGTGTGTGTGCATGCTAAGTCGCTTCAGAGTAGCCCAGGAGGCTCCTCTGTCCATGGGATTCTCCAGGTGAGAATACTGGAGGGGGTTGCTGTACCCTTCTTCAGGGGATCTTGTGTCTATTGCACTGGCACGTGGGTTCTTTACCACTAGTGCCACCTGGGAAGCCCTTAGTAATTCCGAACAATCCCATTGTGGGGTTCCGTGGTCCTTAGCTTGGAAGAATTACAGGGAGCCTTAACAAATGGAACTCATTATATCCTCTCACTTTTTTTCATCTGCTGAGCATCTCTTTCCTATCCCTAATTTTTTTTTCTCCTTTATGATTTTTTCCCTTTTTATACACATTTGTTTTCTGAATGGCAAGTATCAGTTTATATTGACAGTCTGTAGAAAACCTTTCCCAGACTAATGTTATTCCATACTATGTTTAATTAGAAATGATTATGTTTTAAAGAAAATATTGATAATATAAGGGCTTCCCTGGTGGCTCAGATGGTAAAGAAGCTGCCTGCAATGCAGAAGACCTGGGTTTGGTCCCTACGTCAGGAAGATACATTAGAGAAGTGAATGGCTACCCACTCCAGTATTCTTGCCTGGAGAATTCTATGGACAGAAGAGCCTGGCCAGTTACAGTTCATGGAGTTGCAAAGAATTGGGCATGACTGAGAGACTGACACTTTCACTTCACTTAATAATATAGCAGAATTCTGAGAAATAAGGTGCTAGGAATGAATATTAAACTTTTGTAAGGTTAGAAATGAAAGCCCCCCCAGACATTGTGGAAAATCAAAATATATTTGGGAAGCATCTTATCTGTTGTTTTTACTGAAATATAATAAAGATATAGATGTTTTTGGTCTAGTAAGAGACTAGACTTTTCTCTAAGACTTTAAAAAGTGCAATAGATTAAAGTTCATATAATTTCAAGTTTATAATTTAGTCTTATAGAAGTAATGTATATTCTTAAAAACTTCAAAAATTTTATAAATATAAGAAAAAACCCCAACAATATCCTGACCTACACCCTTTATTCCTATTTCTCTTTCTTGGAAGGAACTACTTTTAACATTTTTTGATTTTTTTCTTGTGTTTTATATCTGTTTTTATCTAAATAAGTTATTTATAGAGTTATTTTTTGATTTATAGTAGTCCATCTTAATTTTTGACTGCTTACCAGGCTTTATTTCTCATATTCTCTCTCCTTTCCCTTACAATGCATATTCCCTTCTTCAATCCTTCTAATATATTTTGTCACAATTTTTGATTAAAATAATATATTCAGTGGTTACATTGTTACAAACATATCCACAGTTAAGGCTTATATAGTGCTATGGTGGTTTTGTTTACTGTACAACTCTTTGTATTTAACCTTTTTCTTTGTTTTAAAAGAAGCTTGCCTAGATTATCCTTTGAATTTTATGCCATTTTAATGCCTTAACTGTCACTTTCTTTGCTTTTAGAAAGCACTGATTTCATTAGAGTGGTTAAAACTGGTGTGTTTGAACTCTTACATCCTCCTAAGTCTCCTGTAATACTTTTCTCACAAATGGTTTTACAACTGGATCTGGTAAAAGCCAGAGCAAGCAAATATGTGACACAGCATTAGATTAAAGCCATGAGAGATGAAAGTGGAAAAGGAAACTGTAACAGGGAAATACAAATCAAAAGCACAATGAGATATCACCTCACATGTTAGAATGGCTATTATCAAAAAGGCAAGAATGTGAAGAAGAGGGAATGCTTGTGGACTGTTGGTGGAAATGTAAATTGGTGCAGCCACTATAGAAAGCAGTATGGAGGGTCCTTAATAAGTTAAAATAGAACTGCCATATGATTCAGCAATTCCACTTCTGAGTATTTATCCAAAGAAAATGAAAAAACTAACTTGATCAATATATGCACCCCCATGTTTATTGCATCGTTATTTACAACAGTCCACATATAGAAACAGTTTGCATCCATCAGCAGATAAATGGATGAAGATGTGGTGTATGTATAGAATGCAGTACTGTTCAGCATAAAAAGATGGATGGACTTTGAGGGGATTATGTCAAGTGAAATAAGCTAGACAAAGACAAATACTGTATGATCTCACTTAAATTGGAACTAAAAAAATAAAAAAAGAAAGCAACAACCCCCAAAATCCAAGATACAGAGCATAGACACAGAGAACAAATTGGTGGTTGCCAAAGGTTGAGGGTGGGAGTTGGGCAAAATGGATGAGGGGCATCGAAAGGCACAAACTTCCAGCTGTAAAACAAATGAATCATGGGGATGTAGTGTACAGCATAGCAACTATAGTTAATAATGAGAGAGTAGATTTTAAAGGTTTTTGTCATAAGAAAAAAATTCTGTAACTATGTATGGTGAGGAATGTTAACCAGACTTACTGTGGTCATTCTTTTATGAAGTATACAAGTATCAAATCATTATGTTGTACACTTGAAACTAATATAATGTTCTATGTCAATTTTACCACAGTAAGAAAATTAAAAAAAAGAAAAAGGAACTGGGTAGCAAGTTGTGTGGTCTTTCCTCAGCATAAACAAAAGCATATGTAGTTTGTATGGAAGAAGATTGTTCTTCTAAAGATTCTCTACCAGAGTAAATTTTAAGACCAGAAATAACAGAGAGAGTAATAGGATTTCCAAGCAACTAGATATGAGAAATATGAGAGGAACTTACTCATGGGTGATTCTTTAGTTGTAACTGAAATGCAAACACAGATAAGAAGAATTAGTGTTATTCTGTGAGAAAGAGAAAACAGCTCTTTAACAGTTTTCATTATCAGAAAAATGCATAAATATAAAAAAAATTTAAAATTGTGTTTTTATAATACATGTATATATGTTTTAAAATTAAAAACTTTATTGGCCTATAATGAAATTTAACCATATGAATTAATTCTTTATACCCCAAATTCCCTCCCCAAAGAATCAAGCACTTTAAGAAATTTCAAAAGATGTTTTGTTTTCTGGTGTCATTTTTTTTGTCTTTAAAAAAATGGAACTATAGCTAACTTACAATATTACGTTGGTTTCAGGTACTCCATAGTAATTTGACATTTGCATACATTACAAATCTGTCCCCATACACAGTTATTACAACATTAATGACCATATTTCTTATGCTGTATATTGCATGTCTGTAACTTATTTATTTTGTAATTGGAGCTTTGTGCCTCTTAATTCCCTTCACTTATTTGGCTCAGCCTTCCACCCTCTCCCCTCTTGTAATCACTCATTTGTTCTCTGTATCTACAAGTCTGTTTTTATTTTGTTTTGTTTTTTAGATTCTACATATAACTGAGATCATGCAGTATTTGTCTTTCTTTGTCTGGCTTATTTCACTTATCATAATACCCTCTTGACTTCCCTGGTGGCTCAGATGGTAAAGCATCTGCCTACAATGCCAGAGACCCAGGTCCAATCCCTGGGTTGGGAAGATCTCCTGGAGAAGGAAATGACAACCCACTCCAGTATTCTTGCCTGTAAAATCCCATGGATGGAGGA
>NW_011494222.1:8634-8740 GCF_000754665.1 Bison bison bison | reverse complement strand
TGGGCTGCCGTCTATGGGGTCGCACAGAGTCGGACACGACTGAAGCGACTTAGCAGCAGCAGCAGCAGGTTTATTTATGTTGCACGTGGCAAGATTTCATTTTTTT
>NW_011494222.1:7033-8147 GCF_000754665.1 Bison bison bison | reverse complement strand
AAAAATGGGCAAAAAAAAGGACAGAAATGGTATTGACCTAACAGAAGCAGAAGATATTAAGAAGAGGTGGCAAGAATACACAGAAGAACTATACAAAAAAGATCTTTATGACCCAGATGGTGTGATCACTCACCTAGAGCCAGACATCCTGGAATGTGAAGTCAAGTGGGTCTTAGAAAGCATCACTATGAACAAAGCTAGTGGAGGTGATGGAATTCCAGCTGAGCCTCAAATCCTAAAAGATGATGCTGGGAAGTGCTGCACTCAATATGCCAACAATTTTGGAAAACTCAGCAGTGGCCACAGAACTGGAAAAGGTCAGTTTTCATTCCAATCCCAAAGAAAGGCAATGCCAAAGAATGCTCAAACTACCACACAATTGCACTCATCTCACATGCTAGCAAAGTAATGCTCAAAATTCTCCAACCGAGGCTTCAACAGTATGTGAACCGTGAACTTCCAGATGTTCAAGCTCTGGATTTAGAAAAGGCAGAGGAACCAGAGATCAAATTGCCAACATCTGTTGGATCATAGAAAAAGCAAGGGAGTTCCAGAAAAACATCTATTTCTGCTTTATTGACTATGCCAAAGCCTTTGACTGTGTGGATCACAATAAACTGTGGAAAATTCTGAAAGAGATGGGAATACCAGACCACCTGACCTGCCTCTTGAGAAACCTATATGCAGGTCAGGAAGCAACAGTTAGAACTAGACATGGAATAACAGACTGGTTCCAAATAGGAAAAGGAGTATATCAATGCTGTATATTGTCACCCTGCTTATTTAACTTATATGCAGAGTACATCATGATCAACCCTGGACTGGAAGAAGCACAAGCTGGAATCAAGATTTCCGGGAGAAATCTCAATAACCTCAGATATGCAGACGCCACCACCCTTATGTCGGAAAGCAAAGAAGAACTGAAGAACCTCTTGAAGAAAGTGAAAGAAGAGAGTGAAAAAGTTGGCTTAAAGCTCAACCTTCATAAAATGAAGATCATGGCATCTGGTCCTATCACTTCATGGGAAATAGATGGGGAAACAGTGGAAACAGTGACAGACTTTATTTTTTAGGCTCCAAAATCACCGCAGATGGTGATTGCAGCCTATGAAAT
>NW_011494222.1:5795-6588 GCF_000754665.1 Bison bison bison | reverse complement strand
CTTTTTTTTTTTTTTTTTTAACAAGATTTATGAAAGTGTAGGAAAGGAAATGTTTTCTTTTTCTTAAGAGAGCAAAACATCTCTTGGTGGTAAGCAATATAGAGGGAACTTACCCATTTGTGTTGATACAGTTCCTATAGAAACAAATACAGAAAAACATATAAGTTAACTTAAAGTTGATACAGCAATTATTTCTAACTTTTAAATGACAGATGCAAATCTAGAAATGAAATGATGACAGAGGGAAAACACAAAGATCTCGTGTTAATTGATATGAAAACACAATATTTGAGATTCAAAAGAGGAACTTACTGACAGGTTTTGAAGTCACAACTGAAATAAGAAGAAAAAGAAAAATATAGGCATTTGTTGCCCATTAGGAGGAAATTAATTTTCTTTTCTATATTTTTAAAATCATACTACAGAATTCAAAAGTTACATAAGTTATTTAAGTCAAACTTATCCTATATCAAAGTTCATATATGTATTTTAAAAGATTATTTTATGTGACTAAAAACAGCAATTCTCTGACCATTTCCTTCTTGCCTTTAATTTCCTTTCCATTTTCATCTCTTTGGAGTGTCAATTTAACTAATATTTGGTTATAGAAGGTCTATTTTAGGATTAAAAAATATGGATAATGTATAAAGGCTTCCTACTATGGGCAACTGTGCTTAGCCTCTTTTTTTCTACCCTTCTCCAATTCAATTTCCATGAACCTATCTTTTAAAGAAACCTGTTGAACATTTTTTTTTTTTGTAAATCAGTATATTTTGTTAGCAACATTATAATT
>NW_011494222.1:5193-5695 GCF_000754665.1 Bison bison bison | reverse complement strand
TCCAATCAGTCCATCCTAAAGGAAATTAGTCCTGAATATTCATTGGAAGGACTGATGCTGAAGCTGAAACTCCAGTACTTTAGCCGCCTGATGTGAAGAACTGACTCATTGGAAAAGACCCTGATGCTGGGAAAGATTGAAGACAGGAGAAGGGGACAACAGAGAATGAGATGGTTGGATGGCATCACTGACTTGATGGACCTGAGTTTGAATAAGCTCCGGGAGTTGGTTGGTGATGTATGGGGAAGCCTGGCATGCTGCAGTCCATGGGGTCACAGAATCAGACATGACTGAGCGACTGAACTGAACTGAATTGATTCTGGTGCCTATCTCATTGTTGATTTGCATTTCTTTGATAATTAATGATATTCAGCATCTTTTCATGTACCTTTTGGCCATTGCTATGTCTTCTTTGGGAAAACTGTGTATTTAGGTCCTATGCCCATTTTTTAATTGTGTTTTTTTTTTTTTTTTTCCCGGAGGGGGTTTGTTCTGTTTGTGA
>NW_011494222.1:4530-5093 GCF_000754665.1 Bison bison bison | reverse complement strand
TTTTTTTTTTTTCCCGGAGGGAGTTTGTTCTTTTTAGATGTTGAGTTGATTGAATTCTTTGTATGTTTTAGATATTAGCCTTTTATCACATATCATTTGCATATATCTTCTCTCATTCAGTGAATTGCCTTTTTGTTTTGTTGATAGTGTCTTTGATGTGCAGAAGCTTTTTAGTTTGAGGTAGTCCTGTTTGTTTACTTTTGCTTTTATTTCCCTTGTTTAAGGAGACATACTCCTGAAATATTGCTAAGAGTGATGTCAAAGAGTATACTGCCTATGTTTTCTTCCATATTTTTTATGGTTGAATATCTTACATTTAAGTCTTTAATTAAAGTTTATTTTTGATTTTATTTTTGTGTATGGTGTGATTAAGTCCAGTTTGACCCTTTTGTGTGTGGTTATTCAGTTTTCCGACCACCATTTACTGAAAGAAAGTGAAAGTTGTTCATTCATGTCCGATTCTTTGTGACTCCATGGACTGTAGCCTGCCAGGCTTCTGTGTCCATGGAATTCTCCAGGCAAGAATACTGAAGTGGGTAGCTACTCCCTTCTCCAGGGGATCT
>NW_011494222.1:2762-3450 GCF_000754665.1 Bison bison bison | reverse complement strand
GTGTACACCCATGGCAGATGCATGTTGATGTATGGCAAAACCAATACAATATTGTAAAGTAAAAAAAAAGAAAAAAGAAAAAAAATCCTAATGATACCACTGGAAAGCTATTAGGACTCATCAATGAATTCAGTAAAATTTCAGGATATAGAATTATTATATGAAAATCTGTTGCATATCTATACACTAACAATGAACTGTCAGAAAGATAAAGGAGACAATCCCTGTATCCAGGGCTCCTTTGATACAACTTTTCCTGAGAATATTAAATTGTGGGATCAAAGAAGCTTGATTGAGAGGAGTAGAAGAAATGATTTATATAGACTTATTTTTAACAAACTTTCAGCTGATCATCCTGCCTTCATTTCCACCTTTACATGGTTGGTTAAATGTTACCCAGTCTGGAAATTCTGAGTCCTCTGGTTCTACTGTTAGACTTAATTCTCTTGAATTTTATGGAATTCATGTTTTGTCTTAGCTAAGTTAGTTATTACTCATCCATCTGCTTTTAAACTTGAATAGTTTTGTTTCAGATTTTCATCTGCTTATTTCTTTTGTTATTTCTAGACATCATAGTTTTGCCTTAAATTCTTTTTCTGTTATTTAATGTGTTTCCAGGAGTGCATGGAGGAAAATATAGTTTTTCAAGTGTTCATTTTCAACCTAAAGTACTCCAGTATTACACTTA
>NW_011494222.1:1992-2662 GCF_000754665.1 Bison bison bison | reverse complement strand
AGAAGACTACTTTTCCTTAATATTGTTCTGAAAGCAACCTACAGAATGCAAAGTTTGCATGAATTATTTAAGTTTAATTTTTATTAAAGCACATGTATTTATTTTTTTAAAATTTACTTATTTGGCTGTGTTGGGAGCTTCATTGTGTCATGCAGGTGCTTTCATTGTGGTGCATGGGTTCAGTAGTTGCAGCATGCAAGCTCTCTAGTTGTGGTGAGTGGGTTCAGCAGTTGTGGTATGTGGGCTTAGTTGCCCTGAGGCATGTGGGAGCTTAGTTCCCCAACTAGGGATTGAACCTGCGTCCCCTGTATTGCAGGCAAATTCCTAAATCCTGGACCACCAGAGACATCACCACACGTACTTATTTGAAAAGCCAAATTATTGAAGTTAAAACCACCAGTTCTCTTACTCATCCATTCTTATCTGTTATTTTCTTTTACTTATGTTAGATAGGTAGAATAGGAAAAAGGAGTCCAAAATGGCGGTGGCTTAAAGACAAGGAAGGGAAAAGCCCGCGAAAATAGAACTAAAGAAGGTCCGAGGACCAGAGTGAGGACCTCAGGTAAAACAAACAACACTCCTGGCTGGCCCAATTACATAGGACAGGCCCAGGGAGAGAAAAACATATAAATAGAGGAGCCAAAGCTAGCGCTCTCTCTCTCTCTGTCCC
>NW_011494222.1:0-539 GCF_000754665.1 Bison bison bison | reverse complement strand
TAACCACACGTACTTATTTGAAAAGCCAAATTATTGAAGTTAAAACTACCAGTTCTCTTACTCATCCAGTCTTACCTGTTATTTTCTTTTACTTACATACTTTTATGAGGGAGGACTTTAGAACTAATATTTAGTTGTGGAATAATTGTATGATATTTCATAATTTTTCTATTTGGGTAATGAAAATTTTTAAAGAAGGAAGACTTCTGAACTTATTCTGAAACCAGTATCACCCTGATACCAAGACTAGGCAAAGTGATACAAATAAGAAAATTACAGCTCAGTATCACCTGATGAAATAGATGCAAAAATCCTCAATAAAATATTCAGCAATGTCAACTTATTGACATGTTTGAAAGCCACAACTGAAATAGGAAGACAAATAAAAGTATAGGTATTTGTTCATTAGAAGGTGACTACTTTTACTTTGGATCTTCCCTGGTGGCTCAGTGGTAGAGAATATGCTGGCCAATGCAGGAGACTCAGGAGATATGGGTTTGATTTCTGGGTCAGGAAGATCCCCTGGAGAAGGAAATGGC
>NW_011494221.1:5156-5768 GCF_000754665.1 Bison bison bison | reverse complement strand
AAGGAGCTTTTATACCCTCAGTTGTACATAGAGGATAATGGAAGATACAGAATCATGCAGGGTCAGCAGTCCTTGACCCTTATCTAGAACAGGCTTTCTTTCTGCCAACTTATCGTTTACAAAGGCTTTAGGTGATTTACATCATCTTCTGGCCAGGAGGCCTGTTAACATTTTTCTTCTGATAAAGGTTAACCAGAAAACTTATTTTCTCTAAAGGTGATTTTTCTAAGGTTTGGCACTACTCCCCGAAAGCACTAGATAAAGTTGCATTTCTATAGGGCAAAGGTGCAATGGGCTATAACAAGGAAAGAATTTAACTCAAGGGTCTACAGTTGTTAACATCAAGGCTACTACTTATTTTTTCTATATACCAACTATATTAATTAACATACTCCCAGGGACACAGTGGGTAAGGGATATGGAAACTTGGCAGCAAGCATTGGCTCAACAATGAAATCCTTCACCAGTTCTATTCTAATAATTTTTAACTCCCCGAAAAGCTCTATATTGTTACAATGTCTTAAGCTTTCCGTGCCTCTCGTAGTTGGGAGGCTGTAAACAATCACATACGTAGTTGTAAGAGTCCGGATAAACCTGTCAGGCAAGTTAGAA
>NW_011494221.1:0-676 GCF_000754665.1 Bison bison bison | reverse complement strand
TGGTCTTACGTTTAGATCTTTAATCCATTTTGAGTTTATTTTTGTGTATGGTGTTAGAAAGTGTTCTAGTTTCATTCTTTTACAAGTGGTTGACCAGATTTCCCAGCACCACTTATTAAAGAGATTGTCTTTAATCCATTGTATATTCTTGCCTCCTTTGTCAAAGATAAGGTGTCCATATGTGCGTGGATTTATCTCTGGGCTTTCTATTTTGTTCCATTGATCTATATTTCTGTCTTTGGAGCCTATTATATGGAGTGAAGTAAGCCAGAAGGAAAAACACCAATACAGTATACTAACGCATATATATGGAATTTAGAAAGATGGTAACAATAACCCGGTGTACGAGACAGCAAAAGAGACACTGATGTATAGAACAGTCTTATGGACTCCGTGGGAGAGGGAGAGGGTGGAAAGATTTGGGAGAATGGCATTGAAACATGTAAAATATCATGTAAGAAACGAATTGCCAATCCAGGTTCGATGCACGATATTGGATGCTTGGGGCTAGTGCACTGGGATGACCCAGAGGGATGGTATGGGGAGGGAGGAGGGAGGAGGGTTCAGGATGGGAACACGATACATACCAGTAGGCGGATTCATTTGATATTTGGCAAAACTAATACAATTATAGTAAAGTTTAAAAATAAAATAAAATTTAAAAAAAAAGAAATTA
>NW_011494220.1:4808-5254 GCF_000754665.1 Bison bison bison | reverse complement strand
AAAACTCTTAGAGGAAAACATAGGCAGAATACTTGATGACATAAATCAAAGCAAGAGCCTCTATGTCCCACCTCCTGGAGTAAAGGAAATAAAAATAAAAGTAAACAAGTGGGACTTGGTTAAACTTAAAAGCTTTTGCACAGCAAAGGAAACTATAAGCAAGGTAAAAAGACACCCTCAGAATGGGAGAAAATAATATCCGATGAAACAACTGACAGAGGATTAATTTTCAAAATATACAAGCAGTTCATACAACTCAATACCAGAAAAACAAACAACCAATCAAAAAGTAGAAAAAGACCTAAACAGACATTTCTCCAAAGAAGACATATAGGTGGTTAACAAACACATGAACAGATGCACAAAATCTCTCATTATTAGAGAAATGCAAATCAAAACTACAATGAGATATCACCTCACTCCAGTCAGAATGGCCATCATCCAAA
>NW_011494220.1:0-700 GCF_000754665.1 Bison bison bison | reverse complement strand
TCAATCTTGTGTTGTTCAAGGGTCAACTGCATACTCAGACGTGGAAATGCTGAGTCGTACGATAGTTACTGTTGTGATATTCTGAGGAACCTCCACACTGTTTTCCATAGTGGCTGTGCCAATTTATATTCCCAGCAACTGTGTGCAAAGGTTCCCTTTTCTCAACACCCTTGCCAACGCTTCTTATCACTTGGCTTTTTGATAATAGCTCTCCCAACAGGTATGAGGTGATCTGTTATTGTGGTCTGGATTATCATCTCCCTGATGAATAGTGTTGCTGAGCCCTTTTTCACATAGCTGTTGGCCATTTGTATGTCTTCTTTGGAAAATATTTAGGTTCTTTGCTCATTTTTAAGTTATTTTTAATTAATTATTCTGTTATTGAGTTGTATGACTTCCTTTTATGATTTAGATATTAATTTATCAGATATATGGCTTGAAAATATTTTCTCCTATCTCACCTTTTCATTTTGTTGATTGTATCCATTGCTATACAGAATCTTTTAATTTGATGTAGTCCAACTTATTTTTGTTTTTCTTCCTTGGGTTTATGCTGTCAAATTAAAAACAAATGAACAACAACAAAAAAACAAAAAACCACCCAAGAACTTTGCCAAGACCAATGACAAGGAGCTTCCCCCATGTTTCTCTAAGATTTTATGGTTTCTGGTCTCATTTTTAAGTCTTGAATCCATTTTGC
>NW_011494219.1:16221-17000 GCF_000754665.1 Bison bison bison | reverse complement strand
ATACAATGGAATATTACTCAGCCATAAAAAGGGACACATTTGAGTCAGTTCTAATGAGGTGGATGAACCTAGAGCCAATTATACAGAGTGAAGTAAGTCAAAAAGAGAAAAACAAATATCATTGCTAATACATATATATGGAAGCTAAAAAGATAATTCTGATGAGTCTATTTGCAGAGCAGCAGTGGGGATGCAGACATACAGAACAGACTTAACACAGTGGGGAAAGGAGAGGGTGAGATAAATAGAACAGCACTGAGAGACATACATTACCATATGTAAAATAGATAGCTGGAGGGAATTTGGCTTAGAACTCAATACTTAAAAAGCCAGGATCATGGCATCCAGTCCCATCACTTCATGGCAAATAGATGGGGAAACAATGGAAAAAGTGAGTGACTTAATTTTCCCGAGCTCCAAAATCACTGCAGATGGTGACTACAATCATGAAATTAAAAGATACTTGCTCATTGGGAGAAAAGCTATGACAAACCTAGACAGCATATTAAAAAGCAGAGACATTACTTTACCAACAAGGTCCACCTAGTCGAAGCTACGGTTTTTCCAGTAGTCATGTAGGGATGTGAGAGTTGGACCATAAAGAAAGCCTAGTGCTGAAGAATTGGTGCTTTTGAACTATGGTGTCAGAGAAGACTCTTGAGAGTCCCTTGGACTGCAAGCAGATCAAACCAGTCAATCCTAAAGGAAATCAGTCTTGAATATTCATTGTAAGGACTGATGCTGCAGCTGAAACTCCAATACTTTGGCCACCCGATGCG
>NW_011494219.1:15218-15429 GCF_000754665.1 Bison bison bison | reverse complement strand
CATGGGCTCTAAGGCACAGACTTAGTAGTTGTGGTGCATGGATTTAATTGCCCCACAGCATGTGGGATCTTCCCAGGCCAGGGAATGAACCCTCATTGTATGAGTTATTGTGGGGGCTAGCAAGTATAAAATCATAGGGCAGGGATGGTAAACCCATTTTGTCCTAAAGGCATTCAACTAATTGGATAAGGCTACCTACACTATGGAGAAG
>NW_011494219.1:9510-12948 GCF_000754665.1 Bison bison bison | reverse complement strand
TGTTTGTGTTCATTTCTGATTTTTAATAGCTTGTCTCTTATAGTTCATGAAAATAATTCTACCTTCCCAAAATAGATTTTTTCCATGGTGTCTTCTAAAACTCAGTCTTCTGTTACTACAACTAATGCAGATGCTTCCACTGGTTAGGCCTATAGGTGGAATTGGTGAAATGGAGGTACACTGGACTGAGGAAGTGATGGGAAAAAATGGATATTACTTGGCTGTGGCAGCAAAACTCTAAACTTCACATGGCATTCTCCCTTTGTGCACGTGGATGTCTAAGTTTCTCCCTTTTTGTAAAAACAGCAGTCTTATTGAATTAGGAGCCCACTCTACTCCATCTTAATCAATATTTGCAAAGACCCTATTTTCACAGTAAAATTCTGAGGTGCGAACTTGCTAAGTCACTTCAGTTGTGCCCAATTCTCTGTGATCCGATAGACCATAGCTTGCCTGGCTCCTCTATCCATGGGATTCTCCAGGCAAGAAAATTGGAGTGGGTTGCCATGCTCTCCTCCAGTGGATCTTCCCAAACCAGGGATTGAACCCATGTCTCTTATGTCTCCTGCATTGGCAGATGGGTTCTTTACCACTAACACCACCTAGGAAGCCCAAAATTCTGAGGTACTGGAGATCAGAATTTTCAACATATGAACATAGAAGAGGTGATGAAGAAGATACAATTTTACCCATAGTATAGGAAATATTCATAAGGAAATAGGAATCAAGGTAATAGAAAAAGGGTTTTTCAATAATTACTTTGAGAAGCTTGAATATAAAAGACAAAAAAATATGCAGGAGGATCCAAAGTTGGAGGAAAATTGTACTGTTTTAAGATGGGTAAGCTTTTGGAAAATGTAATGTTCATAGGAAAAAGATAGTGGAAAGTCTAAGCTGAGCAACTAACTGATGGATCCTCGTACTAGAGAGGACAGTATAGGATGGATGGAGATAAAGATGGGTTGATGTTCTCATGAAAAAATGGGGATTCTTCTCTCAATATCACAATAAGGAAGGAGTATTGGAGAGGTGGAGATTTAGATAGATTTGTTATATTTGTTGTAAAAGATAATTCTTGGTCTCGAAGATGGTGGAGGACTAGGTGGACATGGAGTATGTCTCTCTCCATGGATACATCAGGGATACACCTTCAGACACAGAAGTGCATACAGAACACCAGCTGAGAGCAGACAGGAGTACCTGACCAGCGGAAAAGAATATAGAGAACTACGTAAAACTTGCTGCCAACTCCCCTGAGGACCTGGTGCTGCCAGAACCCCTGTGATCCAAGCAGCTGCACCACTTCCACACCTGGTCCTCACAGGGGCAAACCCAAGTCCTCCAGGGCAGCCTCAGGAGCAAACCCCACATGCAGTGAAGGACCCATATGCAGAGGTGGAAATAAAACCACAATTGAAACCCAGGGGCAGTGTGCCTAAGGAAGAAGCAAACCTTACCACCAGCTGTACAAGCGGCAGATTAAAACCACATGATCAACTAAGCAGACTCTGTGTCTGTGGAATGTATAAAAGGACATGAGAGCTCCCACAAAAGAAAATGCACTAGTTCTGATAGCTGTGGACACTGGAGGTAAGAACACAGAGGAGTAGAACCAGATGAGAATCTGAGCTGCCCTCACAGCAGGTCCAGAGATCAGCACAGTGCTGGAGGGCATCCTAGGGAGATGAGGTGGACTCTGACTCCCAGTGAGGGAAAGGACTCCGACAGCAGTGACTCAAGAAAAACATTTATTATTCTTACGGTTTGACTTGTTTTGTAGATTCTTTTGGACTTTTTTTTTTTCTCTTTTCTTTTCCCCCTCTGTTGTAGTTGTTAATTTTATATGCATTATGAAATCTAATTAAGATTTTGAGCTTTTTTTTTTCTTTTTTCCTCAGTTGCATTTTTTATTGTTGTTATAAACAATATAGCCCAAAAAAGCCTCTACATGGGGCTTTTGCAGTTCTGTGGAGTTTTCCTTTTTTTTCTCTTTTATACTTTTATAATTTTAATTTTTTAAAGCCTATTATATTTTTTCTACATTTATTCCCTTGTTTGCCTTTGCTACTGTTCTTTTCCCCTTGAAGTTAATCTTTAATGTATATAAATCTTCATCTACCACCATTTAACTTTGCATATCTATTCTTTCTTTCTTTTGTTTCTTTCCTTTTTCTCAACATATTGGTTAGTTTTGTTTTCATAGCCTTATTCCCCACTGGGCACCTTGCTTTAGTTTTGTTTTCCAGTCTGTGCTTTAGTTAGTCTTGGACTTAACTGGTAAATATAATTTGTGATTTCCTCTGTTCACCAGGTCAATCTACTGTACTTTATTTTTGTTGGACTGTTTGACTTTGCTTATGCGTGTATATGTATATGTGTATATTCCATTATTTTTATTATTATTTGCCTGATCTTGTAACTGCCATTTGTCTGGGGTTCCTCTTTGGTTTCTTGTTTTTGGGTATTTGTTTTAATCTCACTTAATGCCACAACAAACTACTTGTGGAAACTTCATTCCTGACCAGAGATCAAGCCCAACCACCAGTAGCACCCTTTGCAAGACGCCTCATCTAAACAACAAGCTTTACAAAAATACAAACCCAATCATCAGCAGACAGGATTACCACCTCACTAAGCCTTGCCCATCAGAGGAAAAACAAACAAACAAACAAAAACCTCTGCACAAATCTCACCCTATAGAACCTTATACAAACCACTGGACCAACCTTAGTGGGCAGAAACCAAAAGCAAGAAAGAATTCAACCTTGTAGGCTGGCAAAAGGAGACCTCAAATACAATAGGTTAAAAAAAATTAATGAAAAGGCAGAGAAATACTACTCAAATAAAGGATCAAACTAGAAACACAGAAGTCCAAGTAAATGAAAAGGAAATAGGCAAACTACCTGAAAAAGAATTTAGAATAATGATAGTAAAAATGATCAAAAACCTTGAAAACAAAATGGAGAAAATGCAAGAATCAATTAACAAAGACCTAGAAGAATTAAAGAATAAACATACAGAGACAAGCAACACAATTACTAAAATTAAAAATACTCTGGAAGGAATCAGTAGCAGAATATCTGAAGCAGAAGAACGAATCAGTGAGCTGGAAGATAAAATGGCAGAAATAACTTCTGAAGAGCAGAGTAAAGTAAAAAGAATGAAAAGAACTGAGGATCGTCAACTGCACCAACATTCAAATTATAGGGGTCCCAGAAGAAGAAGAGAAAAAGAAAGGGTATGAGAAAAGTTTTGAAGAGATTATAGTTGAAAATTTTCCCAACATGGAAAAGGAAATAGTCAGTCAAGTCCAAGAGGCGCAGAGTCCCCAAGGAGAAACACACCAAGACACATACTAGTCAAACTAACAAAGTCTAAATACACAGAAAGAATTTTAAAAGCAGCAAGGGAAAAGCAACAAGTAACATACAAGAGAAA
>NW_011494219.1:5418-7203 GCF_000754665.1 Bison bison bison | reverse complement strand
GGAAGAGGATAAAGATTTTATCCATTTCTATAGTTCTCTCTGGAGCCCTAACTGATACACATTTTGGAACCATCAAAGTTTAAAGACCATCTCACCAAACAGAGTAAATACTGTTTTATTTGAATATACCCTTTGTTGTCAGAAACCTAAACTTGAAAATGACACTATATGAGGAGACAGTACTTCCTCTGGGATATAGATGATATATAACAATCATTGATCTTGCATTGAGCCTTCTACAAATAAAATAAAAACCTACACTTATACAAGAGGTGTGCTTAAAAATAGATAAAAACAGCAGAGTAAAGACACTCCTCTGCCTAAAACTATTTTAGCAGTAGTCAGATAAAGCCCACTATATATGTTAATTTGATATATTTCTTAATTGAATCCCCTTGAAATTAAAAAAAAATTCAAAGAAATGGCATTAGAAAGAGGATGCTACAGTTCTAAGGATTATATTATTGTAAGAAAAAATGGCAACATTCTAGAGTAATTGTTTCACATATTTTACACAGCGAAAATTTAGTCACAGGACACACAATGCACTTGGCTCCTGATTCTTTTGACACACAGCTGGTAAAAGGAGAGATCCATTAGAACCAAAATCCTAGCCAGAGTCTATCTCCATTGCTACTTTATTTGACTATATACAATTAGCTCTTGCCAACGAAATATAAGTAAAATTTATAGGGTTATTTCTTACCTGAAACTGGTTTCCACTATGACTTTCTCTTGATCTCTTCTCTTTCTGCAGGAAAAGGAAAAAATATTAAAATTACTTACTTCATAATTTTTATTCAATTCATTCTATTTCCCAGTTTTCTTACTGGGATGTGATGAAATACACATGACAGAATTTATTATCTTAGCCAATTTTCAGTGTAGAGTTTGGTTGTGTTAAGTACATTCATATTGTGCAACCATAAGGAACAACCATCTTGCAACACTGGAACTCTGTACCTATTTAAAAATAAGACCTTGAGTTCCCTCTTCCCAATCCCTGGAAACAATCATTCTACTTTCGTTTTCTTTCCTTTAAAAAAAAATGTCTCCCCTTTCTCCATGCTCTAGTCACTGGTAGAGTAACATTCTACTTGTTTCTGTGAGTTTGAATTTTCTTGATAGGGCCCACATGGGGTCTCATTGATAAGATGGCTCGTCATATCGACCTTGCAAAGGAAGAATAAAATCACAGTGATCTGTAGGACTGACCAAATTGCCCAAATGGCATCCTGTTATCTCACTGGAGCTTATTTTCTCAAAGCTGCAAGACCACCAGATTCCAGACCTCCGGCTACGTGACCATCCCTTCAGAGAATTTTTCATTGGTGGGATATAAGAAGGACTTCGTCAGAAAGGGAGAATGCTGATTCTCTTTAAGAGCCAGTCACCCTCTTTTTCGCTCTAATAAATTTCCCTTTTCTTGCCTGACTACCCGGCTCGCTCACTTCTTCTCTGCACTCGCCTTACATTCTGGTGCCGGAACCCGGGAACGAAGATCCACCACAACTGGGTGGGCTCCTCTCACAAGCCCACCTTCGGTGGTCCCCTGCCTTGGATCTTGCTGAGAAACTGAGACGAGCTCTGGGACGGGACTCTCTACTTGCCTTGCTGGACTGACACCAACACACCGGCCCACATTTCATCCATCGGTTACAAGGATGAGTGAATACCCATTTCCTCAGATCCTCTCTGGAGAAGGCAATGGCAACCCAATCCAGTACTCTTGCCTGGGAAATCCCATGGACGGAGAAGCCTGATAGGCTACAGTCCGTGGGGGTG
>NW_011494219.1:1284-2505 GCF_000754665.1 Bison bison bison | reverse complement strand
CAAAGACCCCTCTAAAATCCCCAATGAACCACAATATCCAATCTCCCAAACATCAACAGGGTTAAAGCCCATCGTCATTAAACTCCTACATCAGGGCCTCTTGTGCCCAACTCACTTTCCCTATAACACCCCTATGCTGCTGTTGCTGCTGCTAAGTCACTTCTGTCATGTCTGTCTCTGTGCAACCCCATAGACAGCAGCCCACCAGGCTCCACCGTCCCTGGGATTCTCCAAGCAAGAATACTGGAGTGGGTTGCCTTTTCCTTCTCCAGTGCATGAAAGTGAAAAGTGAAAGTGAAGTCACTCGTGTCCGATTCTTAGCGACCCTATGGACTGCAGTCTACCAGGATCCTCCGTCCATGGGATTCTCCAAGCGAGAGTACTGGAGTGTGGTGCCATCGCTATTCTACCTGTCAAAAAGCCAAATGGCTCCTATCACCTGGTCCAGGACCTGAGACTTATCAATGTGGCTGTTATCCCCATATACCCAGTAGTTCCAAATCCCTATACTCTTCTCTTTCTCATTCCCTCTTCTACTACCCATTTCACTGTTCTAGACCTCAAAGATGCCTTTTTTTACTATTCCTTTACACTCAGACTCTCAAGACCTCTTTGCCTTTAACTGGATTGATCCAGACAATCATTGCTCCCAATAGCTGACACGGACAGTGGTCCCACAAGGCTTTTGTGATAGCCTTCATTTCTTTGGCCAAGCTCTAGCATCAGACCTAACCTCTCTTGACCTTTATCCAAATACTTTCCTCCAATAAGTGGATGATCTCCTCCATTGTAGTCCTTCGTGTACATACTCTCGACAACACACTATTCAACTCAATTTTCTAGCTGATCGAGGCTATCGAATATCTCCCACCAAGGTTGAACTCTCTCTTCCTAGAGTCACCTATCTCAGAGTCCTTTTAACACCAACAAAAAGATATATTACTACGGATAGAAAGTCCCTTATATCAGCCCTACCACTCCTTACATCAAAAACAGAGATCCAATCCTTCTTGGGCTTAGCTGGATATCTATGCCTCTGGATTCCTAATTTTGCCCTCTTGGCATAACCCCTATATCAAGCCACCTGAGGAGATCTTTCAGAACCCCTAGAGCTAAAATCAAATATCTGTTCAGCCTTTAACACCCTTAAGCAAGCCATTCTCTCAGCCCCAGCTCTAACACTTCCTGACCTTTCTCACCCTTTTATACGCTACACTACTG
>NW_011494219.1:586-1184 GCF_000754665.1 Bison bison bison | reverse complement strand
AGCTAGAAAAGGTCCAACAAGATCAGGCCAAATGCCACCTTTTAGTCACGGCCCTACATGGCTCCAAGCCTCCATCAACCAACAAAGAAAGGAAGCCACCTGGGCCCTGCTTCAAACACAGCAAAGAAGGCCACTGGGCCTGCTCTTGCCTAAAACTAAGGCCCCATCCACGTCTATGTCCCAGCTGTGACATAAAGGGACATTGGAAGGTCAACTGCTCAAATCCCCCTCCAGGCATCTGGACATCCCCTCCTGGTCCTCAGCAGGAGCCTTCCGACCCAGCTCTGCCCAGCCTCCTCGGATTTGTCACTGAAGACTGAAGGTGCCCAGGGCCCCAGACCCTGACTCTCATCACCTCTACGGAGCCCAGGGTAATTCTTACAGTGGCAGGTAAGCTGATCTCCTTTCCATTGACACGGGGGCCACTTACTCTGCTATGCCTGCCTACTCTGGAAAAACCAAGGTCTCTCAGGTCTCGGTTATGGGGGTTGACGGTTTAATATCTACGCCACGAATAACCAAGCCTCTACCTTGCACACTTCAAGATACCCCATTTTCCCATTCTTTTCTCATACTCCCCAAATGCCCCACTCCTATT
>NW_011494219.1:0-486 GCF_000754665.1 Bison bison bison | reverse complement strand
AGGCTATTTATCTGTGATTCCATTTTTATTTTAAGATTTTGGATTCAATTTCACTATCATTATTTGGAATTCTTTATCAGTAGATTCCCTATCTCTTCCTCTTTTGTTTGGTTTGATAGGCATTTATCCTGTTCCTTTACCTGCTGGGTATTCCTCTGTCTCTTCATCTTGTTTATATTGCTTAGTTTTGGGTGTCCTCTGTATTCTGGCAGTTTGTGCAGTTCTCTTTATTATGGAGTTTTCTCGCTGTGGGTGGGGTTGTTTCAGTGGCTTGTCAAGGTTTCTTGGTTAGGGAAGCTTGTGTCAGTGTTCTGGTAGGTGGCGCTGGATTTCTTCTCTCTGGAGTGCAATGAAGTGTCTAGTAATGAGTTATGAGATGTCAATGGATTTGGAGTAACTTTGGGCAGCCTGTATATTGAAGCTCAGGGCTGTGTTCCTGTGTTGCTGGAGAATTTGCATGGTATGTCTTGCTCTGGAACTTGTTGG
>NW_011494218.1:1239626-1240640 GCF_000754665.1 Bison bison bison | reverse complement strand
CCTCATTTCTTTTAATTCATTTTTCTTTTATTCTCTCTGATTCATTTATTTCTACCATTCTATCTTCTAATTCACTAATCCTATCTTCTGCCTCTGTTATTCTACTATTTGTTGCCTCCAGAGTGTTTTTAATTTCATTTATTGCATTATTCATTATATATTGACTCTTTTTTATTTCTTCTAGGTCCTTGTTAAACCTTTCTTGCATCTTCTCAATCCTTGTCTCCAAGCTATTTATCTGTGATTCCATTTTAGTTTCAAGATCTTGGATCAATTTCACTATCATTATTCGGAATTCTTTATCAGGTAGATTCCCTATCTCTTCCTCTTTTGTTTGGTTTGGTGGGCATTTATCCTGTTCCTTTATCTGCTGGGTATTCCTCTGTCTCTTCATCTTGTTTAAATTGCTGAGTTTGGGGTGTCCTTTCTGTATTCTGGCAGTTTGTGGAGTTCTCTTTATTGTGGCTTTTCCTCGCTGTGTGTGGGTTTGTACAGGTGGCTTGTCAAGGTTTCCTGGTTAGGGAAGCTTGTGTCGGTGTTCTGATGGGTGGAGCTGTATTTCTTCTCTTTGTTCAGTCGCGAGTTTTATAGATAATGTCTCTCTGGGGCTGCGATTGCCCCCTTCCGGCTCTGGCTGCCTGTCACCGGAGGGGGAAGGTCTGCAGCCGGCTATCTCTGTTCAATTCTTCGTTCCGTGCGCGGGCCTGGCGGTGTCTTAGGTTGGGGCTGGCTTTTCGCGTGGTAGCTATCCCACAGTCTGGTTTGCTAGCCCAAATTATTTCGCTCAGATAGTGCTCAGGGTATTCAGGCCAGATTCTTACTCTAAGCGATGCAGCCCGCGCTGCGCCTCCCTGCCCAGCCCCCGCTTGCTAATGGCGCGTGCAGGCGTCTGCGCTGCTTCTCTGCTGGGGGAGTTACCGTTGGACTCGCAATCTTTGAGTTTTAATTGTTTATTTATTTTTCTTCCTGTTATGTTGCCCTCTATGCTTCCAAAGCTCGGCACAGATTCGGCAG
>NW_011494218.1:1228914-1239399 GCF_000754665.1 Bison bison bison | reverse complement strand
TTGTCTTTTATATTTTTTCCTACCTCCTTTCGAAGAGTTGGATTGCTTTTCTGGGTGCCTGATGTCCTCTGCCGGCATTCAGAAGTTGTTTTGTGGAATTTACTCGACGTTTAAATGCTCTTTTGATGAATTTGTGGGGGAGAAAGTGTTCTCCCCATCCTACTCCTCCGCCATCTTGGCTCCTCAATTTTAAACTCACATGATTGGGAGCGACTAGGGGACATCATGACTATTCAGATGTCTGTAGGGAAAACGGATGGGTGTGAATGATACAGAGGAATCAGAGAGGAACCTAGGAGGACATTCTTCCTCAAGAGGAGCAGGGGTCTCAGAAAGCATAGGTATATATCCTCGAAGGGAAAAAGAATAGAGAGTCTCAGATCTATATGCTATATAATCTGTATTCCTTTAACTGTAGATATTTTTCATCAGTGGCCTTACTGTTTGGTCTGCTGGTGCTGGCAGCTCAAGGTTATCAGTGTACAACTTCTGATCTATTCTCTTTTGTCTTATATAGGGCCTGTCTCATGTAGCTTCATATAGGTACAACATAACTTTTATACATCTGCCACAAGCCTGTCTTGCTCAGGCCTGAACTCTTCATACAAAGGTGTTGCCATGAGGTTTGCTTACTGTATTACCCTGGTCCACTCCATGGACGGACAGATGCTATTAAATCAGCCATAATCTGCACAGCAAGTCCCCGTGGGAACACAGGAATCTTGAGTCCTTTCTACATAGAGGAAATAAGTGTGGCTTTGGAAATAAGTTGGAAAATTGTTTGGTTTAGCCAAAGCTGAATGATATCCCAGTAAGTGGGAATTTCAATGCTAAAATAGGAATAATTCTGTGAAAACTAGGACAGTTGTTCACCCTATTGGAAAAGTCAAAAAGAAGCCTGCTCCCTGTCTTGCAGTGTTGTGCTGCAAGGGACATTTGGCTGGGGATGGTCCAGGTGGCCTGAGACTGACGTGTGCAGTGGTCACCTTTCTAGTCTCCTCTGCCTTCAGTGTCTCCCTCAGTATCTCCAACACATGTTTCTCCTCTGGTCCTTTGACCCACGGATGAAAGATAGGCAGACCCACCTTACCCTCTGCTTTGCTGGAAAAATGAAATCCTTTATTCTCTCACAAACTCTTAGGCAGAGATGTACATTTTTCTTTTTGTATACTCAAGATATTTCCTAGACCACTGATGAGATAGGCTATGTATTTCCTCCTTCCAGGTCACTTCTTTTCTGACTCCAGTCTGACAGCTAAAGCCTTAGTAGAGACAAGGGTACAAGAGATAAAGGTAGCCTTTATGATAAGGGAACCTGAATTGTGTGGTGTTTCAAAATCATTTTTATCTCAAATAGCCTTTCTTCCCCATAGAAACTAGTATCTCATACATGCTTTAAAATCTAGTGTTAAATGTATTATGGCTTTGAAAATCATGTTGCTTTAAAGGAGAAAAAGCTCCTGAAAAGATGGTACTAGAAAATTCTTTTCTTGACATTTTCACTACATGATTTGCATTGATGATGGATTGAATAGAATTTGAAAGCATCTAGAGATGAAGAATTGACTCATTGGAAAAGACTCTGATGTTGGGAGGGATTGGGGGCAGGAAGAGAAGGGGACGACAGAGGATGAGATGGCTGGATGGCATCACCAACTTGATACACATGAGTTTGGGTGGACTCCGGGAGTTGGTGATGGACAGGGAGGCCTGGAGTGCTGCGATTCATGGGGTTGCAAAGAGTCGGACACGACTGAGCGACTGAACTGAACAGAACTGAGAGAATATTCTACTATTGATACGTGTAAAATCTTTGAGAACATCTTTCTTATTCAAGCTAATACCAGCACCTTGCCTGACACCCACTTATATTGTAGATGCTACATGGCTAATAAAATTCCCTAATCTTTTTAAAGCCATATGGCATAGATATATGTTAATTTACCTCAAGTGCCATGCCTACTGGGGTTTAGGTACCAGAAGAAAGCCGCATTAGAGGTAGAATGACTTATTCTATACAGCTGATAGAAATGACACAGAAACTCAGTTTTTCTGAGTTTCTGTTTAACATTACTTTCTATTATAACAAACTGTTGATTATCTCCCTATTAGAATGAAAATTTCTGGAAGATCTCCTGGAAGAGAAAACACTTGGAATGAAAGTTTGTTGTCATCCCCTTCTCTAAAGAACGTGGTGGATGAAGAGGGCTGGAAGTAGGGTTACAAAATGTAAGGGTGGGAGGTGCCCCCAAATGTTGGTATCCAAGATAAAGATTTTAATGCAATATTTTAAAAAATCAAAATTAATGCAAAATGCATGATGTACCAAATATTGACATTTAAAATAAAGTTGGGGTAAATATTATGAAGTTTTTCTTTTGCCTCATGCATGGCACTATACAGAGAACCCTTCAAAGAAGGACTCACTAACTAGCTGCAGGAGGTCAGCTGTCAACTCCTGCAGTGTCTGCCTATCCCTTCTCCGGGGGATCTTCTGAACCCAGGAATTGAACCAGGGCTTCCTGCATTGCAGGCGGATTCTTTACCAGCTGAGCTACCAGATTGGTCCAAATGTTGCAAATTCCGGAGATAGTACCCCCTCAAATGTAAATATGCTCAGCTAGCCAAGGAACTCCAGAATCACTCTTTTTTGAAAATTTGCTTTGGGTTCATAATTATGTTATCTTTTTATTGGAGTATAATTGCTTTACAATGTTTTATTAGTTTCTGCTGAGCAAAGAAATGAATCAGCTATGTGCATGTGCTCAGTTGTCTCCAACTCTTTGGGAACCCATGGATGTTGGGAAACCATAGATGGTAGCACACCAGGCTCCTCTGTCCATTAGATTCTCCAGTAAAGAATACTGGAGTGGGTTGTGATTTTCTACTGCAGGGGATCCCAACCCAGGGATCAAACCTGTGTCTCTTGGGTCTCTTGAATTGGCAGGCAGATTCTTTACCACTGCACCACCTTGAAATCAGCTGCTGCTGCTGCTAAGTCACTTCAGTCCTGTCCAACTCGGTGGGACCCCAGAGACAGCAGACCACCAGGCTCCCCTGTCCCTGGGATTCTCCAGGCAAGAACACTGGAGTGGGTTGCCATTTCCTTCTCCAATGCACGAAAGTAAAAAGTGAAAGTGAAGTCACTCAGTCGTGTCCAACTCTTCACGACCCCATGGACTGCAGCCCACCAAGCTCCCCCGTCCCTGGGATTCTCCAGGCGAGTACTGGAGTGGGGTGCCATATGTAAACAAATATCCCTTTCCTCTTGAACCTTCCTCCCATACCCCCACCCCACTCCTCTAGGTCATCACAGAGCACCTTCAACAACAAATCTACAAATAATAATGTTGGGGAAGGTGTGGAGTAAAAGGAACCCTCTAGCACTGTTGGTGGGAATGTAAATTGACATAACCACTATGGGGAACAGTATGGAGATTCCTTAAAAACTAAAAATAAATCTACTATATGACCTAATAATCCCACTCCTGGGCATATATGCTAAGAAAACTAGAATTCAAAAAGATATATATTCATTGCAGCATCATTCTTATTATGAATTACATACAGAGGGGTTAAACAGGCTTACAAGGATATAATTTTTTTTTTTTCTGAATTTGAGGCAGGAAACAATGAGATTTGGGTTGAGTATTACCAGAAAAATTGTCTTTTATTAGCTGAAATCCTTTTAGTATATGATATTTTGTCCCTCCTTCCTTCCTTATCCCCTTCCTTCCTTAACTTTCTTCCTTCTTTCCTGCAGGGTCATACCTTACTCAATATTCTGACCTGCCCATTTGCCCACATTTAGGAAATTCTGCGTTTTACTTTATACCTTCCAGCTATAGTAGAATTTAACTATTACTTACTTTGTGCTCACTACATGCAAGTTATGTTTGTATCTAGGTAGAAATTATTTTTTTATTAGAAAACCAAACACATTACTGGTTTGGAACTCAGAATATTTTGATTCTGGTACTAGCGTTACTGAAAACTTGATACTTGACAGGGAATAATCACTTCTCCCTTTTGGATTTAAACTCTTCCCTCTGTTACATGGGGGATTCCCTTGTGGCTCAGCTGGTAAAGAATCCGCCTGCAACGTGGGAGACCTGGGTTCGATCCCTGGGTAGGGAAGATCCTCTGGAGAAGGGAAAGGCAGTATTCTGGCCTGGAGAATTGGTTGTAAAGAGTCAGATACGACTGAGTGACTTTCACTTTCACTTTCTGGTATATGGAGGTATTTGCTGAGATATAGTTAACATTTTCATTATAGATGTTACAAAGCTGAATGGGTACATTCTAGGGAAAGTTTTGGAAACGTCCATGTGCAATTGTACAGATTTAGCAAGACTATGAATGTGTGTGAGAAATGTGGAATTGTTATGTGGAAACTTAGGGACATGAATTCTAGAGTTACTACTTAGTGCCTGGAAAACCTTGTGCATAACCTCTCAGATTCTTAATCCATTCATTTGTGATGGGAGATAATAATTTGCATGGGTATTGAGAAGATTTGAGGGCCCCATCCCCCCAAAAGTAATTTCAACGCTTATGGCAGTTACTTTATGATTGTTAGCTATTGTTATCACTGAAAAATCTACAATATTTTTGTCAGACCCATTTTCTTCTTTAAATTAACATTTTTGCTTGATTGTATTTAGTTCTGAGTTTATACATGGGTATTAAATTTGCACAATTTTGTAATATGTAAAGTGCTTCGAGCACTCAGAGAAAAAGTATTATGCAAATACAGGACATTATTATTCACTGCATTGATGTGTGAATGCTCAAGGCTGCAGACATATTCATCTTAAAGGAAGTATTAACTTCTAAATCCACATGAACCTTACAAATGCACACTTAATAAACACTGACAATTTAAAATGTTTCACTTTTCTGTTAAAATTGAAAAGACAAATGTTAATGTACCACAGAATTATGACAAGATTAGAAAATGCCAGAATTCAAACTTTAGTATTAATTTCTTGCAAATTAAATACAGACAATTATAATAAGAGATCCTGCCTATCATGGCCAATTATAAAATTTTGCCTGTATATATTTGAGCTATGTACACTCACTATTATATTATTATATTATCATCTTATAGTTGCATTAATTTGACACAGCATTCATGTATATTTTTTAATTCTCATAATTCTCTTGTGAGAAAGTCAAGGATAAAAATTTTTCATTATAAATGAGAAAACAGAGGCAGAGAGAGCTTAAATCACTGGTCTATGGTCACATTAGAGTCTAAGTTCATACCATATTCACTTTATTGGTGGGCAACTCAGTTTAGTTCAGTCGTTCAGTTGTGTCCGACTTTTTGCGACCCCATGAATCACAGCAGGCCAAGCCTCCCTGTCCATTACCAACTCCCGGAGTTCACTCAGACTCACGTCCATCGAGTCAGTGATGCCATCCAGCCATCTCATCCTCAGTACTTTGGCCATCTCATGTGAAGAGTTAACTCATTGGAAAAGACTCTGATGCTGGGAAGGATTGGGGGCAGGAGGAGAAGGGGACGATGGAGGATGAGATGACTGGTGGGCATGGATAGAGTATATAAGGGGAATTATGACTATTTCAATCTGACTGGAGTGCAGATTTGAGGTGAAGTTAGAACAGGCTGAAAGGATGCCTGATACTAATGCTAAGACTTTTGAGTATCCTCATGGATAGAATTAGAGAAAAAACTGAAGTCTCGTAAAAGACTCTTCCCATCAGAATTATGCTATGGATAATATGTGGAGCATGAAGGTAGAAAGGAAATGGACAGGAATACAAGCAGAGATTAAATGGATAACTGGAATAGCTCAGAAAATAAAAGAAAGATAAACAAAACCATTATGGAGGTAGAATGAATATAAAGAAGGCAGAATGGTAGAAAGTCTTGGAAAAATAGGGCTTGTAAGAGTAGATAGGATACAATGATTAAACTCTTCTTCTTTACTTGAGTTCTGAACCAATTATGAAATAGGATCCAGGAGTCTAAAAGATGTAGATTAACAAACCTGTTTAATGGCTGGGGTTTGTGGTTTAGCCAAACTGCAGCCAGTCAGCTTTCTTTATTTGAATTAAACAATCTTCCACATTGAGTTACCGGTATGAATGGATTACTTTAGGCCTTCCTGATGTGTGCTACCTTGGTAACTAGACAAGGAGAAACAGAAAATTTCTAGATTGCATACATCTATACGCAATCTCTTACTGAGAAAGGAAGGATGGTAGAGCTGAAATAAGCATGTTCAATTCCTTCTTCCAACTTGCTAATCAGAAAATCACATCTCTTCCTATGAGGAACGGAGAATAAAAAGTAATGAAAGAGATCAAAATTTGGCTGACAGATTTTAGGTAAGTTCCTCCACTGGGAGACATAACTACTTGATGATAAGTAAAATAAAACACTGCTGCTGCTGCTAAGTCGCTTCAGTCATGTACAACTCTGTGTGACCCCAGAGATGGCAGCCCAATGGGCTCCCCCGTCCCTGGGATTCTCCAGGCAAGAACACTGGAGTGGGTTGCCATTTCCTTCTCCAATGCATGAAAGTGAAAAGTGAAAATGAAGTCGCTCAGTCGTGTCTGACCCTCAGCGACCCCATGGACTGCAGCCTACCAGGCTCCTCCATCAATGGGATTTTCCAGGCAAGAGTACTGGAATGGGGTGCCATTGCCTTCTCCGAAACACAACCATCACTAAATTTTTTAAAATTAAATTTAGCCTGTAGAAAATCAGTAATAATCTCAGCCTAAAGTAGAGTTTCTCTGCCTCAGCACCTAATGACATATCTGAACATAGAGTTATTTGTTGTAGGATATTATATTAAGCACAGAGGATGCTGAACAACATCCTTCCCAGTATTGTACTGACAAATATCTCCACAAATGGTCATGTGTTCTCTGGAGGGCAAAATCTCCCACTCCCTTCCATTGAGAATCATTAGCCTAAGTAGAGAGAAATTTGAACCATGGCATTTTTTCATGTCAAGAATCTAAGTTTTAATCTTTCTAAATTAATCATGCTAGAGTCTTTGGATTATTTTACCACTATTTTTTTAGGATCAAAAGACCATGTCAGTCATTATGAGGAAAATATAGTTTACACTAGACCTGAAATTTTAGAAATGACATTGATAGCTCAATAGCAGAGAGATGCTACTGGGAATTCATTACATATTATCTTTTCCTTAGTTTGGAAGGATATTCTTTAGCTTGTAAAATGTTTAAAACATTCTGCTTGTCAGAAGACTGTAATTATTATACAAGGAGGTAGGTAGGAATAAAGCATCCAGGGACACTGTGATTAACACCCTTGTCATTATTGCCATTCTTTCACAGAAATCTACTTATGTGGTCTCTGAATATATTATTTCAACCTTGGGCTATACTTATATCCATCTGGAACAGGGAATGCTGTGCAGGAGATATGAATTTTTTAAAAAAGATGTTATATAATCTATAATCTGCTTTTGAACTGTGGTGTTGGAGAAGACTCTTGAGAGTCCCTTAGACTGCAAGGAGATCCAACCAGTCTATCCTAAAGGAGAAAAGTCCTGAGTGTTCATTGGAAGGACTGACACTGAGGCTGAAACTCCAATACTTTGGCCACCTCATGTGAAGAGTTGACTCATTGGAAAAGACTCTGATGGTGGGAGGGATTGGGGGCAGGAGGAAAAGGGGACGATAGAGGATGAGATGGCTGGATGGCATCACCAACTCAATGGACATGAGTTTGGGTGAACTCCAGGAGTTGGTGATGGACAGGGAGGCCTGGCGTGCTGCGATTCATGGGGTCACAAAGAGTTGGACATGACTGAGCAACGGAACTGAACTGGATCATCTACAGTTTGGTTAATGCAAACAGCATTAAAATTAAAAAGCAAGAGAGGGAGGAACCAAGATGGCGGAGGAGTAGGACGGGGAGAACACTTTCTCCCCCCACAAATTCATCAAAAGAGCATTTAAACGTCGAGTAAATTCCACAAAACAACTTCTGAATGCCGGCAGAGGACATCAGGCACCCAGAAAAGCAATCCAACTCTTCGAAAGGAGGTAGGAAAAAATATAAAATACAAAAAAAGAGACAAAAGAGGGAGGGACGGAGTTCCGTCCCGGGAAGGGAGTCTTAAAAAGAGAGAAGTTTCCAAACACCAGGAAACCTTCTCACTGCCGAATCTGTGCCAAGCTTTGGAAGCACAGAGGGCAACATAACAGGAAGAAAAAATAGATAAACAATTAAAACTCGAAGATTGCGAGTCCTTCGGTAACTCCCCCAGCGGAGAAGCAGCGCAGACGCCTGCACGCGCCATTAGCAAGCGGGGGCTGGGCAGGGAGGCGCAGCGCGGGCTGCATCGCTTAGAGTAAGAATCTGGCCTGAATACCCTGAGCACTATCTGAGCGAAATAATTTGGGCTAGCAAACCAGACTGTGGGATATCTACCACGTGAAAAGCCAGCCCCAACCTAAGACGCCGCCAGGCCCATGCACGGAACAAAGAATTGAACAGAGATAGCCGGCTGCAGACCTTCCCCCTCCGGTGACAGGCAGCCAGAGCCGGAAGGGGGCAATTGCAGCCCCAGAGAGACATTATCTATAAAACTGTAAGCAGGCTTCTTTGCTAACTAAAACTTTTTGGGGGTCTGGATGGTTAACATCTGCCTGAGAAGGTGCGCCGGTTTTACACCCAGATAACCGAGTGGCGGGGAGGCGATAAGTCGCAGCATTGGCGCTCGCCAAACACCTCATCACTTGAGCTGCTCGGACCAGGGAAGAGCACAAAACTCAGGCCCAACTGAGTCTGCGCCTCTGAGGACTACCCGACTGCCTGAACCTGAGCGGCTTGGACCTGGGAGGTACATGCAACCCAGGGCCAGCCTCGGATTGTTCCCAGCGGAACAACCTAGAGCCTGAGCAGTGTGGGCAGGGAGGCTACACGCGCCGTGAGCGGGGGCAGACCCAGTGTGGCTGAGGCACTGCGAGCGCATGCCAGTGTTATTTGTTTGCAGCATCCCTCCCTCCCTCCCCACAGCGCGACTGAACAAAGAGAAGAAATACAGCTCCACCCACCAGAACACTGACACAAGCTTCCCTAACCAGGAAACCTTGACAAGCCACCTGTACAAACCCACACACAGCGAGGAAAAGCCACAATAAAGAGAACTCCACAAACTGCCAGAATACAGAAAGGACACCCCAAACTCAGCAATTTAAACAAGATGAAGAGACAGAGGAATACCCAGCAGATAAAGGAACAGGATAAATGCCCACCAAACCAAACAAAAGAGGAAGAGATAGGGAATCTACCTGATAAAGAATTCCGAATAATGATAGTGAAATTGATCCAAGATCTTGAAACTAAAATGGAATCACAGATAAATAGCTTGGAGACAAGGATTGAGAAGATGCAAGAAAGGTTTAACAAGGACCTAGAAGAAATAAAAAAGAGTCAATATATAATGAATAATGCAATAAATGAAATTAAAAACACTCTGGAGGCAACAAATAGTAGAATAACAGAGGCAGAAGATAGGATTAGTGAATTAGAAGATAGAATGGTAGAAATAAATGAATCAGAGAGAATAAAAGAAAAATGAATTAAAAGAAATGAGGACAATCTCAGAGACCTCCAGGACAATATTAAACGCTACAACATTCGAATCATAGGGGTTCCAGAAGAAGAAGACAAAAAGAAAGACCATGAGAAAATACTTGAGGAGATAATAGTTGAAAACTTCCCTAAACTGGGGAAGGAAATAATCACCCAAGTCCAAGAAACCCAGAGAATCCCAAACAGGATAAACCCAAGGCGAAACACCCCAAGACACATATTAATCAAATTAACAAAGATCAAACACAAAGAATAAATATTAAAAGCAGCAAGGGAAAAACAACAAATAACACACAAGGGAATTCCCATAAGGATAACAGCTGATCTTTCAATAGAAACTCTTCAAGCCAGGAGGGAATGGCAAGACATACTTAAAATGATGAAAGAAAATAACCTACAGCCCAGATTATTGTACCCAGCAAGGATTTCATTCAAGTATGAAGGAGAAATCAAAAGCTTCTCAGACAAGCAAAAGCTGAGAGAATTCTGCACCACCAAACCAGCTCTCCAACAAATACTAAAGGATATTCTCTAGACAGGAAACACAAAAATGGTGTATAAATTCGAACCCCAAACAATAAAGTAAATGGCAACGGGATCATACTTATCAGTAATTACCTTAAACGAAAATGGGTTGAATGCCCCAGCCAAAAGACAAAGACTGGCTGAATGGATACAAAAACAAGACCCCTACATATGTTGTCTACAGGAGACCCACCTCAAAACAGGGGACACATACAGACTGAAAGTGAAGGGCTGGAAAAAGATTTTCCATGCAAATAGGGACCAAAAGAAAGCAGGAGTAGCAATACTCCTATCAGATAAAATAGACTTTAAAACAAAGGCTGTGAAAAGAGACAAAGAAGGTCACT
>NW_011494218.1:1227797-1228814 GCF_000754665.1 Bison bison bison | reverse complement strand
TTGATATCTATAGGACATTTCATCCCAAAACAATGAACTTCACCTTTTTCTCAAGCGCACATGGAACCTTCTCCAGGATAGATCACATCCTGGGCCATAAAGCTAGCCTTGGTAAATACAAAAAAATAGAAATCATTCCAAGCATCTTTTCTGACCACAATGCAGTAAGATTAGATCTCAATTACAGGAGAAAAACTATTAAAAATTCCAACATATGGAGGATGAACAACACCCTGCTGAATAACCAACAAATCAAAGAAGAAATCAAAAAAGAAATCAAAATTTGCATAGAAACGAATGAAAATGAAAACACAACAACCCAAAACCTGTGGGACACAGTAAAAGCAGTCCTAAGGGGAAAGTTCATAGCAATACAGGCACACCTCAAGAAACAAGAAAAAAAGTCAAATAAATAACCTAACTCTACACCTAAAGCAACTAGAAAAGGAAGAAATGAAGAACCCCAGGGTTAGTAGAAGGAAAGAAATCTTAAAAATTAGAGCAGAAATACATACAAAAGAAACAAAAGAGACCATAGCAAAAATCAACAAAGCCAAAAGCTGGTTCTTTGAAAGGATAAATAAAATTGATAAACCATTAGCCAGACTCATCAAGAAACAAAGGGAGAAAAATCAAATCAATAAAATTAGAAACGAAAATGGAGAGATCACGACAGACAACACAGAAATACAAAAGATCATAAGAGACTATTATCAACAATTATATGCCAATAAAATGGACAACGAGGAAGAAATGGACAAATTCTTAGAAAAGTACAACTTTCCAAAACTCGACCAGGAAGAAATAGAAAACCTTAACAGACCCATCACAAGCACGGAAATTGAAACTGTAATCAAAAATCTTCCAGCAAACAAAAGCCCAGGTCCAGACGGCTTCACAGCTGAATTCTACCAAAAATTTAGAGAAGAGCTAACACCTATCCTGCTCAAACTCTTCCAGAAAATTGCAGAGGAAGGTAAACTTCCAAACTCATTCTATGCGGCCACCATCACCCCT
>NW_011494218.1:1222330-1225113 GCF_000754665.1 Bison bison bison | reverse complement strand
ACAGTATATATGGAATTTAGAAAGATGGTAACGATAACCCTGTATACGAGACAGCAAAAGAGACACTGATGTATAGAACAGGCTTATGGACTCTGTGGGAGAGGGAGAGGGTGGGAAATTTGGGAGAATGGCATTGAAACATGTGAAATGTCATGTATGAAACGAGATGCCAGTCCAGGTTCAATGCACGATGCTGGATGCTTGGGGCTGGTGCACTGGGACGACCCAGAGGGATGGTATGGGGAGGGAGGAGGGAGGAAGGTTCAGGATGGGGAACACATGTATAATTTTTTTTTAATTAAAATTGAATAAAAAAAATAATAATAAAAAAAATTGAATTCAACTTAATTATCTCTACTAATCAAATCCTGTTCATTTATAAGATGGAACATTAAATGATGAGCAGAATGCTTAAAACATAATAGGGCCTAATAAATAGTAGTCGTGTCATTATTTTAACTATTAATTCATTAGTAATTAACCCCCTTAACTTATTTTGTTTCTCTCCACACTATATCGATTCTCTACAGTACTTGCCACATATATCTCAGACTATCTGTTCTCCTCTATCGTTTTTACTGTCATCATGTGCTCATTAATTTTCATCTATTATTTCTGAAATTTCCAACTGACTTGACCTGGGATTTATACTCTGCATTTTGCTTCAGGCCATACTAATACAGGCCATGGCATAATGAGCTTAACACAGTTCTTAAGAGCTTGGACTGTGGAGTTAAACTGTCTCTATTTAAATCCTGCCTACTATGGTTTAGTCAGAAAGTTAGTCATTTAATTACAATCTCATCTGCAGTGTGATTATACTATTATGTCTCCTCATACATTTGTAGTAAGAGTTAAAATAGGTTATACATGTGCATCACTCAGAACAGGGTCTAACACTTTGTAAGTGACTTGAACAGTTTCCAAAATAGAATTAATGGTTCAATTTGGACCATGAGATATTAAGTACTCCCCTAATTCTTGAGATTTATGCATTGTTATACTATTTTTAAAATTCTATTGTACTAAAAATTCTTATAAATTAGAACTTCATGTTCAAACCACATTTTAAATCTCATAAATAGCTTTATTCATTCACATATCTGCTAGCTGTTTAAAATAATATCCATTTCATAAAAATTGCCAACTGAGAATAATTTTTTTAATATTTTCCAAATTAAGGGATAGACATTTTGTTGCTTAAATTTTAATTTTGTAATTTCAATAACTTGTATGTTTTGGAAAGCTAACTTAATGTTTATATGATTTGAACTCCTATCACATATAAGAAAGTAAGGCCCAGAAAGGTGGAATTACTTGTCAGATACCACACAGTCATTTAATTCCCAGTCCAGAAAGGAGAACCCTGGTCTCTCTTCTCCAGTTTCAACTGGAGTTCTTTCAGTGTTAGTTGCTGTTATCCACTGTATTTGTGTTTAACTATGTTTATATCCCTTACCTTATGTTGACCATTTTTAGAGAAGAAAGAGACTATATTTCCTACTAGTGCTTTGATCAGGGCACCTTTCAAGTAAATAAATATTGAATGATTAAATAAGCGTGTGAATCACACGCCAAATAAACAGTGCCAACATAAATTATTAAGACTTATTAAACAAGCCAAAATTATTTTAACATCCTTACCATGTTTATCACTGCAAAGTCACAACATTAGTTTGAAGATATAGAAGAGTTTATTGATAGAAAAATAAAACAGGCAGGAATAAAATTTTAAAGATTAACCTGAGAGTAGAAAATCAGGAAATTAAGAGCCTTCCCCTAAGAAACATAGAGAATGTATGCATAAGTATAGGTCAAACATCAGAAGATGGGGGGAGTGTGCTTTGCCGTTTGAGGGGATTCCTCGTCTCAATTTAAAGTATCATCACACCCTGCTAGGACATGATTGTTTTACTGGAAAAACTGGGTTTAGGATCAAGGTCAAATGTCCCGAGTTTTCCTCTCCCTAATGCAGGTGAGTCTTGCAGAAGTAGAATGAGCCCTTGAATCTGTTTGCTGTACTGGGCACATGTTATTCATTCATTCAACTTGTATTTATGGAATAGTTATTATGTAACAGAAACTGCACTAAATTCTGGGGATAAGGGAGTGAACAACATAAACAATTTCCTTGCCTCAAGGAACAATATTCTGCTGGGAGAGACAAGAAAACAAGCAGGAAAGCAATGACAGGAGATGTGATAATGAAGAACCAGGATGTAAGTGGGAGTAGGTAGAGCTGTCCAGAAGGTCTTTCAGAAGAGGTAATGTTTAGATAAAATGATGTGCAATTATGTGTTAACCCATAGAAAGAAAGAGGGCAAATGAAGATCCACATGTGGCAAATAATCTGCTAGTTTTTAAAAACCTCAGCCAGTTCAGCAAAGCTGAAACTATGGATACTAATGACTAGACAGAGGCCAGATCTGGAGAGAGTAAGCTAAGTTAAGGAGCCTGGCACTTATTTGCTCACTCTGGGAAGCTGTGAAGGATTTTCAGGCAAAGGAATACATGTTCAGATTTGCTTTTCACTAGGACAGACTGGTTCCAAATAGGAAAAGGAGTACGTCAAGGCTGTATATCGTCACCCTGCTTATTTAACTTGTATGCAGAGTACATCATGAGAAACGCTGGGCTGGAAGAAGCACAAGCTGGAATCAAGGTTTCTGGGAGAAATATCAGTAACCTCAGATATGCAGATGACACCACCCTTTTGGCAGAAAGTGAAGAGGAACTAAAAAGCCTCTTGATGAAAGTGAAAGAGGAGAGTGAAAAAGTTGGCT
>NW_011494218.1:1204546-1222230 GCF_000754665.1 Bison bison bison | reverse complement strand
TTGGCTTAAAGCTCAACATTCAGAAAACGAAGATCATGGCATCTGGTCCTATCACTTCATGGGAAATAGATGGGGAAACAGTGTCAGACTTTATTTTTTTGGGCTCCAAAATCACTGCAGATGGTGATTGCAGCCATAAAATTAAAAGACGCTTACTCCTTGAAAGGAAAGTTATGACCAACCTAGATAGCATATGGAAAAGCAGAGACATTACTTTGCCAACAAAGGTCCATATAGTCAAGGCTACGGTTTTTCCAGTGGTCATGTATGGATGTTAGAGTTGGATTATAAAGAAAGCTGAGTGCCAAATAATTGATGATTTTGAACTGTGGTGCTGGAAAAGACTCTTAAGAGTCCCTTGGACTGCAGGGAAACCCAACCAGTGTCATCCTAGAGGAAATCAGTCCTGAATATTCATTGGAAGGACTGATGCTGAAGCTGAAACTCCAATACTTCATCCATCCAATGCGAAGAAGTGACTCATTTGAAAAGACCCTGATGCTGGGAAAGATTGAAGGTGGGAGGAGAAGGGGACAACAGAGGATGACATGGTTGAATGGCATCATTGACTCAATGGACATGAGTTTGAGTAAGCTCCAGGAGTTTATAACGGACAAGGAAGCCTGGACAATGTGTCTCAGAGAGCTGGACACGACTGAGTGACTGAATTGAACTGAACAATCATCTATCAATCAAGTGGAGGATTCAATGGAGTTGAGATATACTAGAACCTGGGCAGCTCTGCTAATTCATTTAAAAAATGGTAAGGACCAGACCTGAGATATTAATAGGAGATCTGGAAAAGTTAAGGGAAGAGATTAAGTGACTTAGAAACATCTTCTTCATTTCTCTTTTATAACAATTATCATTTGAGTTCATTTGTTTTCTTGTCTGTCTTCCTCAACAAGGCTCAAGTTCTTTGAACACATTATACTTATCTTATGCCATGTGTATGTATGATGCTTCTCAAAGAATTTGTACATAATAATCACTTTTTATATCAATTTGTAAGTGACTAAATGAATAAAACAATCTTATATAGAAACACATTCTTGCTATGTCCTTTTATGTGCAATGCCTGTGTGCTATGTAGAACTTCTCCATTTTTCAGATGGATAAAGTGAGGCTGATGTGGGGAGGGGACTGTCTTATTACTCTGTCTTCATGCCCACTTTTCTTTTCACACCCCTGAAGTGATTTGTCAGGAAGGGAAAAAATATTCAAGCTGCAGTGGTCATTCTCAGTTCATAGCTATTCCTCATTTTCTCCAACTTTCATTGAGGTAACTTTTAAAGACAATATTTCCCTATATGTTTAACTTCCCAGGGTTTCCCTGATAACTCAGTTGGTAAAGAACCCATCTGCAATGCTGGAGACCCAGGTTTGATTCCTGGGTTGGGAAGATCAGCTGGAGAAGGGATAAGCTATCCCCTTCAGAAATCTTGGGCTTTTCTTGTGGCTCAGCTGGTAAAGAATCCATCTGCACTGTGGGAGACCTGGGTTTGATCCCTGGGTTGGGAAGATACCCTGGAGAAGGGAAAGGCTACCCCCTCCAGTATTCTGGCCCAAAGAATTCCATAGACTGTATAGGCCAGGCGTCACAAAGACTCGGACGCAACTGAGTGACTTTCACTTTCACTTCCCAAAGCATGATTTTTTGTTGTTATTTTCACAGAATTAAAAAAGTGAAAAGAATGAAAGTGGATTCAATATTCCATGGTAGTTTATTTTGGTCTCAAGTCTTGAAATATTTTAGCAAATATTTCCTCTGGTCATGTATGGATGTGAGAGTTGGACTGTGTGGAAAGCTGAGTGCCGAAGAATTGATGCTTTTGAACTGTGGTGTTGGAGAAGACTCTTGAGAGTCCCTTGGACTGCAAGGAGATCCAACCAGTCCATTCTGAAGGAGATCAGCCCTGGGATTTCTTTGGAAGGAATGATGCTAAGGCTGAAACTGCAGTACTTTGGCCACCTCATGCGAAGAGTTGACTCACTGGAAAAGACTCTGATGCTGGGAGGAATTGGGGGCAGGAGGAAAAGGGCACCACAGAAGATGAGATGGCTGGATGGCATCACCAACTTGGTGAACGTAAGTTTGAGTGAACTCCAGGAGATTATGAGGGACAGGGAGGCCCGGCGTGCTGTGATTCATGAGGTCACAAAGAGCCGGACATGACTGAGCGACGGAACTGAACTGAACTGAAAGACCACATTCAATCGAAGGCTTTCTTAAGTTACTCGGTGGCATGAATACTGGCATTGCAGAACAAACATTTTGCATATTGACTGTTAAAATTTAATTATTTTAAAATTACACATCTGATGGTTTGTGCATATTTTACCTTCATATATGCTGGATAATGTATTATTTTCTGAAATAAATTTAGTCACAAATGGAAGGTTCATTGGAGAAAAGTTTATGATGACAGTATTTGAACAAGGTTATACAGCACATCTAGCAGCTACTTGCCAGAGAAGGCAATGGCACCCCACTCCAGTACTCTTGCCTGGAAAATCCCATGGGCAGAGGAGCCTGGTAGGCTGCAGTCCATGGGGTCGCTAGGAGTCAGACACGACTGAGCGACTTCACTTTCACTTTTCAATTTCATGCATTGGAGAAGGAAATGGCAGCCCACTCCAGTGTTCTTGCCTGGAGAATCCCAGGGATGGGGGAGCCTGGTGGGCTGCCATCTCTGGGGTCGCCCAGAGGCAGACATGACTGAAGTGACTTAGCAGCAGCAGCAACAGCTACTTGCATCTATATCCTATCCTTTGGGTATAGTAATACAGTAGCGAGTGATATAGTAATACAGCATTTTTGTTTCATTTTTCTTTCTTCATTATTCTTGTACACACTACACTTTGAATCAAAAGTCATTTATAACCCCTTGCTCCCTTTCCTTGCTTTACTACAGGGTTAGTAGAGGATAAATTAGAATCACCTAGATAGCTTTTAAACTTAAAAATTCCTTAAATAAATGTGTGTGTGTGTGTGTGTGTGTGCTCTGCTTGTGCTCATTCTCTTCAGTCATGTCTGACTCCTAAGTCTCCTCAGTTGTATCCGACTCTTTGCCACCCCATGAACTGTAGCCTGCCAGGCTTCTCTGTCCATGGGAGTCCCCAGGCAAGAATACCAGAGTGGGTTGCCATGCCCTCCTCCAGGGGATCTTCCCGACCCAGGGATCAAACCCACGGTGTCTCCTGAGTCTTCTGCATCTCAGGCAGATTCTTTACTGCAGAGCCACCCAGGAAGCCCATGAAGGTAGAATACTTGTATCTTATTTTTCTTTAATCAATAATACAAAAATTTTGGCAGGGTATATATGTTTATTTTGAGAGAGTATATATACTAATATATATATATATGTTGCTGCTGCTAAGTCGCTTCAGTCATTTCCGACTCTGTGCGACCCCAGAGACGGCAGCCCACCAGGCTTCGCCATCCCTGGGATTCTCCAGGCAAAAACACTGGAGTGGGTTGCCATTTCCTTCTCCAATGCATGCAAGTGAAAAGTAAAAGTGAAGTTGCTCAGTTGTGTCCGACCCTTTGCGACCCCATGGACTGCAGCCTACCAGGCTCCTCCGTCCATGGGATTCTCCAGGCAAGAGTACTGGAGTGGGGTGCCATTACCTTCTCATGGATATATATATATATCCATGTTTGTATTGACTTTTTAAAAGATAACATTCTGTAAGGAAAGCTATATTTAATAACATAGGGGAGTATTCATATATCCCTTTAAGCTCAGTTTTTTCATCTGTAAAATAGGGTTAATATAAGGCTAGTTATAGGTCCTTTGTGTGTATTAAATTTAATAATCCCAATAAAGTGCAGAACATGTATTTCAAGGCATAGTCAATAAATGTTGGCTGCAATTATTTCATATTGTTATTATTATCATTTTTATTTGATAACTTTCTTCTTCCCTTGCTTCTGTCTCTCTCTGAAGACTGTCAGCTATCTATAGGCTGTTGGTTATTCACTGGCCATAACAGTAACAGCTTTCGCTTTTCATAGAAAGTTGCTGTTTTTCTCCTCACTCTATAATAGTTTCAAGTTTATGACCTATATCATTGATTTGATACTTTCAATGAAGATAAATATTCTGCTATTTTACTTTGTTTCTTTTTTCAGATCCATTTTCACAGAAGCCACATCTTTCTTAATTTTAATGAAGATCTTAAAATAGGTCTGAAAGCTTCCTTTGGATCCAGCAGTAGCATATGTTCAGTAGTTATGTTATTCTTTTGAGTCTCCTGGATGTTGTGTTTGCTCTCTTATTCTTTAGAATTTTCTATAAGGAACATGGTGATTGTTAAAGGGTTTTCTTTTTTTTTTTTTCCTGACTCATTTTCAAAAATGACCAGGCCTTTATCACTGGACAATCCTTGGTATTTCTCTTAGTCCACTTAGGCAGTGATAAACCTTCCTTGAATACTTAGAGAGGAAAGATTGAATACTGAGAAAAGATTGGTGGATATAGCTTCTGTATCTCAAGCTGGCTTTCACCCAAAGCACTCTACTCTACTGAGGTAGCCTCTTTCTCCACCTCCTTTGGACTGGTTCTTCAGTCTAAACTGATGTTAACATAGGGAACGCATAGTTTCTAGCAAGCCTTGGTACTGTGGCCTGCCCATTTCTGTTGACCCCTGTGGTGTTTTTCTTGTGAGGATCATGCCTCCCAACTGCCACGAGCCCCTACAGGAATCCAGTACTTACAAGAGACTGAATATATACAAGTATCACAGCCAGTCCATGTGTAAAAGTAGCACTCTGACCTACAGCCTGGTGCAACCATCTGAAGAAGCCAACCTATTAACCAGAGTAATCAATCAAGGAGGGCCAACTACTAACTATAGCAACCAATCCAGGAAGGTGAACAATAACCCCTGTATTAGACAAAATGGCCAGGACCTGATGAATAACTGTTAGTTTCCTTAATATTTGCTCCTACTTCTAATTTAGGATCAACCAGAGGAAGCCAAATAGGTTACCTAACGAATCACATCAGATGCTTAGCTCCTAGTTAGCCCATCTCATTTGCTTATACCAGTAACATCTCAATCAGAACATACCTGAAACCTTCCTGCTTTTCTATTGTATTGTCGGGCCACTCAAGATGGATGTTCTCTGGCTCTCTGTACATTCTCTGCCCAAACAGGATCTGCTTCACCTACACCCTACTCACATGACTGACCTTCCTGTGTGCTTGCTCCAGGCCCCAGTTAATGATAGCTTATCAAAGGGATGGTAAGAGATGTGCCCTTCTTCGATTCCCTGGTAACTAACAAACTAACCTGACTTCAATTTCCCCTGTAACTGGCAATCTCTCCTCCCTTGGCCCCCTGAATGCCCCCACCCAGCAAAGACTGCTACCTTGTCCTGCTCGTCCACTCTACACGTGGGTTGTTGCTCCAGAACTTTGCTCCAGTCGTGTAAACTCCCCTCTCCATTAAACCACTGATGTCTCTGCTGCTCCCTCAGGGCTGTTTCTTCAGTCTTGATCCTGGACAAGTCCAGGCATCGTAGGCCTGCGGGGTGCAGCCCAGTGTCTGCTATGAAGCTTTCCCACTCCTCTGCCTGCCTTAAGTCTCTGTCACACACAAATGGTGATGACTGACTCCCTCGCTGTGCAAGCCCTGAATAAATGGGCTTTTCTTGCTCTCATGTAAATGATCTTCATTCATTTTCACACTAATTGCCCTGTTGAATTCTGGGCCACATAGTTTCTATCTAGATAAATATATATAAATCAAGTAATCTTTGGAAGAACAATGTATTTTAAAAAGAATAAAAGATATGACATAAAAAACTAAAATTTAAATAGTTTATTGTTATTCATTTGCATCTGACTCAATTATACTAGTCATTCTTTTATCATTATTAATTTTTACAGTTTTTTTGCCTTTATGGATATTTTAGTGAAAAGTTGTTAGAAGGTGCTTGGTGTCATCTTAGAGCAGGAGTAGTCATGCTACTCTTTACAGGTCTGTTTTATTATGACACACTAAGTTCTGGAACACTAATTTCAATGTTAATAATGTGTTTTTCAGGCTAACAAATTTGACTCTCTTGCCATACCCACCTATAAACACAGACACATACAGTTCCAGTGATTAATGAATCCCATTATCCAGATCATTCTGTTTATTTTTAAAGTTTACCCTCAAATGTATCCATATTTTAGGTGACAGTATTATCTCTCTTGAATTAACCATAGCCGATTCACTGAACCACCTGGCTGTCTAATAAATCTTCTAATTAATAGGATGCCTTCTAATTAAAAAAATATATATTTATTTCCCACATTACTCTGCTAATAGCTCTGTAGCTTTTATAAATAAATGAGGACCTAGCACTCACACATATCCTGAAAAGAAGAAAGACATCAGGATATTTAAAAACCTGATGCGATCTTCTTTTTAGCTCTATCAACTGAGAAAAGCTAAATTTCACAACTTGTGTTTGCTGTGTGAGTAGTCTTTTTATTTTCTCTGTTTTTCACCTCTGCACACAGACTTGTGTCCTTGAGACACAAAGTAATTTAGAGTGGCTCTTTGGTATTCCTGGTAATTCAACCTTGTTTTTCTATTGCACACTCCAAAGCTCAGTGTGAAACATTTATCCTACTTAATCATGATAATGTAGATGCCAGAAGGAATTGAGCAAAGCAGCAGTGCAGGAAGGATCTGGCCTCAGCAAGGAGGAATCCTGGCTCCTTTGTTTTCCCGTTTAACTTCCTTTGCATGCCTCCCTTTTCAGTACCTTACTATTTCCTTCATGTGCTTACTGCCTATGATTATCAATTTGCATTCTGCTCCAATCTAAAATTATTTTTCTTACTAGCCAAATCTCACCAATGTATTACATATGATGGTGAAGTTAATAGAAAGATTTTTCCCTCTCCAATTTATTTAAACTGACTTACTAGTGTTAACATGTTCCTTGAGGCATTTGACTTTACCAGTTTCATGAAGACACAGCTTCTTGTTCAAGCTGACATTCACATTGACTCAGGGAATTGCCTGTTTTCAAACACATAGCTAGTTTGGAGTCAGCTAGTTTAGTATCATGCTAAGTACTCTATCATTTGATTTATGTTTTTCTTTTTTTAGTATTTTGGCCACACAGAGTGGCACACAGGATCTTAGTTCCCTGACCAGGAATCGAACCCACATCCCCTGCAGTGGAAGCACACAGTCTTAACAGTTGGACCATGAGAGAAGTCCCTGATTCATTTCTTAATAGTCTTCCTTCTACCAAACAAGAATATAAAACAAGAGTATGTGTTTTACTAAGCAATAACAGTAAAGTCACTTGAGAGTTATTAATAATAATGATTACTTACAATGTAAACTCAAATAATAATTATTGTCAGTGTGCCAGGCACTGTGCTAAGGAATTCATATTTCACAGCAGTTTTGTGAGGCACATATCACTATTACCTCTGTTTAACAAAAAGAAGCTGACTCATCAAATTGTTAAAATACTTGCTCAATGCCACGTAATTCCCAATCTAAATTTTTATTTTGAATGGAGTGTTATTTCTTTGATTATTGAAAAAAAAATGACAATTGACAAGATAAAGTCTCATATAAATTTTATTTCTTAAATACAAGTATGTGTGTGCTAAGTCACTTCGGTCATGTCCTACTCTTTTCAACCCTGTGGACAGTAGCTTGCCAGGCTTCTCTGTCCATGATATTCTCCAGCCAAGAATACCGGAGTGGGTTGCCATACCCTCTTCCAAGGCATCTTCCATACCCAGGGATCGAACCTACATCTCTTTGGTCTTCTGCATTGGGAGATGGGTTCTTCACCACTAATGCAACTTGGAGAGTCCTTAAATACAAGTATTAAAAAATTAAGCAGGAAAAGATAGGAGAGGGAGAGACTGAATTGCATTCATGTCCTAGCTAGTTTTAAAGAAATACTTTTTATTTCAAATCTGATATTTTTCTGTATGAAAGATTGAAATAAATCCTAAAACTTCTCACAGTTCAGGTCAAAACCATTTAAGGAATCAAAGTTGGCTGCCTTCAGAATCTGTTTTGTCAAGACTCCATGTTACCTCCCCAAAACTCTCACTCTCTGATTTATTATCTTTGCTTCCTTGGGAGAGTCCATGAGCCTGTTTTTTTCATCTGTTAAATGGAGATGTTTAAAGGGTTGTAAGGATTACAGAAGATCATAGCTGGAAAATGCTTAGACAAGTGCCCAGCACCTTCTCAGCCTTTTGTCAGTAGTAAATACCAGCTGCTATCTATCAGATGGCATTATTATACTGGATTTGCCCACATTGGCATAGCATCCTTTTTTTTTTTTTTTTTCTTGCTTTGGCTTCTTCTGTATCACAATTCTATTTTGGAGATGAAGATGGAGTCTGAGTTGATATCTAGCATGGCATAACAAAATACACTGGGATGAGGAATTTGAGACCCGACTCTCATCTGAAGTTTTCTGCTAACACAGTATGATACTGAGAATATTATTAACCTTCCCTGAGTTCAAATTTACCCTTACAGAAAAATAAGGTGGTAACAATGATTTCTGACCTCAACCACCTGGCATCGGGCCCATCTTCACAGGCAAGGTCCTCCTTAAGACTGCCCTTGCTTCAAACAGCAGCCACAAATTTGTGTCATCCTCACTTCTAACCAGCTGGCTACAGAGTTAGGGGCTCCTACTATCTTCTCAGTTTCAATAATATGATAGAATGATGCACAGAACTCAAGGAAAGCATTATGCTTAAGATTACAGTTGTATTATAGCAGAAAGCAAATCGATCAGCACCAGCCAAAGAAAGAGACCCCATGGACTTCAGCCTTCCAGGCTCCTCCGTCCATGGGATTTTCTAGGCAAGAGTACTGGAGTGGGGTGCCATTGCCTTCTCCGAAAGGGAGAGAAGCATTGGGTAAATCTGTGAAGGTTTGCATGTAAGGCTTCCATTGTTCCCAGGGTTGTATTACCTTCCCAGCACATTGGTCTATGAAAATATTTGGAGTATTACTCACCAGGGATACCCATCTGAACTTTGGTGTCCAAAAGTTTTATTGGGATTTTGTTATATAAGTATTATTGATTTAGTAATTAACCACACCATTTAACTCAGTCTCCAGTTTTCCTTCCATCTAAAAAGGGCTGATATGGCATGGCTTAAAGCCCCAACTCTTTAATGGTTGGTCTTTCTGCCATGGCCAGCTCCCATCCTGAGTCATCTCCTTAGCATAAACTATCTAGGGGCCCACGATGAGTCACCTTGTTGGTATAAACTATCAGATGTGCCCTAAAGTGCTCAGGATGAATAGCAAAACATTCTGAGAAATTCCAAAGATTTTGAGGTTATCTCCCAGGAAGTGGAGACAAAGTCCAGCCACAATTTTTATTGCAGGGAAGGTGATACAAAATATGCTCTCTAGAAGCACTTCAATTCTACTTCTTACTCTTTATTTAAAAGGTTTAGTAATTTTTAAATGGAATACTCAGAAAAAGATAAAAGCAAAGGGAATGTGGGTGAAAGAAAAGCTCTTTTCCATGACTGCCTTTCACAAAGTAGGCACAGAGGGAAAAGATGATTCTGGCATCAAAAACATACTCCGACTGGGAAAAAAATGACAATGAATTAATGTGGCCAATAGCTTACTGGTCCATTATCTAAAGCTTCAGTTACATTTCATTAACTCATGAATCAGTTGTATTCATAGTCTTATATCCTGAGGACCCTCTAATTATGTACTAAAGCCTTTAGAATTATAATAGATTGTGACTCAGTTCCTACCTCCAAGCTTTCATTTTTAAATCTTATGATCCATCCTCTTTCCCACGTAAAACGTGTTGAACATTAATGGGCTGTTCCACGTATTAGATGTATGAGATAAAAAAAATAGTGTCAACATAGCACATAAAACTTAAACATACTCCTTTTTTTCTAAGCCATTTTTGAAGGAATGAGAAACTCATTGGAAGAAAGTAAATATTTTAAATATATCCTAGTAACTTGCTTCTTACTCATACAGTCATATAATAAATCATCACAGCCTTGTTACTCTTTACTAACACAAAATGTCTTCTTCTCTGCTTTTTCTCCCAAGCAGGTAGATAGAATATCAGCCTGCTTTATGCATGTGCACATATGTATACGTGTGTCAGGGTTACATTCTTTGTGATAAGAAATTATTAATGTGTAATGGAAATGGACATCTTGCATTGAAAGAATTAAAAGGGCATACTTTCACATATGTGTTAGCTTGTTCAGAGGTATAGGAGGTTAGAGAAATGTTCTCTGTGCTTTTTCTTGTGATGGAATGATTTTTGGATATTATATGCTGAGAAGCTTTTAAAATACCAGTTTGAGTTTAATAAATGTTATGTAAGGATAAAATATTCCTAAGGTATAATGTGAAACCTAATAAGAATACATCTTCAGTTCCCTTTTTCATTCATTTATTTAGCTAATAGTTAGCCTGACTAAACTAGGCTACATCCTAGCAACAGAGATATACAAAAGGTCTTGCTCTTCTGGTATTCAACAGGTGTTGACAAAGTAGACATGTTCCACAATTTACTTAAATCAATTTGATGATGCTAACACGTTTTATGAGGCATCTAACCTTAAGGATCCCACTTAGGTATATCTTCTTTGAGTTGGCAAAAATACATGTCATACGTATATATTTGTATGTGATACAGAATATCAAAGAGTTTGGGGTGGAGTGGCGGGGTGATACTGAGAAACATATTCTACCTATGTGCTGCAGAAAATCCTTCACAAAATAGTGTCATTTCAAATGACATTCCTAAGGAAGCAAGTGAGATAAAGCAAGGGATGAAGGCTGTTTCAGGGAAAGATAATTTGGATGCATTGTGACCACAAGGAGTCGAGAACTGGACATTCACTATTAAGTGAATGTAGGGAATGAAAATAAATTGGACATTACCAGGAACTAGGAGAAACTAAGTTTAGGTAACTGCTGCCTAGGGATAGATAGAACAATGGAAAGGAAGATGCCAGTCACAGAAAGAAGCCTCTGCTGCTGATTAGCTACTGAACTCAAGGGCGGGAATGCTGTGTTCTGGTCTGCAGAATGTCTCTGGAGCTTTCACACATGTGATCTCCTACAACTGACCCATGATGAATTCACTGGGTTGACAGTGACCATCTATGAAGCATCACACACGAGCCTCCCTCCTTCTCTATTTCTCTATTCCTATCAGTTCTGTAGCCTCATCTAATTCCTTTCTCTGTCTTCAAGTCTACACTTAACTTTCCTGTTTTCTGGACACAATCTGTCCCCCTTTCTAGAATGCTCTGTTCACGTCCTCCTCAGAGCTGACTTTTCAAACCATTCTTTAAAGCCTTTCCAAATGACCCAGGTTGAGGTTAACTTGCCTTTGTCCTTGGAACTGTAACATGTGCAACTATTTCAACATATCATTGTCAACCTTACATCACAGATAGCATGCGTTTTTCCTGTAGGTGATAAACTCTTCAGGGGTAGTCACCATAGCTGGATTCTCAAAATTTCCTATGACCACGTTTGGAACACAATGTATACATTTAGCTAATAGCATTTAAACTGAAGAATATTTTTAATAAATTTATCAAAGCATAAATCAGGCCTCAGCAATAATTTGATTTTTATGTACATGTAAGACAGTCTTTTAAAACACATATTAACCTTTATTCTAGAATTTTACCCAAAATAGAAAACATGCTATCAGTTAATGGAGGACAAAAAAATCAGGTACAAGTTTATCTTTTTTGGCACTTCAAACTATAAATTTATTTTTCATTTTCAAAGCCATAAAGTATGTTCTTTGATAGCGAGTCCACCAGAAGGCTTTACTATACAATTTTATACTCTTTCTGTTGATGTACTGAGATAAGTTATTGCTTTATGAGCTATTGCCTATTAATATGCATTCATATTGAGCAACATCTTTTGCATAAAATGTTCTTGCTGCTGCTACTGCTGCTGCTAAGTCGCTACAGTCGTATCCGACTCTGTGCGACCCCATAGACGGCAGCCCACCAGGCTCCCCCGTCCCTGGGATTCTCCAGGTAAGAACACTGGAGTGGGTTGCCATTTCCTTCTCCAATGCATGAAAGTGGAAAGTGAAAGTGAAGTTGCTCAGTCATGTCGAACTCTTCATGACCCCGTGGACTGCAGCCCACCAGGCTCCCCCATCCATGGGACTCTCCAGGTAAGAGTACTGGCGTGGGGTGCCATCGCCTTCTCTGAAAACATTCCTGAGGAAATACAATTACTTCAACATTATTATTAAAGCAGTAAGAAAATGTATTACTCAAGTAAAGGAAAATCCTATACTAATTGCATTCTTTTTGCTCCTAGTATCAAATGCCCTTTAACCACTAATAGCTCTTCTGTAGCAAACTGATTCCTCCATTTGTTTTGTCCCTTCGTAGGATTTAACTCTAAAAACATCTACCACCCTAATTTGCCATTTATGATTTTGTTTTATAGTTTGTAAATAAACCTGATCTGTCTCCACTTTTCTTTAATGTGGTGAAGAGCTATCCTTATTTTCTGATTTAGAAATTATATAGGTGTTATCCTGTTTAGAGACAGATATAGATTATTTGCTGTTTAAGTCAAAATTAGAAGTGTCAATGAGATGGTCATTTATAAATATATCAAATTAAATTCTTTACATAATGATCAGTTGCTGCACTGTAGCATCAATATGATTTGCTTAGATTTTATGAATTTTTATATTTTATCTTTTAATAACCTCCTTGGGATTATTTTCCTAAGAATAAGAATATAATAAAGAAGGAAAAAGGAATTAAGCAGACTCAAAAGAGCCTGATAAACCTGTTTAGGAGTCACATGTCTCTCCACATATCTAAAAGGAGCTCAAACTTGATGTTTAGGACTCCTCTCTACTTGAGTTTTCTGAGATTTCTAGGAGATGGCTCTTTAGTGCATTTAGCCATAAACTACTCCAGTAAACCTGGTTTTCAAACATCCACCTGATTTTTTACACATTCTTCATAAGTTATTTGATAATTTTATACAGTTGGGCACCTAATAGTTGGGTATTATTGTTTTACCTACCTTGGGAAAAATTATTCTTTTGGCTTGATCGATTTGCTCCAGCCTAAAGAGCAATCTTCTACCCAAAGAAGTAAGCAAATAGACATTCAGTAAATGAACAGAGTGGTCTCTTCCTATGTTTGGAATATCCTCCAATAGGAGATTTAAGATTTTTAGTTCATTTGTTAACCTCTAGCAGTTCAAACATTCTCTTCATTCTAATGTAGTAGAAAAAAATCAACAATATCCTGATGACCCATTTATGCCTAATAAAAACCTGTATTTTAAGTGTTGAGCAATACTTCCAGGCCTCTTCAGTCTGTAGCTATTAATGAAGTCCTATACTCATCTCAGGGCTGCCCTGGTGGGTCAGTAGTAAAGAATCCACCTGCAATGCAGGAGACGTGGGTTCCATCTCTGGGTTGGGAAGATCCCATGGAGAAGGGTACAGCAACCTCATGTGCTAAATTACTTTGGTCACCTCTGACTCTTTATGACCCCACGGACTCTAGCCTGCCAGACTCCTCTGTCCATGGGATTACTGTCCTAGTCACATAGCTCCAATTTTTGAGTGTGCCTATTGAAAGCTGCAATTCTATTTAATAAAAATATGGTAGGACTATGTCTCATAGTCAAAATGTCCAGAATTACATTTTATGCCTGATACTAGTAAATTGTTACTTTTGTTAGATAAAAACAGGACATTAATTACCTGTCTAGTCAGCAATCTTACTTCTGGAGACATTAACCCTCTGCAAAACTGCTTTGGACCAAAGTTTAAAAAATGAACCTATTGGAGGTTAAGAAATTGCTTTGTTATAGTCTTGCCTACGACTTTATGAGCTCTCACTCAGAACCTTACCAAATTACTGGAAACTATCAGTTCAGTTCAGTTGCTCAGTCATGTCCTACTATTTGCGACCCCATGGACTGCAGGACACCAAGCTTCCCTATCCATCACCAACTCCTGGAGCTTACTCAAACTCATGTCTATCTAGTAAGTGATGCCATACAACCATCGCATCCTCTGTTGTCCACTTCTTCCCCATCTTCAATCTTTTCCAACATCAGAGTCTTTCCAAATGACTCACTTCTTCACATTAGGTGGCCAAAGTATTGGAATTTCAGCTTCAGCATCAGTCCTTCCAATGAATATTCAGGACTGATTTCCTTTAGGATGGACTGGTTTGATCTTCCTGCAGTCCAAGGAACTAACAAGAGTCTTCTCCAAAACCATAGCTCAAAAGCATCAATTCTTCGGCACTCAACTTTCTTTATAGTCCAATTCTCACACCCTTAAATGACTACTGGAAAAACCATAGGTTTGATTAGATGGACCTTTGCTGGAAAAGTAATGTCTCTACTTTTTCATATGCTGTCTAAGTTGATAACTTTTCTTCCAAGGAGCAAGTGTTTTTTAATTTCATGGCTGCAGTCACCATCTGCAGTGATTTTGGAGCCCAAGAAAAGAAAGTCTGTCACTGTTTCCATTGTTTCTCCATCTATTTGTCATGAAGTGATGGAACCAGATGCCATGATCTGTTTTCTGAATGTTGAATTATAAGCCAACTTTTTCACTCTCCTCTTTCACTTTCATCAAGAGGCTCTTTAGTTCTTTGCTTTCTGCCATAGGGTAGTGTCATCTGCATATCTGAGGTTATTGATATTTCTCCCGGCAATCTTGATTCCAGCTTATGCTTCATCCAGCCCAGCATTTCTCATGATGTACTCTGCATACAAGTTAAATAAGCAGGGTGACAATATACAGCCTTAACATACTCCTTTCCTGATTCAGAACCAGTCTGTTGTTCCATGTCCAGTTCTAACTGTTGCTTCTTGACCTGCATACAGATTTCTCAAGAGGTAGGTCAGGTGGTCTGATATTTCCATCTGTTGAAGAATTTTCCACAGTTTGTTGTGATCCACACAGTTAAAGGCCTTGGCATAATCAATAAAGCAGAAATAGATGTTTTTCTGGAACTCTCTTGCTTTTTCAATGATCCAACAGATGTTGGCAATTTATCTCTGGTTCCTTTGCCTTTTCTAAATCCACCTTGAACATCTGGAAGTTCACAGTTCATGTACTGTTGAAGCCTGGCTTGGAGAATTTTGAGCATTGCTTTGCTAGTATGTGAGATGAATGCAATTGTGTGAAGTTTGAACATTATTTGGCATTGCCTTTCTTTGGGATCGGAATGAAAACTGACCTTTTTCAGTCCTGTGGCCACTGCTGAGTTTTCCAAATTGGCTGGCATACTGAGGTGCAGCACTTTCACAGCATGATCTTTTAGGATTTGAAATAGCTCAACTGGAATTCCATCACCTCCACTAACTTTTTTCATAGTGAAGCTTCCTATGGCCCACTTGACTTCACATTCCAGGATGTCTGGCTGTAGGTGAGTGATCACACCATCGTGGTTATCTGGGTCATGAATATCTTTTTTGTATAGTTCTGTGTATTGTTGCCACCTCTTCTTAATATCTTCTGCTTCTGTTAAGTCCATACAATTTATATCTTTTATTGTTCTCATCTTTGCATGAAATGTTCCCTTGGTATCTCCAATTTTCTTGAGGAGATCTCTCGTCTTTCCCATTCTATTGTTTTCCTCTATCTCTTTGCATTGATCACTGAGGAAGCCTTTCTTATCTATCCTTGCTATTCTTTGGAACTCTGAATTCAGATGGGTATATCTTTCATTTTCTCCTTTGCCTTTTGTGTCTATTCTTTTCTCAGCTATTTGTAAGGCCTTCTCAGACAACCATTTTGCCTTTTTACATTTCTTTTTCTTGGGGATGATCTTGATCACTGCCTCCTGTACAAAGTCACAAACCTCCATCCATAGTTCTTCAGGCACTCTGTCAGATCTAACCCCTTGAATCTATTTGTCACTTCCACTGTATAATTGTAAGGGATTTGAGTATAATCTGATCAAATATGGGTACAAAATGAAGCAGGCCAATGGTTAACAGAGTTTTAGCAAGAGAACGCACTGGTCATAGCAAACACCCTCTTCCAACAACACAAGAGAAGACTCTACACGTGGACATCACCAGGTGGTCAGTACCAAAATCAGATTGATTATATTCTTTGCAGCCAAAAGTGGAGAAGCACTATACAGTCATCAAAAACAAGACCGGAAGCTGACTGTGGCTCAGATCATGAACTCCTTATTGCCAAATTCAGACTTAAATTGAAGAAAGTAGGGAAAACCACTAGACCATTCAGTTATGACCTAAATCAAAGCCCTTACTGGAAACAAAACCACAATGTAAAATATATCATAGGTGGAGTCAACATGTTTGTGTTCACATTCTACAGATAAACTTACTCTGTATTTGTACTTATGAAACATGATCTACTTATCTGGCCTCCGATTTACTTATTTGTAAAGTGTAGATAAAATTGACCACTCAGATTTACTTTGGTGATTAAACAAAATAATGTTTCATCAGAAAGAAAGTGAAAGTGTTAGTCACTCAGTCATGTCTGACTCTTTGCAACCCCATGAAGCTCCCCGCCAGGCTCCTCTGTCCATGGGATTCTCCAGGCAAGACTACTGAAGTGAGTTGCCATTTCCTTCTCCAGAGGATCTTCCCAACTCAGGGATCAAACCTAGGTCTTCTGCACTGCAGGCAGATTCTTTACCATTAGAGATACCCAGGGAGCCCCAGTAAATCATCAGGTGTTTTATAAATTGTGAACTGTCATATAAATGTATCCTTCCCTTTTACACAGTATATAATTCTTGATTTACTTGGACACTTGCTTTTGAGTTCACAAAAGATAAAGACAAGAAGCAAAAAGGAAGCAAGAGCAAGAGATATATTCTTAACTGAAAGTAAGTTTATTGTGAAAGAAATGTTAGCTGACCTTCTCAAACTAGAGAAGTTACTAAAGACACAATAAACTATATTACTCTATAATAACATAATGAATATTCATAAAGATAAACCTGCAAGATCAACAAAAAATGCCAATGCCCTATGCTATAGAAATCAACACAGGATGTTATCCATTTTCAAAAGACTTCTATAAAAAGAAAATTTTAGAATATAACTTGAAGTTTCTAAAATTTTAATTATATGGAATATCACATTCTAATAGCTTTTGAGTAAAGGAGGTCACATTGAACCTACTGCCTGGTGATGAGTCACCTTTCAAATCTCCTTACAAAAAGATAGCTTCCATCTCATTAAAATTAGAAGCATTTACGAAATATAAGCTGTTTGATATTGTCTTCTTTGTTGGAGAGAAATTGTTTGTTTCCTTGTGTCACATAAAAGTAAATGCACTGGGAAGATACAAAGGTCTAGGTAAGTGAAAAAGTCGATGAAAATTAAGAAGTGACACAACACTGCCTATTTCTCACTTTAGTTAATATATAATTTTTCATTTTTACCTGATACATTTAATTCAATCATGACAGTTATTCCTGCAGCCAGAGGAGATACCATAGCTCATAGAAGACTTATTGTAGAAAGAATTTAGAAGTTGGTTCATCTTCAGATCAGATCAGATCAGTCGCTCGGTCATGTCTGACTCTTTGTGACCCCATGAATCGCAGCACGCCAGGCCTCCCTGTCCATCACCAACTCCCAGATTTCACTCAGACTCACATCCATCG
>NW_011494218.1:1194662-1204170 GCF_000754665.1 Bison bison bison | reverse complement strand
TAAAGTCTGACACTGTTTCCACTGTTTCCCCATCTATTTGCCATGAAGTGATGGGACCAGATGCCATGATCTTCATTTTCTGAATGTTGTTTTAAGCCAACTTTTTCACTCTCCTCTTTCACCTTCATCAAGAGGCTTTTTAGTTCCTCTTCACTTTCTGCCATAAGGGTGGTGTCATCTGCATATCTGAGGTTATTGATATTTCTCCCAGCAATCTTGATTCCATCTTGTGCTTCTTCCACCTCAGCATTTCTCATGAGGTACTCTGCATATAAGTTAAATAAGCAGGGTGACAATATACAGCCTTGACGTACTCCTTTTCCTATTTGGAACCAGTCTGTTGTTCCATGTCCAGTTCTAACTGTTGCTTCCCGACCTGCATACAAATTTCTCAAGAGGCAGGTCAGGTGGTCTGGTATTCCCATCTCTTTCAGGATTTTCCACAGTTTCTTGTGATCCACATAGTCAAAGGCTTTGGCATAGTCAATAAAGCAGAAATAGATGCTTTTCTGGAACTCTCTTGCTTTTTCAATGATCCAGTGGATGTTGGAAATTTGGTCTCTGGTTCCTCTGCCTTTTCTAAAACCAGCTTGAATGTCTGGAAGTTCACGCTTCACGTATTGCTGAAGCCTGGCTTGGAGAATTTTGAACATTACTTTACTAGTGTGTGAGATGAGTGCAGTTGTGTGGCAGTTTGAGCATTCTTTGGCATTGCCTTTCTTTGGGATTGGAATGAAAACTGACCTTTTCCAGTCCTGTGGCCACTGCTGAGTTTTCCAAATTTGCTGGCATATTGAGTGCAGCACTTTCACAGCATCATCTTTCAGGATTTGAAATAGCTCAACTGGAATTCCATCACCTCCACTAGCTTTGTTCGTGTGATGCTTTCTAAGGCCCACTTGACTTCACATTCCAACATGTCTGGCTCTAGGTCAGTGATCACACCATCGTGATTATCTGGGTCGTGAAGATCTTTTTTGTACAGTTCTTCTGTGTATTCTTTCCTAATTTCAGGATTAGTTTCATGAAAACTTGATAAACAATCCAGACCTTAGTGAAAAGCATTGTAAAGGGCTTTGGATCAGTACTAAAGAGACTCACACTGAAACCAACTTGACTTCTGTTCATATATCCCAACTCTAAGAAAAGAGTCCCTTCTTAGTTAAAGACCATCATCTTAAATAACTAGACTCAATTCATTTTCCTGTATCTGGGTCCCTAAGATAAACTGTCACATTTCCAAACACCAAATTAGGTGTTTGATCCCTTTTTCTGGCTGTAAGTTCATGCCAAGTACTGGGACTGCTTCCTTTATGACAGACCTAGATATACCTGTGGAGGAAATTTCTCAGCATCAAATTTTCATAAGGAAATAATGCAAATAATGTTTTGATAGATAACTTAAGCATCCAGCCTTTCATTAAACATAGTTATTTATCAAGTATTTATTAAATATATATTATATTTCCAGCATCGTTTTCAGTCAGTTCAGTCCCTTAGTTGTGACCAACTTGTTGCAACCCCATGCACTGCAGCATTCCAGGCTTCCCTGTCCATCACCAACTCCCAGAACTTACTTAAAGTCCTGTCCATTGAGTCAGTGATGCCATCCAACCATTTCATCCTCTGTTGTCCCCTTCTCCTCCTGCCTTCAATCTTTTACAGCATCAGGGTCTTTTCACATGAGTCAGTTCTTCACATCAAGTGGCCAAAGTATTGGAGTTTCAGCTTCAGCATCAGTCCTTTCAATGAATATTCAGGACTGATTTCCTTTAGGATTGATTGGTTTGATCTCCTTGTAGTCCAAGGAACTCTCAAAAGTCTAAGAACCTGGATTATTATTCATAAGAAACACAAATAGAATAAACTTCCTACGCTGAGACACAGTTGAAGGCTGAAAATTGCCTCAGTCATTAGCAGTCTAACTCTGAGAGTTTTAGATCCAAATGGCAGTGTCTCTGAAGGTTTCTGATTTATTTGTTGCTATATCCCAAAAGATAACAGCCCAATAACTAGTTTTTGAATGGCACTCAACAAACATTTGTTGAAAGGATGAATATGAAAAGATACCAACCTATGGGTTTAATATTTTTTAACCACTTGATAATTTCTGCTTTAAGTTTTGCCTTTACCAATTTGTAATGATAAATCTATAAGCTTCACAACACTTGGGGACCTTATCTGTTGAACATACCAATGGATCTCTGTACTTAATATTGGCATGTGTTCAATTAGTTTTATTAGGTGAATAACACTCTCCTCAGAGAAGTCAATGGCACCCCACACCAGTACTCTTGCCTGGAAAATCCCATGGGCAGAGGAGCCTGGTAGGCTGCAGTCCATGGGGTCGCAAAGAGTCAGACGCGACTGAGCGACTTCATGTTCACATTTCACTTTCATGCTTTGGAGAAGGAAGTGGCAACCCACTCCAGTATTCTTGCCTGGAGAATCCCAGGGACAGGGGAACCTGGTAGGCTGCTGTCTATGGGGTCGCACAGAGTCGGACACAACTGAAGCGACTTAGCAGCAGCAGCAACAGCAACACTCTCCTAGGTCTTTCTATTCCTCCTCCACAGGAAATAAAGCCCTTGTTTCAGTTTAAACCACTAAGGTATAACTCTATGATATTGCTTATCCTCTTTTCCAAATTTCTCAAAATACTCACATAATTGAATAAAACACTTAAACTATTATCCCAAGAGCCAAACTGGAACATGTTGACAAATGGGGTTCATAACCTTCCTCTAATCCATCATTCTTTCTGAATTTCAGTATTACATAAAAGTCCTCATCACCCCCAGGCTCATAAACCTGAGTCATCTTTGCTTGTTTTGTCTCCTTCACACCTTATATCAAATTGAACATAAAGTTCTGCCAAATCTTCTTCAAATATATTATGCAACAAGTATTTAATAAGCATTTACAATGTCCAAGATACCATACGATGGACTGATAGAAAAAAATGACCTCTAATATCAAAAAGCTTGCAATGTCATAAGAATATGAGAAACAGACAAATGCCTAATATGTTACGGAATAAAAAAATTCTCTAACAAACACGAATGTGCAGTATATTCACACAGGGTACACCATTCTCTTGTAGAAGCTCAAAAGAGGCTATGCCTATTTTAAATTATACAAAAATATATTATGGAGAAAGACTTTTAAAATACAGGTGGAGATGAAGATGTCATGAGATGTTGCTTAAATAACATGTGACCATAATGTACGTGAGCAATATAGACTGATGTCAATGAACAATGGGAAGACAAGAAAGTGCTGCACTTTAAGCAATACTATATGGCACCCCACTCCGGTACTCTTGCCTGGAAAATACCATGGATGGAGGAGCCTGGTGGGCTGCAGTCCATGGGGTCGGTAAGAGTCGGACACGACTGAGCGACTTCACTTTCACTTTTCCCTTTCATGAATTGGAGAAGGAAATGGCAACCCACTCCAGTGTTCTTGCCTGGAGAATCCCAGGGACGGCAGAGCCTGGTGGGCTGCCGTCTATGGGGTCGCACAGAGTGGGACATGACTGAAGTGACTTAGCAGCAGCAGCATACAAGATTAATTCATAAAATCCATCATGTTTGCAATACACAAAAAGAAATTAAAGTCAGAGATTAAAGTCCAAAGGAAAATATTTATTTGATACGTACATAAACCTAGGTAATTATAAGAACAAGCAGACAATAGATATGAGATGTAGAAATTCACCATGTTATATTTAGAAACTCTCTGGATTTGGAAAGGAAGACAATGATTTGGTGACATAAAAAGTGCTTTCATGATATTATCTCATCTTGATGCTCAAACTTTTTAAAATAAAAAAGATATAGTTTCATGTTATGAGAATGCAAACTGAGCCTAAGCAATGTAAATAATTTGCTTAGGGTCATCACAGATACTCTAGAGGCAGAGTAGAAACTGACCCATGCTCGCTTGTTGTCAGTGTAGTTTTCTTTATTTAAAAGTATAGGAAGAAGATAATTGGAATTTAGTCAGAATTGAGTTTTTCCATTTTTCACAATCCAAGAAGGAAGAAAAGGATCTTGGCTCTAAGTGGCTCACCCTAAATAGAACTATTGCCTGAAATTATCCATTTATTTAATCCGTGTCAGAACATATGAACTAAAGGAAATCAGTCCTGAATATTTATTGGAAGGACTGATGCTGAAGCTGAAACTCCAGTACTTTGGCCACCTGATGCAAAGAATTGACTCATTTGGAAAGATCCTAATGCTGGGAAAGATAGAAGGTGGGAGGAGAAGGGGATGACAGAGAATGAGATGGTTTAGATACTATCATGGCCTAAATGGACATGAGTTTGAGTAAGCTCCTGGAGTTGGTGATGGACAGGGAGGCCTGACATGCTGCAGTCCATGGGGTTGCAAAGAGTTGGACAAGACTGAGCAACTGAACTGAATGGAACTGAACTGAACTGAACTGAGGATATTTTTCAGAGGCATTTCCGCCCTTCAGAATTCCGGCATGCTGCACCTGAAACCGCAGATTTCTGCACTGGTAGCTATTCCCCTGACAGACTCTGTCAAAAGAGGGCGCTAGAGGGAGGCTGCAAGGCTGGAAGGCAGGATTTGCCCCAATGATTGTTGTTTACTTGGGGGATCTCTGTCAGTTTGTGTTTTCTGTGAGAAATACCTTTGTCCCCATTATGGTAGAAGTTGTCTCTAGAGCAGCAGAATCCCCTTCTCAGAGGTCTGAGGCACCTCTTCTGAGCTCTGACTCACCAGGCAAGGAGGAGCAGAGCCCTCTTCTTGTAAGTCTCATTTTCAGATCTACAGGACCCTTTTGCCCCTGTTCTTTGTTCCCTCAGCTGTAGGGGTGGCAAGGCAGTAGCTTCTGGCAGCTGCCACTTCTCTTACACCTTTGAATGTTTCTTTTATTCTTTTAACAGTTGGCAATGTTATACCTAATTAAAATAATTTTCATTACATCTTCTGTATCTGATGATCAGTGTGATTTCTGTTTCTTGTTTGGACTATAATCCATCTGGTTTCCCAAAACCCCCATATTAACCAAACATCTTCCTAACATCACTAAATATTAAATATGTGCCCTGAACTGTAACTATCCCTAACATCCCTAACAGTTCTAATACTGGCTTGACAAAAAATGTGCTTCTCAACGTCCAGGAAAAATAAATTCCTCCTGGTTTATATATATATACATACACACACATACACATATATATGCTTTTACTGTGATTTAGGCAAGGAAGCATAGAGAGGGCTTCCTTTCTATGCATATGGTTTTAAAATGCCCTCTCTATACTTCCTTGCTTAAATCATCGTTATCTATCAATATTTTTTCTTTATTTCTCTATCTTGAATTACCATGTAATCAAAGCATTCCCTGGCTAGCTACATAATTTCCACCCACTGGAATGATTTTTATTTATAGAAGTCATATAAATAATATATATATTGATAAAATATAATTACACATCATATATTATATAAATTATAATATGTTTATATAGCATAATAATACAGAGAATGGCATTCTACTCTCAAAAGAATAACAAAAAATTTATCATCTGTAGTTATTGTTTAGTTGCTAAGTCATGTCTGACCCTTTGCAACCCCATGGACTATGGCCCACCAGGCTCTTCTGCCCATGCATGGGATTTCCCAGTCAAAAATACTCGAGTGGATTGCCATTTCCCTCTCCAGGGGATCTTCCCAACACAGGGATCAAATGTACATCTCCTGCTTGGCAGAAGGATGCTTTACCACTGAGCCACCAGGGAAGCCCAACACTAGGAAAGTGCTGAAGCAAAATTGTTTATTGTTTAATTGTTGAGTGGAATATTATACAGGTAATCAGAGTCCCTTGGACAGCAAGGAGGTCAAACCAGTCAACAGTAAAGGAAATCAGTCCTAGATATTCATTTAAGTTCTGATACTAAAACTGAGGCTCCAATACTTTGGCCCCTGATGCAAAGATCTGACTCATTGGAAAAGACCCTAATGCTGGGAAAGATTGAAGGCAGGAGGAGAAAGGGATGACAGAGGATGAGATGATTTGATGGTATCACCAACTCGATGGACATGAGTTTGAGCAAGCTTCAGGAGTTGATGATGGACAGGGAAGCCTGGCATGCAGCAGTCCATGGGGTTGCAAAGAGTTGGACACAACTGAGTGACTCTACTGAACTGAAGTACAATATTAAGTACAGAGATTTCTAGTAACATGGAAAAAATGATTGTGACAATGTATATGAACAAATCGTGTGTAACTATAACATGACCCCTACTATATACAATTCGCTGAAGAAAAACCGTAAAAAATAAAAGCCAAAACGTCAATAGGAATTACCTCTAGATAGTTAGATCATGCATAATTTCTTTTTGACTTCTAGATACTATTATAATCAGAAAAAGAGAGGAGCAAAATCTTATTAAATACAAAAGGAAATTGAGTGTAGTATATTTGATTACCTTTTAATTTTCTTCATAGTCCATTACCATTTTCCACTTTCTTCAATAACCTCACATGGTCCTTAGAAAAGGAAATTTTGTCTACATTACTCCAAATGTATTCCAAGGATCTTATGTAGTCCTCAGAATGCAGATGTCAATCAGTTGGAGTCATTTTTCTAACTATAATTTGCCAACTTTACATACAGTTTTCAAGATGATATCCTCATCAATGCAGGGTAATGAAGAACATAAAAATTAGAGCCAGAAGGCTTGGACTTATTTCTGGTTTTAATATTTTCAAACAGTGTATCTTTAGGAAGATCAGTTCACTTTTCTTAAACTTATTTACGACTCTAGAAAGATATCTTTTTTGAGACCTAGCAGGATTATTTTGAAGATTAATGAAAGAGATTAAATATGCTGCTAAAATTCTATATAAACTGAAAAAATCACATACAGTATCTTTTCTTCGAATTATTTTCCTTTTCAGAGTACTTTACTCAAAATTCTTAAAACCACGTCATTCCCAAAGCCTATAAATGTTGTTCCAAAAGCTCCTTTTTGTAAACATCCATCATAACACTACATTTTGAGTACAACTAGATTACAAATAATTGGAATTTCCCTGCCAGGAGCAGTACCTTTTGGAAATTTCGTCTCCTCTCTCTCCTGTTCCTTGCTGTCGAATTTAGATATATCACATAAACCTGTAAGATGACATACATAAACACAGACAAAACATTTGTTTAAGATGAAGAGCTGTGTCCTACAAGTAGACTTCCCAATGAAGCAGGTTCCTGGAAGGTCTCTATTGCTATAATATATCTTACTTGATCATAGTCACCATAAGTCATTTTAATGAACTCATTATTCCCACCTTCCCCTGTTTGGGATTCTGAATTTTAAGAAGAACATATTTCACAGAGCAGTTATCACAAATATAATCAATGTTAGGAAAATACTTCTGCTTCTGATGCCAATCCTATTTTCATACAGGCCTTTCATTATTTGAATAAATGTTTTCATATTAATAATACTGAAAAATAATAAGAATATATGATGATTGGACTTAATAAATATTTAATTATTTTCATATTACCTACTTGGCCTTCAAATAGTTCAGTTCAGTTCAGGTTGGTTCAGTTCAGTCGCTCAGTCGTGTCTGACTCTTTGAGACCCCATGAATCGCAGCACACCAGGCCTCCCTGTCCATCACCAACTCCCGGAGTAAACCCAAACTCATGTCCATTTAGTCGGTGATGCCATCCAACCATTTCATCCTCTGTCATCCCCTTCTCTTCCTGCCCTCAATCTTTCCCAGCATCAGGGTCTTTTCAAATGAGTCAGCTCTTCACATCAGGTGGACAAAGTATTGGAATTTCAGCTTCAGCATCAGTCCTTCCAATGAATACCCAGGACTAATCTCCTTTGGGATGGACTGGTTGGATCTCCTTGCAGTCCAAGGGACTCTCAAGAGTCTTCTCCAACACCACAGTTCAAAAGCATAATTCTTTGGTGCTCAGCTTTCTTTATAGTCCAACTCTCACATCCATACATGACTACTGGAAACACCATAGCCTTGACTATATGGACCTTTGTTGACAAAGTAATGTCTCTGCTTTTTAATATGCCATCTAGATTGATCATAACTTTCCTTCCAAGGAGCAAGTGAAAGCAAAAGTGATGTCGCTCAGTCATGTCCGACTCTTTGCGATGCCATGAGAGTAGCTTACCAGATGTCTCCGTTCATGGGATTTTCCAAGCAAGAGTACTGGAGTGGACTGCCGTTTTGGCAGCAGTCATCATCTGGAGTGATTTTGGAACCCCCAAAAATACAGTCAGCCATTATTTCCACTATTTCACCATCTATTTTCCATGAAGTGATGGGACCGGATATTATGATCTTAGTTTTCTGAATGTTGAGCTTTAAGCCAACTTTTCCACTCTCCTGTTTCACTTTCAGCAAGAGGCTCTTTACTTCTTCTTCACTTTCTGCCATAAGGGTGGTGTTATCTGCATATCTGAGGTTATTGATATTTCTCCCGGAAACCTTGATTCCAGCCTGTGTGTCTTCCAGCTCAGCATTTCTCATGATGTACTCTGCATATAAGTTAAACAAGCAGGGTGACAATATACAACCTTGACGTACTCCTTTTCCTATTTGGAACCAGTCTGTTGTTCCATGTCCAGTACTAGCTGTTGCCTCCTGATCTGCATACAGGTTTCTCAAGAGGCAGATCAAGTGGTCTGGTATGCCCATCTCTTGAAGAATTTTCCACAGTTTATTGTGATCCATACAGTCAAAGGCTTTGGCATAGTCAGTAAAGCAGAAATAGATGTTTTTCTGGAACTCTCTTGCTTTCTTGCTGATACAGCAGATGTTGGCAATTTGATCTCTGGTTCCTCTGCCTTTTCTAAAACCAGATTGAGCAGCTGGAAGTTCACAGTTCACATATTGCTGAAGCCTGGCTTGGAGAATTTTGAGCATTACTTTACTAGCATGTGAGATGAGTGCAATTGTGCAGTAGTTTGAGCATTCTTTGGCATTGCCTTTCTTTGGGATTGGAATGAAAACTGATCTTTTCCAGTCTTGTGGCCACTGCTGAGTTTTCCATATTTGTTGACATATTGAGTGTAGCACTTTCACAGCATCATCTTTCAGGATTTGAAATAGCTCAACTGGAAGTTCATCACCTCCACCAGCTTTGTTCGTAGTGATGCTTCCTAAGGCCCACTTGACATCTGGCTCTACCTGAGTGATCACACCATCGTGATTATCTGGGTCCTAAAGATCTTTTTTTGTACAGTTCCTCTGTGATTCTTGCCATCTCTTCTTAATATCTTCTGCTTCTGTTAGGTCCATACCATTTCCATCCTTTATTGAGCCCATCTTTGTATGAAATGTTCTCTTGGTATCTCCAACTTTCTTGATGAGATCTCTAGTCTTTCCCATTCTATTGTTTTCCTCTATTTCTTTGCATTGATCATTGAGGAAGGCTTTCTCATCTCTCCTTGCTATTCTTTGGAACTCTGCATTGAAATGGGTATATCTTTCTCCTTTT
>NW_011494218.1:1188958-1194562 GCF_000754665.1 Bison bison bison | reverse complement strand
GACAGTCCATTTTGCTTTTTTTGCATTTCTTTTTCTTGGGGATGGTCTTGATCCCTGTCTCCTGTACAATGTCACGAACCTCCATCTATAGTTCATCAAGCACTCTGTCTATCAGATCTAGTCCCTTAAATCTATTTCTCACTTCCACTGTATAATCATAAGGGATTTGATTTAGGTCATACCTGAATGGTGTAGTGGTTTTCCCCACTTTCTTCAATTTCAGTCTGAATTTGGCAATAAGGAGTTCATGATCTGAGCCACAGTCAGCTCCCGGTCTTGGGCTGTATAGAGCTTCTCCATCTCTGGCTGCAAAGAATAGTTACCATGATTTTAATGCTATGGAGGTGTCTTATGCATAGATTGCCTGAGCTTCCCATTGTTGTTTAGTCACCAAGTCATGTCCGACTCCTTTGCAATCCATGGACTGTAACCTGCCATGCTCCTCTGTCCAAGGGATTTCCCAGACAAGAATATGGGAGTGGGTTGCCATTTCCTTCTCCAGGGGATCTTCCCAATCCAGGGATCAAACTCGTGTCTCCTCCACTAAACCACCAGGGAAGCCCAACCCCTCCATAGAGAAATATATTTTTTTAAGGCTGAGATGGTAAGAAAGTGAATGCATCTTCATTTCCCCCTTTTAGGAACAGGCCAACAAAACTGAAAAGCTATAAGAATTCATAGAGGTTATTTGTTTCAAACTTCTTCCCAATTATGAATGCTCTCATCTGCAATCAGACTAGGTCATCTCTTGAATATTTCTTGACTTGAGATAGAGTACACATGTACATCAAGGAAGTTTATGTTCTTGGATGGATTCATCTATTTCCCTCATTCAAGTGTTGAGCATCCTCTAATACAAAACTGAATGGGAATAGATGAGATGAGTCAAGATGCTTGCTGCTCACAAAGTGCCAAAAAATGAGTTGATATTCATCTGTTTATTGTTGTTCAGTTGCTCAGTCATGGCCAACTCTTTGTGACACCATGGACTGCAGTATGCCAGGCTTCCCTGTCCTTAACTATCCCAGAGCTTGCTCAAACTCATGTCCCTTGAGTCAGTGATGCCATCCAATCGTCCTGCCCCCTATTGTCCCCTTTTCCTCTTGGCTTCTATGTTTCCCAGCATCAGGGTCTTTTCCAGTGAGTCAGTTCTTCACATCAGGTGGCCAAAGTATTGGAGTTTCAGCTTCAGCATCAGTCTTTCCAATGAATATTTAGGGATGATTTCCTTTAGGATTAACTACTTTGATCTTGCAGTCCAAGGGATTCTTAAGAGTCTTCTCCAACACTACAGTTCAAAAACACCATCAATTCTTTGGTGCTCAGCATTTTTATGGTCCAACTCTCACATCCGTACATGAACTACTGGAAAAACCATAACTTTGACTATGGTTCATCTCTAATACAGCACTAATCATACTCTACTACACATGTGATATTGTACCTTTCTTCTAGATGGAATTTAAACTTCATGAGAGCAGAGTCCATGTTTTATTAGTTTTCATATCCAGCACTGAATATATATTGTTTAATAAGTGAATGGGGGGCATAATAACTTTTAGATAGTGACTTTATATTGAACAGAAATTACTGTTTAACTTGCACATAATGAGACTATTTTTATCTTCTGAAACTGTCTGGTATAAACATTCCCCATCTTTCCAAGGCCAGCCTAGTTATCATGGATATCTTGTAATACATTCCTGTCTTCTACAAACTAATTGTCCTCTGTTCCTTTGTTTCTTCTCTATTTATGGCAATTTTCTGACTGTTAACAATATTGATTATCTTCTCTGGACATGCTGTATTTTGTCAGCATCCTGACTTACCAAGGAATAAAACAGAAACAGGCAAGGATGTATAAAAAGAATGGCTTGTTTGCAAACTTTAAAAATTGTGTTTTTAGCTTGGTAAGTAGCCTGAAAATGGAAAATAAAAAGTCTCAATTGCCAGGAAAGAAAACGTGACTTGGAGGACTCAGATGTTTTTCCTGGGCTATTTATCCTCCACTTTTGCCTTGTTTTACATAGTCCAGATCCTTAAATTTTAGTTCCATGCATTTCTTTCCATTTAGATAAGAAGCATACTTATAAGGACTGAGTTTCTGACAATATAGTGGTTAGAGATCTTGATTTAGACTCCATTAATTTACAGAAACATTTTAAGTCTTCACCAGTGTTTGGTTTCTAGGGCCCAGAATTGTTTTCTGAGATTTCAGTGTGCGATTTTTGATGAAACAATAGCATGTGTCATTAATATTATGGTTATTTACAAATACATTCCAAGCTAAGTCTGGTGTAACTTTTAAGACACAACAATTGAACCTAATATCATAAAGCAAATAAGCAACAGATAAGATCATTTCATCCTTTTATCCCACAGCTCCACCATTTTTGTACCTTCAGCCTATCAAGCACCTCTTCTCCGTAAAGTCTTTTCTCATGTTTACTCAAAGATAACGGATTTTTATTTTGCACATGGCCTCTCCATAAGATAAATCCTCACTTTTCAATCAACAAATACTGAAAAAGAAAAACTCAAGACTAGTTTGGGGATTTTTTTTTTCACTTTGAAATGAAATGGGAAAAATTAATTGACTAGTTTTATTATATCTCTGTTGAGAAAAAAAATTATGCAAAAAATGGTATTTATATTTTTGAGAACAACGGAGGATATAAATCAAGGTTGAGGAGTTTGGGGTTTGTTCTATAAGTTTTGTATGCAGTCTGTAATGTCTTATTCTCTGTTTTGAGGAGAATCTAGGAAAGCAATATAGCTAGAATATTCCCTTCACAGTGCAGCATTATGAGCCCATAAGGAATCATTTTATTTATAATATTCATTTATGGATATATAAAAACACTGTTTTATAAATACTTTCCATACACTCATTCTATTTTTCTTTCCTGTATGCCACAGTAGGCAATTGGTTACAAATAAAAGATCAACTTCATTCAGGGAACCACAAGTGTTTTTGTTTTTATAAAGGTAGAAATGTAGTTTAATAGATCTTTGCCTGCCACATTTAAAAATGAGTGTGACTTGCAGGGAAATGGGAAATGGAAATAGTAAAGGTGATAAGCTTTACAATAACCTTACAAATAAGGAAAACAGATTAATCAAGCTTTTTCAAATGAGGCATTTTAAATGCAAAAAGAACAAGTACAGAGAATCCCATCTTTTATACATTAAAACAAAAAAGACAAGGTTTGTTAAGAAATAAAATTCAAATTTCATAGGCACACATTTTTCTAGAGTCACTAGATGTGACAGAAGATCTGAGCTTTTTTCTGTGATTCTCTATCATAGGTGATTGTAATCCACTGGTAAAAAATAGTTAACTCATATAAATCTATTTTTAAAAATTGATTGATGAAATGCATGCTAATATTTGTATTGCAAAGTTTCTAGAATAAATTTATTTACTATTAAGATCCAGCTTTAATTGAGACAAACACCTATCTATGCTCTTCTATAGTTAGTCCAGTCAAAAATCTGAAGTTTACCAACAACTCTACTTTTAGCATAATATATTCTTTAAATCCTATCCACTTATTAATAGTTATATAGTTAAAGAAGCAGAGTGCTGATAGGTCACTCTGTATTGATTCTAGCTCCTACGCTCATTAGAAAAGCAACTTAAAGCAAATATTTCTCATGGACCCCATGGACTGCAACACACCAGTCTTCCCTGTCCTTCACCATCTCCCTGAGTTTGCTCAAACTCAAGTCCATTGAATCAGTGATGCCATCCAACCATCTCATCCTCTGTCATACCCCTCTCCTCTTCCAGTCAATCTTTCCCAGCATCAGTGTCTTTTCCAATGAGTCAGCTCTTTGAATCAGATGCCCAAAGCATTAGAGCTTCAGCTTCAGCATCAGCCCTTCTAATGAATATTCAGGGTTGATTTCCTGTAAGATTGACTAGTTTGATATCCTAATCGTCCAAGGGAGTATCAAGAGTCTTCTCCAACACCACAGTTCAAAAACATCAATTCCTTGGTACTCAGTGTTTGTTTTTTCTATTATAAATTTATTTGTTTTAATTGGAGGTTAATTACTTTACAGTATTGTATTGGTTTTGCCATACATCTACATGAATCCACCACGGGTGTACACGTGTTCCCCATTCTGAACCCCCCTTCCACCTCCCTCCCTGTACCATCCCTCTGGTACCATCCCAATGCACCAGCCCTGAGCATCCTGTATCATGCATAGAACCTGAACTGGTGATTCACTTCACATATGTTAATATACATGTTCCAAAGCCATCCTCCTAAATCATCCCACCCTCACCCTCTCCCACAGAGTCCAAAAGACTGTTCTATACATCTGTGTCTCTTTTGCTGTCTCGCATACAGGTTTATCGTTACCATCTTTCTAAATTCCATATATATGCGTTATTGGTATTGGTGTTTTTCTTTCTGGCTTACTTCACTCTGTATAATAGGCTCCAGTTTCATCCACCTCATTAGAACTGATTCAAATGTATTCTTTTTAATGGCTGAGTAATACTCCATTGTGTATATGTACCACAGCTTTCTTATCCATTCATCTTCTGATGGACATCTAGGTTGCTTCCATGTCCTGGCTATTATAAACAGTGCTGTGATGAACATTGGGGTACACGTGTCTCTTTCAATTCTGGTTTCCTCAGTGTGTATGCCCAGCAGTGGGATTGCTGGGTCATATATGACAGCAGTTCTATTTCCAGTTTTTTAAGAAATCTCCACACTGTTCTCCATAGTGGCTGTACTAGTTTGCATTCCCACCAACAGTGTAAAAGTGTTCCCTTTTCTCCATACCCTCTCCAGCATTTATTGCTTGTAGACTTTTGGATAAAAGCCATTCTGACTGGCATGAGACGGTACCTCATTGTGGTTTTGATTTGCATTTCTCTGATAATGAGTGATGTTGAGCATCTTTTCATGTGTTTGTTAGCCCTCTGTATGTCTTCTTTGGAGAAATGTCTGTTTAGTTCTTTGTCCCATTTTTTGATTGGATTGTTTATTTTTCTGCAATTGAGCTGCAAGAGTTGCTTGTATATTTTTGACATTAGTTCTTTGTCAGTTGCTTCATTTGCTATTATTTTCTCCCATTCTGAAGGCTGTCTTTTTACATTGCTTATAGTTTCCTTTGTTGTGCAGAAGATTTTAATTTTAATTAGGCCCCATTTGTTTATTTTTGCTTTTATTTCCAATATTCTGGGAGGTGGGTCATAGAGGACCCTGCTTTGATGTATGTCAGAGAGTGTTTTACCTATGTTCTCCTCTAGGAGTTTAATAGTTTCTGGTCTTACATTTATATCTTTAATCCATTTTGAGTTTATTTTGGGGAAGGTAAACTTCCAAACTCATTCTATGAGGCCACCATCACCCTAATACCAAAACCTGACAAAGATGCCACACACACACACACACACACAAAACTATAGGCCAATATCACTGATGAACATAGATGCAAAAATCCTTAACAAAATTCTAGCAATCAGAATCCAACAACACATTAAAAAGATCATACATCATGACCAAGTGGGCTTTATCCCAGGGATGCAAGGATTCTTCAATATCTGCAAGTTAATCAATGTAATACACTACATTAACA
>NW_011494218.1:1149126-1188858 GCF_000754665.1 Bison bison bison | reverse complement strand
GGAATAGAAGGAACATACCTCAACATAATAAAAGCTATATATGACAAACCCACAGCAAACATTATCCTCAATGGTGAAAATTTGAAAGCATTTCCCCTAAAGTCAGGAACAAGACAAGGGTGCCCACTCTCACCATTACTATTCAACATAGTTTTGGAAGTTCTGGCCACAGCAATCAGAGCAGAAAAAGAAATAAAATGAATCCAAATTGGAAAAGAAGAAGTAAAACTCTCACTGTTTGCAGATGACATGATCCTCTACATAGAAAACCCTAAAGACTCCACCAGGAAATTACTAGAGCTAATCAATGATTATAGTAAAGTTGCAGTATATAAAATCAACACACAGAAATCCCTTGCATTCCTATACACTAATAATGAGAAAATAGAAAGAGAAATTAAGGAAACAATTCCATTCACCATTGCAACGAAAAGAATAAAATACTTAGGAATATATCTACCTAAAGAAACAAAACACCTATATATAGAAAACTATAAAACACTGGTGAAAGAAATCAAAGAGGACACTAATAGATGGGGAAATATACCGTGTTCATGGACCAGAAGAATCATTATAGTGAAAAAGAATATACTACCCAAAGCAATCTATAGATTCAATGCAATCCCTATCAAGCTACCAACAGTATTTTTCACACAGCTAGAACAAATAATTTCACAATTTGTATGGAAATACAAAAAACCTCGAATAGCCAAAGCAATCTTGAGAAAGAAGAATGGAACTGGAGGAAGCAACCTGCCTGACTTCAGGCTCTACTACAAAGCCACAGTCATCAAGACAGTATGGTACTGGCACAAAGACAGAAACATAGATCAGTGGAACAAAATAGAAAGCCCAGAGATAAATCCACGCATCTATGAACACCTTATCTTTGACAAAGGAGGCAAGAATATACAATGGAGAAAAGACAGTCTCTTTAACAAGTGGTGCTGGGAAAACTGGTTATCCACTTGTAAAAGAATGAAACTAGAGCACTTTCTAACACCATGCACAAAAGGTACTCAGTGTTATTTATGGTTCAGCTCCCACGTCTGTGTATGACTACTGGAAAATTCATAGCTTTGACTATACATATGGCAAAGATCTTTTCTTCCAAACATCAAGCATCTTTTAATTTCATGACTTCTGTCACCATCCACAGTGAATTTGGAGCCCAAGAAAACAAAGTCTGTTACTGTTTCCATCGTTTCCCCCATCTATTTGCCATGAAGTGATGGGGCCAAATGCCATGATCTTAGTTTTCTGAATGTTGAGTTTTAAACCAGCTTTTTCATTCTTCTCTTTAACCTTCCTCAAGAGGCTCTTTAGTTCCTCTTTGTTTTTTGCCATTAGGGTGGCATCATCTGCACATCTGAGGTTATTGATATTTCTCTCGGCAATCTGGATTCCAGCTTGAGCTTCATCTAGCCTGGTGTTTCTCATAATGTACTCTGCATAAAAGTTAAATAAGCAAAGTGACAATATACAGCCTTGACATACTTCTTTCCCAATTTGGAACCAGTCTGTTGTTCCATGTTTGATTCTAACTGTTGTTTCTTGACCTGAGTTACAGGTTTCACAGGAGGCAGGTAAGGTAGTCTGGTATTCTTATCTCTTTAAGAATTTTCCACAGTTTGTTGTGATCCATACAGTAAAGGCTTTATTTATTTTAGTCAATAAAGTAAAAGTAGATGTTTTTCTGAAATTCCCTTGCTTTTTTATGATCCATTGGATGTTGGCGATTTGATGTCTGGTTCCTCTGCCTTTTCTAAATCTAGCTTATACATCTAGATGCTATCAGTTCATGTACTGTTGAATTTTAGATCCTGTACTGTTGATCTTAGAGGGAAGGTCAACATATGTACTCTTCCACAATGAGGAGTTGTCACCTGACAGAGATGTTTCACTTAGTTATTCTAAGGGACTACTCTTTATTTATTTATTTACTCTGAGTATTGATTTTTCAATTTTTCTTTTGACACTATAAAGGCTGCCTACCATATTGCTAATAAATTATCTTTTAGTCTAAGCTAACTACAGTAGCTTTCTGTTTCTTACAAACAATCCAGCTGATATATTACCAATTCTAACTAATCTACAACTGATTTAGTTTAAAAGATAGTTTTATAGGTATAACACAAATTTAACTACTAGAATATTAATACCAGTCTGGTGGGCTGACAGTTTTTGTATCAGCAATATTGATAGGAAATGATAAGGTCACAATTACTGTTAAAAAACCTCTAATTCAACTCAATTTAAATAGAATCTTCCTTTAATTCTAGAAATACATGAAGAATGAAAGCAGTGAACACTGACCCATTCTGCAAAATGGACCCATTCCCAGACAGACATAAGAGGTGCCTGTCACTGAACCTACTGCAACCACTCCTACTCCTACCCAAGATATTCTGAGTTCTCAGCTGTTGATTTGCAAGCCATGAATCTGTCTGGAAATTAATGAATCAGCTTCTGGCAATGGCACTTCCTCCCTCTGTAATTACCTTGACACATCCTTCCACAGAGATCCCCCAAACAATAGTGTGCAGGACGAGGCGTGTTATGTAGAGGACAAAATAATTTATATCCAAATAATGTCATAGAAAAGGTTATCTTTTTAAAGTAATCTTCTCAGGAAAATTCCACTGTAAAGCTGTCTCCAAACTATTGATTCAAATTTTTCACTGCAAAGATAGAGATGAATTGTTTGATAAAAAAGTATATAACTGTCTCAAAGATATTCAAAGTTGGATTCCATAATTATCCAATTCTCATTTTTTTCTCAATTTTTCTAGAATTTCTTGAATTCAAGACCTGGCAGTATAAGATTGGAAATTGTGTACTAGAAAAATTCACATCTAAGATGAATCAGCTGGAAAGAAAGCTTGGAATCTAGAGACATTTGAACCTCATCCTCATTTCTAATCTTTCTAGTGGGCTATGACTAGCCCAGTTTTCTTCTTTTTTTCTTGATTTATCAACAATTAGCAGTATAGGAAAACTTTACAACTCCCCTTATCAGCGTTAGAAGAATCCTACATATAACACAGAGAGGTCCAAGAATACCACTATTATGTGACCAAAATTTGTTCTGCAATTGGAACATTATTTAAATTGTTTTTCTATGAAAATTCAGCTGATGATATTCTGATTATTTTGTGACAGAATACAGGACAAGTCTGGCATTTCAACCATCCAAACAGCACAAGTAAAAGCAAAGTATGACTATAATAGATGAATATTGTCCTGATTCTAAAAAATAAAAGAAAATTGACAATTTTTAAAAATTGGATTCTAGCAAGCCTGAAGACCTACTTTGAACCTTTGAGATCTGTAAGAAAGCCAAGATCTTCCAAATCCAGGATATGAAATATCTGTATGTGCATGTGTGCTAAGTCACTACAGTCATGTCCAACTCTTTGCGACCCTATGAACTGTAGCCCTCCAGGCTCCTCTGTCCATGGGATTCTTCAGGCAAGTATACTGGAGTGGGTTGCCATGCCCTCCTCCAGAGGATCTTCCTGACCCAGGGATTGGACCCACATCTCTTACATCTCCTGCATTGGCAGGAAGATTCTTTACCACTAGTGTCCCATCTGCTTATGAATGGACTAAATATAAGATCCAGTCTGGATGACAAATGCTGGAGGGTGAGGGAGCCTTCAAGAATAATTACAATGTGTTTAACTTTTGATGCTATATAAACATAGTAATACTATTTGTAATCATTCAGTAGTGGGAAATAAAAGTATATGTCACAATAACATCCAATGAGAATTTATGTAATTTTTATTTTGCTAAAATCAAAAGAAGTACAAATAAATTGTTCTTGGATCCTAGGCTTCCATAGCTTCTTCAGATAAAAGGAAAAAATGAACAAGGAAAGGACTGAATCTGTATGAAATCACTATCAATGAGTTACATAAATCATTACAAAGTCTCATGGGAAGTTCATGAACCATTTTTCACAAAAATGGAGAGAGACTGCTATCACCAAGTACATTTCTATTCTGGCTAATTCCAAACATAACTTTCCTGGGAATTAGCACTAACTCACACTAACTTGAAAGTATTTTATAAGTGGTTGCTATTCTGACCCAGTTTCATGGGATCAGTTACATTTTAGTAATAAGATGTGAAGAAGGAGTTTGTGACTCTAGGGTACACATTGACTAAAACTTTATATTTACAGACATGTTAATCTCTTAAAGGTGTGGGTGGCAGGATTCCTCCTCCCTCTCAGGTCTTTGATGGGGTGAGAGACTCAAACTAGGGATCAATGCTCTTCCTATATTAAACCTCCACAAGGGCATCCATGGACAAATCTCAGTGATTCTGGAATCAATTTTAGTCTCTTAAATACCTGTACCTCTGTTAAATCAGAACACTCTTTGATATTAGTGTCCTTTAGGGTTAGTAATTGGATATGCATCATCATTTTTTAATGATTATCTTTCTTCTTAGAATTTCTTCCTTTTGTCTGTTATTTTCCTTTTTGGGGGAGGATCTAAGCTCTTGGTTCTGAGGGTGACCTGATATAACCTTGCTGTGTATTTGAGCTAGCATAAAGATTGTCCTAAAGAATTCCCTACAGAGACTCTCCTTTGTAGCTGATATTTCTAAAGATAAGATCAGATGAGACCCTGAGCTGATTCCTGAATCCACCCAGATATTTAACTAAGTTAACTTAATTTCCTATTCAGAGATTTGATGTCTTTATGAGCTCATTCTTAATCATCTCTTATAAGGTCAATTAACTTCACCTTTTTCTATATATGCCAGCTAGCAACATCATGTATGACCTTGACCACAACAGGCCTGGCTACATAATATAGGATTGAATATGCCCAGGTCTGGAAAAATAATTGACAGTGCATAGCCCATTGAAGCTAAAAGAGCAATGTCATTTCTGTCTGTGAGGGCAGGCACATTAAAACATAAAGGCTAATCTGTGGGCTCACAGGGCCCCACTAATCCTTGCCAACCATAAGCTGCTTTGCAAATTTTATCATGAACTTGCAAAGCTTGTTTGCAGCTCTCTAAAAATCACAGAATCGCTGAAATGTTTGGTTGGAGGACCCCATAAGGTCATTGACTAACAGAGTTCATTAACCTATCTCTAGTCACTTTTCCTTAAAGCATTTCTGACAGAGAAGATTCTCTTAGTCTCAAATTTCTCAAGGGAAAGACAGTCCATAACCTCTTTCGTAGTCCCTTCTATTAAAAGGCATTTCAAAGATAGAAATTTTTTTCTTATTGTTAACTTATACCTTTGTTTTAAAAAAAGAGCTTCTTAAAAATTAAATAAGGCAACAGACCACTGGGGTTAGAAGAAAAAAATAAATCCCAAAAAGAAAACCAATCTAAAGAAATATGTTAAACTATATCCACGATTTTTTCCTCGACTCTTATTTTAAATATTTGATGATGCTTTGTGTGATGGAGCTTTATCCATATATCCATATCCATAAAGCTCTTTGTTATTACTTCCCTATATTTCCAGGCTTACTTCCAATCACCCTCCTTTTCTTTCAATTATATAATTTCAAACCAGCCGGTACCAGTTGTATGATGATACCAAAATTTACATTTTTTTTAATTTCTCAATGTGGAAAACTAATTTTGTTCTCTAAGACACATTTTTCTTACTTTTCAAGCTTCTCTGACCTCATTTCAATCCTGTTTGCGTAAATCATCCCCAAACACAATCCTTTCTATACATATCTGGAATCAGATCAGATCAGTCGCTCAGTCGTGTCCAATTCTTTGCAACCCCAGGAATCCCAGCACGCCAGGCCTCCCTGTCCATCACCAACTCCCGGAGTTCACTCAGACTCACGTCCATCGAGTCAGTGATACCATCCAGCCATCTCATCCTCTGTCGTCCCCTTCTCCTCTTGCCCCCAATCCCTCTCAGCATCAGAGTCTTTTCCAATGAGTCAACTCTTCGCGTGAGGTGGCCAAAGTACTGGAGTTTCAGCTTTAACATCATTCCTTCCAAAAAATCCCAGGGCTGATCTCCTTCAGAATGGACTGGTTGGATCTCTTTGCAGTCCAAGGGACTCTCAAGAGTCTTCTCCAACACCACAGTTCAAAAGCATCAATTCTTTGGCGCTCAGCCCTCTTCACAGTCCAACTTTCACATCCATACATGACCCCTGGAAAAACCATAGCCTTGACTAGACGAACCTTTGTTGGCAAAGTAATGTCTCTGCTTTTCAATATGCTATCTAGGTTGGTCATAACCTTTCTTCCAAGGAGTAAGTGTCTTTTAATTTCATGGCTGCAGTCACCATCTGTAGTGATTTTGGAGCCCAGAAAATAAGGTCTGACACTGTTTCCCCATTTATTTCCAATGAAGTGGTGGGATCGGATGCCATGATCTTCGTTTTCTGAATGTTGAGCTTTAAGCCAACTTTTTCACTCTCCACTTCCACTTTCATCAAGAGGCTTTTGAGTTCCTCTTCACTTTCTGCCATAAGGGTGGTGTCATCTGCATATCTGAGGTTATTGATATTTCTCCCGGCAATCTTGATTCCACCTTGTGCTTCTTCCAGTCCAGCGTTTCTCATGACGTACTCTGCATAGAAGTTAAATAAGCAGGGTGAAAATATACAGCCTTGACGTACTCCTTTTCCTATCTGGAACCAGTCTGTTGTTCCATGTCCAGTTCTAACTGTTGCTTCCTGACCTGCATACAGGTTTCTCAAGAGGCAGATCAGGTGGTCTGGTATTCCCATCTCTTTCAGAATTTTCCACAGTTTATTGTGATCCACACAGTCAAAGGCTTTGGCATAGTCAATAAAGCAGAAATAGATGTTTTTCTGGAACTCTCTTGCTTTCTTGCTGATACAGCGCATGTTGGCAATTTGGTCTCTGGTTCCTCTGCCTTTTCTAAAACCAGCTTGAACATCAGGAAGTTCACGGTTCACATATTGCTGAAGCCTGGCTTGGAGAATTTTGAACATTACTTTACTAGCGTGTGAGATGAGTGTAATTGTGTGGTAGTTTGAGCATTCTCTGGCATTGCCTGTCTTTGGGATTGGAATGAAAACTGACCTCTTCCAGTCCTGTGGCCACTGCTGAGGTTTCCAAATTTGCTGGCATATTGAGTGCAGCACTTTCACAGCATCATCTTTCAGGATTTGGAATAGCTCAACTGGAATTCCATCACCTCCATTAGCTTTGTTTGTTGTGATGCTTTCTAAGGCCCACTTGACTTCTATTCCAGGATGTCTGGCTCTAGGTCAGTGATCTGTGATAATTGTGATTATCTGGGTCGTGAAGATCTTTTTTGTACAGTTCTTCTGTGTATTCTTGCCATCTCTTCTTAATATCTTCTGCTTCTGTTAGGTCCATACCATTTCTGTCCTTTATCAAGCTCATCTTTGCATGAAACATTCCTTGGGTATCTCTGATTTTCTTGAAGAGATCCCTAGTCTTTCCCATTCTGTTGTTTTCCTCTATTTCTTTGCATTGATCGCTGAAGAAGGCTTTCTTATCTCTTCTTGCTATTCTTTGGAACTCTGCATTCAGATGTTTATATCTTTCCTTTTCTCCTTTGCTTTTCGCTTCTCTTCTTTTCACAGCTATTTGTAAGGCCTCCCCAGACAGCCATTTTGCTTTTTTGCCTTTCTTTTCTATGGGAATGGTCTTGATCCCTGTCTCCTGTACAATGTCATGAACCTCATTCCATAGTTCATCAGGCACTCTATCTATCAGATCTAGGCCCTTAAATCTATTTCTCACTTCCACTGTATAATCATAAGGAATTTTATTTAGATCATACCTGAATGGTCTAGGGTTTTCCCTACTTTCTTCAATTTAAGTCTGAATTTGGCAATAAGGAGTTCATGGTCTGAGCCACAGTCAGCTCCTGGTCTTGTTTTTTTTTTTTCTTTTTTCTTTTATTTTATTTTTAAACTTTACATAATTGTATTAGTTTTGCCAAATATCAAAATGAATCCATCACAGGTATACATGTGCTCCCCATCCTGAACCCTCCTCCCTCCTCCCTCCCCATACCATCCTTCTGGGTCGTCCCAGTGCACTAGCCCCAAGCATCCAGTATCGTGCATTGAACCTGGACTGGCATCTCGTTTCATACATGATATTCTACATGTTTCAATGCCATTCTCCCAAATCTTCCCACCCTCTCCCTCTCCCACAGAGTCCATAAGACTGTTCCATACATCAGTGTCTCTTTTGCTGTCTCGTACACAGGGTTATTGTTATGCTGACTGTATAGAACTTCTCCGTCTTGGGCTGCAAATAATATAATCAATCTGATTTCAGTGTTGACCATCTGGTGATGTCCATGTATAGAGTCTTCTCTTGTGTTGTTGGAAAAGGGTGTTTGCTATGACCAGTGCATTCTCTCGGCAGACCTCTATTAGCCTTTTCCGTATTCCAAGGCCAAATTTGCCTGCTACCCCAGGTGTTTCTTGACTTCCCACTTTTGCATTCCAGACCCCTATAATGAAAAGGACATCTTTTTCAGGTGTTAGTTCTAAAAGGTCTTGTAGGTCTTCATAGAACCATTCAACTCTAGTTTCTTTCAAATTAAGAATCAGATCTTACTTTCCTTAGTACCATTAGTTGCTGGTAAGTCATTTGTCCTCATATGTGCAGAAGCTTTGTGGCCCAGTGACTCGTGACTGTACTGACCCACTTTGGATTGACAATTACACAGAACACTGAAACTTAGGATGAACTAGTCATTCCCAATAAGTTTTCAGCATCTTCATAAAATGCATTCTTCCTGAAGGTATATGAGGAGGTTTCTCAATTTTGTGCCATTTCTAACAGCGAGAGCAAATCTAGGCAGTAAAATATGTAGTCCAATATCAACTATTCAGGACAATGTCAAATATCATTACAACCATGAGGAACAACACTTAAAATCTGGGCTATGAAAGGAAGTCTGGGATATACTGTCGTATACTTATGATCTGTAATTTACCTCCTTGTTAGTAGCAAAGATGGGTTGAATAAATTGAACCCTTCACTGGCCTGGGAAGGAGGAAACAATTTTCCTTTATTTTATATTTCCTTAACCAGCACATGAAGCCTAATAGCTAAGCTTAGGGGCTTTGAATAATATAAACTTGGGATCTTAAGTTTCTCATATGTTTTAAACTGCAATTTTCTCATCTATTAAATAAGAATAATAAGATGACTGACATAGAGTTCTTGTGAGAAGTAAAATAGCTCAGGGCCTAGTCCATGATAAACTCTCAACAGATGTACACTGTCTCATCATTTTCCACTCAGAAACCCAAGGCCAAAGGTTAGAGCCCATGTGTTACACAAACTCTAGGTATAAATTAGATTGTCATCTGTTACCCCCAGGCAGATCTGGCTTAGTGAGAGCTAGTTATGTTGTTCTGTTTGTATCATTAGTCTACATCTTTCCCCGCTCCAGCTTTGCTTCCCCTGACTCTGTGACTTCTCTGCTCTACAGATTCTACCTCAAGAGCAGCTTAGAGTTCCTCCTATCTCAGCAGGAACAGGAGCAGCAATCTGCCAACCACTAGATCCTGTGGCTCTCTAGATTCCTAGCTTGGGATTAGCACAGATAACTTGATTATCGCTTAGCTAAAAGGCCTTACTTCTCATCTTGGAGCATTTAACACTCCCCAGATGTGAATATGGCAACCCACTCCAGTACTCTTGCCTGGAAAATCCCATGGACGGAAGAGCCTGGTAGGCTGCAGTCCATGGGGTCGCTGAGTCAGACACAGCTGAGCGACTTCACTTTCACTTTTCACTTTCATGCCTTGGAGAAGGAAATGGCAACCCACTCCAGTGTTCTTGCCTGGAGAATCCCAGGGACCGGGGAGCCTTGTGGGCTGCCATCTATGGGGTCGCACAGAGTCGGACACAACTGAAGTAGCAGTAGCAGATGTGAATAGCACTTTCTCACAAATTTGATTTTACTTGGTATCAAAATCTTAAGACTTTTCTTTTGCAAACTAGTCTAAAGCATGGTTTAATACTTCTACTAATCAAGAACGGGAAAAAAAATGCTTAAGTACAATTGTCAAATGTACAGTTAACCCATGACTCCTGATGAAGATTCTTCCCGTAATCTGGAAGTCTTTTAAACCTGAAGCTGAGTATTTCAATATTTAGAGTGCACAAAATCTCTCTGTGTTTGTTTAAATGTATTAAACAAAAGCTTATTTACTGGCAATGTGTGTCAGGCACAGTCTTTTTTTAGTTTAGTTCTTTTTAAAATTTTTTCCTGCAGTATAGTTAATTTGCAAAGTTAGTTTCTGGTGTACAGGAAAGTGATTCAGTTATAAACATATATATTTGTGCTCAGTTGCTCAGCTGTGTCCAACTCTTTTTGACCCCCACGATCTGACTGTAGCCCACCGGGTTCCTCTGTTCATGAGATTTCCCAGGCAAGAATAACAGAGCAGGTTACCACTTCCTTCTCCAAAAGATCTTCCTGATCCAGGGATCAAACCCACATCTTCTGCATTGGCAGGCAAATTCTTTACCACTGTACCACCTAGGAAACCCAATATATACACCAATATATACATATACATACATATATATTCTTTCTCATATTCTTTTCCATCATGATTTTATTATAAGATATTGACTATAGTTATCTGTGCTATACAGTTGGATCTTGCATATCTGATTTTTACATAGTAGTTTGTATCTGCTAATATCAAACTCCCAATTTATCCCTCTCCTGCCCCACCATTTACCTTTGGTAACCATTAGTTTGTTTTCTACATCTGTGAGTCTATCATTGTTTTGTAAATAAGTTCATTTGTATCATATTTTAGATTCCACATATAAGTGATACCATATGATATTTGTCTTTCTCTGACTTACTTCTTTTAGTACGGTAATCTCTAGGTACATCTATATTGCTGCAAATGGCACTTTTTAATTCTTTTTTTAGGCTGAGTAGCATTCCATTGTGTGTATCTACCACATTATCTTTATCCAGTCATCTGTTGATGGGCATTTAGGTTGCTTCCATGTCTTGGCTACTGTAAATAGTGCTGCAATGAACATTGGGGTGCATGCATCTTTCCTGATTATGGTTTTCTCCTGATACAAGCCCAGAAGTGGGATTGCTGGATCATAAAGTAACTTTATTTTTTTTAAGAAACCTGCATACTATTTTCCATAGTGGCTGCACCAATTTACATTCCCTTTTCTCCATACCCGCTCCAGAATTTTGTATGGAATTTCTGATGATGGCCATTCTGATTGGTGTGAAGTGATACCTCACTGTAGTTTTGATTTGCATTGCTCTAATAATTAGCTATGTTGAACATCTTTTCATATGTCTGTTGACCATGTCTGTGTCTTCTTTGGAAGAATGTCTGCTGGCCTTCTGCTCATTTATTTATTTTGTTGTTGCTGTTACTGAGCTGCATGAGTTGTTGGTATGTTTTAGAAATTAAGTCCTTGTCAGTTGTATGATTTGCAAATATTTTCTTCCAGTCCATAGGTTGTCTTTTAATTTTGTTTATAGTTTCCTTTGCTGTGCAAAAGCTTAAAGTTTGATTATGTTCCAATTGTTTATTTGGGTTTTATTTTCACTGCCTTGAGAGACTGACCTAAGAAAACCTTGCTATGATTTTTTCAGAAAATGTTTTGACTATATTCTTTTCTAGGACTTTTATAGTGTCATGTCTTATATTTAAATGCTTAAAGTAATTTTGAATTTATTTTTGTGTATGGTGTCAGAAAGTGTTCTATCTTCATTAATTTACATGCAGCTGTCCATCAAGTATCTGACTACCACTTGCTGAAGAGACTGCCTTTTCTCCATTGTATATTCTTGCCTCCTTTATCAAAGATTAATTGACCATAGGTTTGTGGATTTATTTCTGGGCTTTTCCTTCTGTTCCATTGATCCATATGTCTGTTTTTGTATCAATACTACATTGTTTTGATTACTGTATCTTTGCAATATCATCTAAAGTCTGGAGGGTTTTGAAGTTCCCAGGTGGCTCAGTGGTAAAAGAATCTGCCTGCCAATACAGGAGATGCAGAAGTCACTAGTTAGATCCATGGGTCAGGAAGATACCCATGGAGAAGGAAATAGCAACCCACTCCAGTATTCTTACCTGGAGAATCCCATGGACAGGAGAGGCTGCTGGGGTCATAAAGAGTTGGACATGACTGAGCACGCACAAAGCTCACACACATCTGGAAGAGTTATGCCTTCAAGTTTATTTTTTCTCATGATTGCTTTGGTAATTCTTGGTCTTTTGGTTCCATGTCAATTTTAGGATCTGTTCCAATTCTGTGGAAATGTCATGGGTACTTTGATAAGGGTCACATTAAATCTGTAGATTGGTTTAGGTAGTATGACCATTTTAGCAATATTAATGTTTCCAATCCAAGAGCATAGTATATCTTTTCATTTCTTTGAGTCATCCTCAGCTTACTTTATCAATATTTTATAGTTCTCAATATATGTCTTTCACCTCTTTGGTCAGGTTTATTCCTAAATGTTTCTTGTGTGATTTTTGAAGGGATTTTTTGTTTGTCTGCTTCTCTTCCTGATATTTTTTAGTGAGGAGAAATGTAACAAATTTCTGTTTGTTAATCTTGTATTCTGCTGCCTTACTGAATTAATGTATCAGTTCTAATAGTTTTTGTGTGGAGTCTTAAGACTATGTTTATTTTTATGGAAGTAAACATAAATAAAATACAAGATTTCTAGGTAAATAGGTGGTTGCCTGGTTTTCACTAGAATAAACTGTTTTGCTGTTGTTTTTCAGTTTGACTTCTCTGATCAGTGACATTAGTAAAAGTAACTGGCCTACTTTCCTGATCTATAAATTCTCATGAAGTCATCAGCAATTTTTCTGACCTGCATAAGATACTCAGTATTGTGCCACTAAGTAATTTAATTCTAATCAAGATGAAAAAAAAAAAAAAACTGACATTCAGTATTCTTATTCATTTTACTCTGAGTACATATTTCTCTGTATGTGTGTATGTAGGTGTGTGATATGTTATTTTGTTTTGTTTTTTGATAAGTATTTTTCAAATACCTAAGCTCTCTCTGGTTCCAGAAAGTGGTTTCCAAGCTGGAAACCACTGAATTGAATAATCTCACTCATAAGAAGTCAAATTGGAGAAGAAAATAGATCTAGAAAGGAGATGTAACTTGTCTTCTGATACTGAGTCATAGGCAAACCTAGTGGTAGAATCGAGGTGTCCTCATTCCTGCTCTCAAACGCCCCATTAAGCTCTAAAATTCAATGTATGCTTTTCTAGTGCTTCCTCTATTCCAACCTTTCACTCACATTGAAATCTCTAGAGGAGAACAGTTTTTAATAACATTTTACTTATAATTATTTTTAAATTGCCCTATAAAAGGCTATATGAAAATATGTCTAGTTACACACATTTTTATAATTAGTTCTAGGAAATCAGTTAGACTATTGCCTATTTTTCTTCCTACACTGTTATATTTCATCAAAGAGATTTGAACTTGTATTAATATAGCATGTTGATCTTTAAGTGTTATATAGCCTAAAAGTATACATAGTGTGTCGGAAGCCATTTCTCTCATTCAGGAATTTTAAGTAAGCAAAATGTATGTACTCCTGTTGAAATGGATTTGGTTTATTGCCCTTGCAAATGAAAATGAAAGTCACATCCAACTCCTTGCGACCCCATGGATAGTCCATGGACTTCTCCAGGCCAGAATACTCGAGTGGGTAGCCTTTCCCTTCTCCAAGGGATCTTCCCAACTAAGGGATAAAACCCAGGTCTCTCACATTGCAGGCAGATTCTTTACCATCTGAGCCACCAGGAAAGCCCAATAATAATAGCAATAATAACAATAAAATAATTCTAGAACTTGAACTGACGTAAGTCCCCAATTTTTCATTAGGAGAAACTGGAGTAAGTAGCCTGTCTCTTCGCCAGCAGATCTTCCTGACACAAGAATCGAACCAGGGTCTCCTACATTGCAGGCCGATTCTTTACCAGCTGAGTCACAAGGGAAGCCCTTATTCAATTGAAAAATAATAGCAAAGCCTCCTGAGAAATTTAAGCAATAGCAAATGCTGAAATGAAAGCTACATCAGCTCTAGAAAGTGTGAAGGAATCTTTTAACAAGTTTAATGATCAAGATGTATGATTCCAAATATGGTTCATGCTCAGAAGAGACTCTCTTCAGTACAGAGTTTGACGTGAACAGTGACTGTCTACATCACTGAGTCTCTGCTACTCTAAACAGACACATTTTCAGATGGCAACTTTTAAATTAAATGACTCAAGAGCAAAGATACATTGGAGTAATGAAATCACTATCACAGTATGATCTCATGCATATTTGCATCAGACTCACATAGGATGCTTGTTAAAATTTCAGTTGTGGAGATCCTGCTCAGACCTAATGAATCTGAATTCCAGAGGTGAAAGGCTTCAGATGGAAGGAAATAACAAGACTGCTTTTGAGATAAAGTTTCCCCAGGTGGGGAAACAGTGGAAACAGTGTCAGACTTTAGTTTTGGGGGCTCCAAAATCACTGCAGATGGTGATTGCAGCCATGAAATTAAAAGACGCTTACTCCTTGGAAAGAAAGTTATGACCAACCTAGATAGCATATTGAAAAGCAGAGACATTACTTTGCCAACAAAGGCCCATCTAGTCAAGGCTATGGATTTTCCAGTGGTCATGTATGGATGTGAGAGTTGGACTGTGAAGAAGGCTGAGCGCCGAAGAACTGATTCTTTTGCTTCACACCCTCCAACTAGTAAAAGCATTCAGCTCTCCTCACTAGCTCTGTCAGAATCTCTGGGATCTCTCCCACCATAAGAACAATAAGAATAATAACAGCAAGTTGTGTGTTAGTTGCTCAGTTGGTCCGACTCTTTGCAATCCCAAGCACTGTAGTGTGCCAGGCTCCTCTCTCCATGGGATTCTCTGGGCAAGAATATTGGCGTGGGTTGCCATTTCCTTCACCAAGGGATCTTCCCAACTCAGGGATCGAACCCAGTTCTCCCGCATTGCAGGCAGATTCTTTACCATCTGAGCCACGAGGGACCCAATAATAATAGAAATAATAAAAACAAAATAATTCTAGAACCTGAACTGACATAAGTCCTTAATTTTTAATTAGGAGGAGAATCTAACTTGTGAATTCAAAGACTTAGTAGATCCCTATTAACTGGCGTTTGAGTCTAGGAAGTACTTACATAGTTGGAATCACTGGTGTAATTACAAGAAACATTTGGTCATGTTACTTGCAGGTGTTCAGAAAACAAGTTTCATCTTCAAGAATAGAGCACAGTTATCAGGTTAAAAATGTAAAACTTCCTCTCAGAAGCAATCATTAATTGAGTTTAGTGATAATATTTTCTTTGCATTTTGCTGATTATTTCTGAGGAAAGTCAGTCGTGTGATATGTGGTGTGTGTGTATGGTTTTTCTAGAGGGGAGTGTGGTGTGCAGTGGTTAATAAAATATCTTCCAGTTCTTTAGCTTCAAGGTAGAGACAAGCTGTCCAAATATGAATTTCATAGGTTTAGTACCTGACATAAATTAAATTGAGAGGAAGGACAAAGTTTAACAGAAATGAAAAATAAACCCCATAACATCTGTACTGGGTTTTTTCATACAGTAACTATTCCCAATAGCATTGTCAGGATGACTTTCTAAAGAATGAATGTGGCACCTGGTGTTCTTTTGCAAGTTAAAACAGCACATCATATTTTTATTGGATTGACAGGAGACTAGTCAAATCAGTTAAAAAAAATCACTAAATTATATAAAAAGCCATTACAAGTAAATGTATTTACTCCTGAATGCAAATAAAATATTCTGATGATTAACTGAAATTATTCTAATTTATTTGGTTTCATTTGGTTTCTAAATAGATTTGGTTTGATGTTTTAGCTTAGGGGGAAAAAAACATTTAAACTTAATCTTTAAAACAAAAAATTGGGTCATCATAACTGTGTGTTTGAGAGAGACTACATGTGTGAATGTGTCTGTAAATGGGAACCTTCATGATTATTGAGATCTTTGCTGATCAGAGTGTGGTGCTTAAACATGCAGAATCAGCATCTCTTGGGAGCTTTTTAGAAATGCAGAACTTCAGGCCCCACCCTGGTCTTATAGAATCAGAATCTTCATTTTAATAAAATCCCCAGATGATTCAGATGGACATTACTGTTTTAAAAATACTGATTAAGACCATAATATAAACTGCCTCTTTATAACTGGCTTGAAAAACTATTTTAAAAGTAAGATTGGGTTTGGCTAAGGACCCCAGATGGGGAAACAGTGGAAACAGTGTCAGACTTTATTTTGGGGGGCTCCAAAATTACTGCAGATGGTGATTGCAGCCATGAAATTAAAAGACGCTTACACTTTGGAAGGAAAGTTATGACCAACCTAGATAGCATATTGAAAAGCAGAGACATTACTTTGCCAACAAAGGTCCATCTAGTCAAGGCTATGGATTTTCCAGTGGTCATGTATGGATGTGAGAGTTGGACTGTGAAGAAGGCTGAGCGCCGAAGAATTGATGCTTTTGAAGTGTGGTGTTGGAGAAGACTCTTGAGAGTCCCTTTGACTGCAAGGAGCTCCAACCAGTCCATTCTGAAGGAGATCAGCCTTGGGTGTTCTTTGGAAGGAATGATGCTAAAGCTGAAACTCCAGTACTTTGGCCATCTCATGTGAAGAGTTGACTCATTGGAAAAGACTCTGATGCTGGGAGGGATTGGGGGCAGAAGGAGAAGAGGACGACAGAGGATGAGATGGCTGGATGGCATCACCAACTCAATGGACATGAGTCTGGGTGAACTCTGGGAGTTGGTAATGGACAGGGAGGCCCAGCTTGCTGCAATTCATGGGGTTGCAAAGAGTCGGACACGACTGAGCGACTGAACTGAACTGAAGGACCCTAGACAAATGAACAAGGTATAATGCCACAACACAAGACGACTTTATAGCTATAGGAGTCTTTGAAACCATCTTATCCAACCCTTCTTTTTCATTGGTTAAGAAACTAAACACTCAAATAATGAAATGACAAGGATAAGCAACAGATAGGACACTGAAAGATGAACTCCCCAGGTCAGTAGGTGCCCAATATGCTCCTGGAGATCAGTGGAGAACTAACTCCAGAAAGAATGAAGAGATGGAGCCAAAGCAAAAACAACACCCAGTTGTGGATGTGACTGGTGATAGAAGCAAGGTCTGATGCTGTAAAGAGCAATATTGCATAGGAACCTGGAATGTCAGGTCCATGAATCAAGGCAAATTGGAAGTGGTCAAATAGGAGATGGAAAGAGTGAACATTGACATTTTAGGAATCAGTGAACTAAAATGGACTGGAATGGGTGAATTTAACTCAGATGACCATTATATCTACTAGTGTGGCCAAGAATCCCTTAGAAGAATTGAAGTAGCCATTATATTCAACAAAAAGAGTCCAAAATGCAGTACTTAGATGCAATCTCAAAAATGACAGAATGATCTCTGTTCATGTCCAAGGCAAACCATTCAATATCACAATAACCAAAGTCTATGCCCTGACCAGTATTACTAAAGGAGCTGAAGTTGAACAGTTCTATGAAGACCTACAAGACCTAGAACTAACACCCAAAAGAGACATCCTTTTCATTATAGGGGACTGGAATGCAAAAGTAGAAAGTCAAGAAATACCTGGAGTAAAAGGCATATTTGGCATTGGAGTACAGAATGAAACAGGGCAAAGGCTAACAGAGTTTTGCCAAGAGAACGTTCTGGTCATTGCAAACACCCTCTTCCAACAACACAAGAGAAGTCTCTACACATGGACATAACCAGATGGTGAATACCAAAATCAGGTTGATTATATTCTTTGCAGTCAAAGATGGAGATGCTCTATACAGTCAGCAAAAACAAGACCAGGAGCTGACTGTGGCTCAGATCATGAACTCCTTATTACCAAATTCAGACTTTAACTGAGAAAGTGGGGAAAACCACTAGACCATTCAGGTATGACCTAAATCAAAACCCTTCCAATTATACAGTGGAAGTGACAAATAGATTCAAGGGACTAGGTCTGATAGACAGAGTGCCTGAAGAACTATGGACAGAGGTTCGTGACACTGTACAAGAGGCAGGGATCAAGAACATGCCTAAGAAAAAGAAATGCAAAAAGGCAAAATGGTTTTCTGAGAAGGCCTTACAAATAGCTGTGAAAAGAAGAGAAGTGAAAAGTAAAGAAGAAAAGGAAAGATATACCCATTTGAATGCAGAATTCCAAAGAATAGCAAGGAGAGATAAAAAAGACTTCCTCAGCAATCAGTGCAAAGAAATAAAGGAAAGCAATAGAATGGGAAAGACTAGAGATATCTTCAAGAAAATTAGAGATACCAAGGGAACATTTCATGCAAAGACAGGCTCAATAAAGGACGGAAATGGTATGGACCTAACAGAAGCAGAAGATATTAAGAAGAGATGGCAAGAATACACAGAAGAACTGTACAAAAAAGATCTTCATGACCCAGATAATCAAGATGGTGTGATCACTCACCTAGAGCCAGACATCCTGGAATGTGAAGTCAAGTGGGCCTTAGAAAGCATCACACGAACAAAGCTAGTGGAGGTGATGGAATTCCAGTTGAGCTATTTCAAATCCTAAAAGACGACACTGTGAAAGTGCTGCACCCAATATGTCAGCAAATTTAGAAAACTCAGCAATGGCCACAGGACTGGAAAAGGTGTTTTCATTCCAATCCATGAAAGACAGTGACAGAGAATGTCCAAAGTACTGCACAATTGCACTCATCTCACACGCTAGCAAAGTAATGCTCAAAATTCTCCAAGCCAGGCTTCAACAGTATGTGAACCTTGAACCTTCAGATGTTCAAACTGGTTTTAGAAAAGGAAGAGGAACCAGAGATCAAATTGCCAACATCCATTGGATCATTGAAAAAGCAAGAGAGTTCCAGAAAAACATCTATTTCTGCTTTATTGACTATGCCAAAGCCTTTGACTGTGTGGATCACCACAAACTGTGAAAAATTCTTCAATAGATGGGAATACCAGGCCACTCGATCTGCCTCCTGAGAAATCTGTATGCAGTTCAAAAACAACAGTTAGAACTGGACATGGAACAATAGACTGGTTCCAAATAGGAAAAGGGATACATCAAGGCTGTATATTGTCACCCTGCTTATTTAACTTATATGCAGTGTACATTATGAGAAACGCTGGGCAGGATGAAGCACAAGCTGGAATCAAGATTGCCAGGAGAAATATCAATAACCTCAGCTATGCAGATGACATCACCCTTATGGCAAAAAGTGAAGAAAACCTAAAGAGCCTCTTGATGAAAGTGAAAGAGGAGAGTGAAAAAGTTGGCTTAAAGCTCAACATTCAGAAAACAATGATCATGGCATCCACTCCCATCACTTTATGGCAAATAGATGGGGAAACAGTGGAAACAGTGGCTGACTTTATTTTGGGGGCTTCCCAAATCACTGCAAATGGTGACTGCAGCCATGAAATTAAAAGACGCTTACTCCTCGGAAGGGAAGTTATGACCAACCTAGACAGCATATTGAAAAGCAGAGATATTACTTTGTCAACAAAGGTCCATCTAGTCAAGGCTATGGTTTTTCCAGTAGTCATGTATGGATGTGAGAGTTGGACTATAAAGAAAGCTGAGCCCCAAAGAATTGATGGTTTTAAACTATTATGTTGGTGAAGACTCTTGAGAGTCCCTTGGACTGCAAGGAGATCCAACCAGTCCATCCTAAAGGAGATCAGTCCTGACTGTTCTTTGAAAGGACTGATGCTGAAGCTGAAACTCCAATACTTTGGCCACTTGATGTGAAGAACTGACTCATGTGAAAAGATCCTGACGTGGGGAAAGATTGGAGGTGGGAAGGGAAGGGGACGACAGAGTATGAGATGATTGGATGGCATCACCGCCTCAATGGACATGAGTTTGAGTAAACTCCGGGAGCTCGTGATGGACAGGGAGGCCTGGTGTGCTGCCGTCCATAGGGTCGCAAAATAGTCGGACACAACCAAGTGACTGAACTGAAGTGAACTGAACTAAACTAAGGTCATGCAGCTGTTTAATTGCAGAGCTAAATCCTTTGGCCACATATGAAAAAGATCCTGGTGCTTGGTAAGATTGAAGTCAAAAGGAGTAGGGGGTGGCAGAGGATGAGATGGTTAAATAGCATCCCTGACTCAGTGGACATGAATTTGAACAAACTCGGAAATAGTAGAGGACAGGGGTCCTAGCATGCTGCAATCCATGAGATCACAAAGAGTCTGACAGGATTTAGCAAGTGAGCAACAACAACAAAATACAAACTCAGGTGGCTTTGCTGCTGGTTCAGAGTAAGGGAAAGCAAGACTCATGTGAAAACAATATTGTAATTTGAATTGTTTTTTATAGATATTTCATGCCAGAAAAAGAAGTATCATGCCTTATCCTCACTTTTACCTCACAAAAATATACATATATGCTTATTGCTTGCTTATTTTGCTTTTTTGGTTTATCAGGTGATTGGGGCAAGCTGTCATCTCTACCTAGAAGCAGACTTTAAAGTTAAATTTCTCTTTAAAACCTGTCTTTTTCTAGATATACTCGTCTCAACCATTTTGTCTTCTATGACCGACCATTCATTTTAAAGCCAGTTGGTTCACCTGGTGACTGACAAGCTCACTAAATACACACACTACTGTGGAAAAAACAGGTTACCAGGGATCCAGGGAGAAAGGCCCTCTTCAGGGCAGGAGGGCATACAGGGTGAGGATAATAATTTTATTTTTATTTTTAATAAAAATTTTATTTGATACTGGAGCATATTTGATTCACAATGCTATGCTACTTTCAGGCTTACAGTAGCATGATTCAGTTACACATATATGATGGAATATTCAGTTCAGTTCAGTTGCTCAGTCATGTCCGACTCTTCGCTACCACATGAACCGCAGCATGCCAAGCCTAGCTTTCCATCACCAACTCCCGGAGTTTACTCAAATTCATGTCCATTGAGTCGGTGATGCCATCCAACCAGTTGAGCCTTTGTCATCCCCTTCTCCTCCCACCTTCAATCTTTCCCAGCATCAGGGTCTTTTCAAATGAGTCAGCTCTTCACATCAGGTGGCCAAAGTATTGGAGTTTCAGCTTCAACATCAGTCCTACGAATGAACACCCAGGACTGATTTCCTTTAGGATGGACTGCTTGGATCTCATTTGAGCATTCTTTGGCATTGCCTTTCTTTGGGATTGGAATGAAAACTGACCTTTTTCAGTCCTGTGGCCACTGCTGAGATTTCCAAATTTGTTGGCATATTGAGTGCAGCACTTTCACAGCATCATCTTTCAGGATTTGGAATAGTTCAACTGGAATTCCATCACCTCCACTAGCTTTGTTCGTAGTGATGTTCCCTAAGGCCCACTTTACTTTGCATTCCAGGATGTGGCTCTAGGTGAGTGATCACACCATTGTGATTATCTGGGTCATGAAGATCTTTTTTGTACAGTTCTTCTGTGTATTCTTGCCACCTCTTCTTAATATCTTCTGCTTCAATTAGGTAATAGATTTAAGGGACTAGATCTGATAGACAGAGTGCCTGAAGAACTATAGATTGAAGTTCATGATATTGTATAGGAAACAGGAATCAAGATCATCCTCAAGAAAAAGAAATGCAAAAAAGCAAAATGGCTGTCTGAGGAGGCCTTACAAATAGCTGTGAAAAGAAGAGAAGCTAAAAGCAAAGAAGAAAAGGAACGATATACCCATTTGAATGCAGAGTTCGAAAGAATAGCAAGGAGAGTTAAGAAAGCCTTCCTCAGCAATCAGTGCAAAGAAATAGAGGAAAACAATAGAAAGGGAAAGCCTAGAAATCTCTTCAAAATGGAATATTACTTAGGCATAAAAAAGAATGAAATAATGCCATTTGCAGCAACATGGACGGACCTAGAGATTATCATACTAAGTAAAATAAGTCAGATAGAGGAAGAGAAATACCATATGATATCACTTACATGTGGGATCTAAAACAATGATACAAATAAACTTATTTACAAAACAGAAACACACAAAGATTTAGAAAACAAACTAATGCTTACCAAAGGGGAAGTGTGGGGAGAGGGGTAAATTAGGAGTGTGGGATTAACAGAGATGGGAATACCAGACCACCTGACCTGCCTCCTGAGAAATCTGTATACAGTTCAAAAGCCACAGTTAGAACTGGCCATAGAACAACAGACTGGTTTCAAATAGTAAAAGGAGTACTCAAGGCTGTATATTGTCACCCTGCTTATTTAACTTATATGCAGATTACATCATGAGAAGTGCTGAGCTGGAGGAAGCACAAGCTGGAATCAAGACTGTTGGGAGAAATATCAATAACCTCAGATATGCAGATGACACCACCCTTATGGCAGAAAGTGAAGAAGAACTAAAGAGCCTCTTGATGAAAGTGAAAGAGGAGAGTGAAAAAGTTGGCTTAAAGTACAACATTCAGAAAACTATATCATGGCATCCAGTCCCATCACTTCATGGCAAATAGATGGGGAAACAGTGGCAGACTTTATTTTGGGGGGCTCTAAAATCACTGCAGATGGTGACTGCAGTCATGAAATTAAAAGAAGTTTGCTCCTTGGAAGAAAAGCTATAACCAACCTAGACAGCATATTAAAAGGCAGAGACATTTTTTGCCAACAGAGGATCATCTGTTAAGGCTATGGTTTTTCCAGTAGTCACTTATGGATGTGAGAGTTGGACTGTAAAGAAAGCTCAGCCCTGAAGAATTGATTGTTTTGAACTATGGTATTGGAGAAGACTCTTGAGAGTCCCTTGGACTGCAAGGAGATCCAACCAGTCCATCCTAAAGGAGATCAGTCCTGAGTGTTCTTTAGAAAGACTGAAACTGAAGCTGAAACTCCAATATTTTGGCCACCTGATGCGAAGAACTGTTTCATTTTAAAAGACCCTGATGCTGGGAAAGATTGAAGGCAGGAGGAGAAGGGGATGACAGAGGATGAGATGGTTGGATGGCATTACCAACTCAAAGGACATGAGTTTGGGTAAGCTCTGGGAGTTGGTAATAGACAGGGAGGCCTGACATGCTGCAGTCATGGGGTCGCAAAGAGTCGGACACAATTGAGTGACTGAACTGAACTGAACTACTATATATAAAATAGATAACCAAGAAGGACCTATTGTATATCAGAGGGAACTTGACTCCATTCTCTGTAATGACCTGTATGGGAAAAGAATCTGAAAAAGAATGGAGATATATATATCAACTAGAAGTTTCACCTTGCTGAGTCAGAGGCAAAATCTGGATAAGAGCAGATCCCTGACCACAGGGATCTCCTGTAAAGCTGCACTCAACCAAGGGAGGACTCTCCAACCCTAACAAATCATTGGGTTATTGTGCTGCTGAACAGTTTAAACTCATGTATAACACACAGTAAATGCTAATCTTCACAAAACATTGATCAAACTGTACATGGAGCAGAAATTTTGCAACGAAGTGAGTCATAGAGGAATAACTATTGGAGAATTTAAGGGAATATTTTTTTAAAATATTTATAACATGAACAAGATGCAGCTCTTAAGTTGTATAATGTTAAATTCTCTTTAGCATCTAAATTACACTTTAAGTAAGAGTTAGAGAGCAACAATAATGGTTAAGTAGCAAATTATTGGGGAAGGCAATGGCAACCCACTCCAGTACTATTGCCTGGAGAATCCCATGGGCGGAGGAGCCTGGTGGGCGGCAGTCCATGGGGTTGCGAAGAGTCAGACAGGACTGAGAGACTTCACTTTCACTTTCGCTTCCACTTTTCACTGGAGAAGGAAATGGCAATCCACTCCAGTGTTCTTGCCTGGAGAATCCCAAGGATGGGGGAGCCTGGTGGGCTGCCATCTATGGGGTCGCACAGAGTCAGATATGACTGAAGCAACTTAGCAGCAGCAGCAGCAGCAAATTATTATCTCAATCAGTTATGCCTCTTCTCTTCTGAAGTTTTATCACTGGTCAATGTAACTACCTTACCTCCTAAGAGATTAAAGTACTGGGAGTTTTAGAATCGGGAAGGAGGCAGAGGAAACAGTGGAGAGGAAAGGAGAAGGGGAAGGAGAGGAAAGGAGACTTTTCTGAGTTGAAAATGGTCAGACTGACCCCCAGGCTCAGGGATCACACTTCTCCCTTTACCCACCCTTCCTTCTTTGATGATCTCATTCAGTCCCAGGGCTTTCGCTAGTATCCTCAGGGTGAAAATGCTCCAGTTTGCATCCAACCTGGACTTCATTCCTGAACTCCATGTTTCAATGCTGCATGCTACATCTTCACTTGGTTAACTGATATCTCAAATGTAATATGTTGTAAATGGGCTTCTGATAGTCTCCTCATCTCCCTTATCTGCATCTCCAGACATGCTCCCATTCTCAGTCAAGCCATTCTCTGCCTACCAGTTTTCTTAGGCCAAAAGCACTTGAGGTTGTCCTTGATATCCCACTTTCTTTCAAACTCCATGTCCTCATTCTCACCAAAAAGATAGTCATCATCTGCCTATTTACCATTTCAGGCCAGCTGTCATGTCTCCTAACCCTGGGATGAGAAAAAGGATGACAAAGAGAAATGATAAGATAACATGAGATATGTGGGCAGGAGGAGAAGGGGAGGAAGAGGAGGAAAGCAGAGGTAAAATAGGAATAAAAGCCAGAATATTTAACCTAATTTTTCAGTGTAAAGAAATATGCACATAGACAGCTAAATTATATATTTCTTTTCCTGGTGTCCTTCTAAGATTGAATTTGTTCAACTGATGTATCACCCTCTGTGCATTTTTAAATGATTTCTGAATATTACATTACTCTTTGCTGGCACTGCAGTGAATGCCCAGAAAAAAACTCATGTACAATTACAAAATTATGTAATGGGCACAGTACTGTGTAATAGTAAATGTATCGACTTCAAATAACCAGTAGTAAAAATTCTTGTATGCAACATGCATACAACACACCACAAACTATTTTCAGATGGAAATATAGGGGGCCCAAGCATACATATATGCTAAATCACTTCAGTCCTGTCCAACCCTTTATGACCCTATGAACTGTAGCCTGCCAGGCTCCTCTGTCCGTGGGATTCTCCAGGCAAGAGTAGAATAGAGTAGGTTGCCATGGGGATCTTTCCAACCCAGGGATCAAACTCACATCTCTTCCATTTCCTGCATTGGCAGATGGATTCTTTAGTACAAGCACCACCTGGTAAGCCCTGGGCCAAGCATGCCACTCTCCTACTGTGTCCTTGGGTTCCTCGGTGTGAATTCCCTTTCTATCTTACTTCAGTTAAGATAGCATCTCTTTTTCTCTTCCTCACTTTCTAGCCCTGGAAGGCAACCAGCCTAAGAGTGGCAGCTGCCTATCCAATGACTACAGCTTAAGCACCAAATGCCTGGTAATGTCAGTGATATAGAATCTGTCCCAGATTTACTAGAAGAAAATATAAAGCCTTCTCAAGGATGTTATTCATTACTTTTCTTATTTATTTGCTGTTTTGTTTTTATTTATTCATGGACCCTTTTTGCTTGTTTGTTTTACACTGGTTCTGGTTTATTAGAAAGTTTCAATGCTTTTATGTCAGTGTGAGGTTACCAATTATCACATAAAGACTGACATGTCTTAATGTATGTGTGTTTTAATGAAAAACTGACAAAAATAGTCCTTTTGAGTGTGCATGTTTGTCATGTGTACATATTATTTATTTACATTTTTATTTGATATTGGAATATAGTTGATTCAGTTATACATATATGTGTATCTATTCTTCTTCTTGGAGAGGGAAATGGCATCCCACTCCAGTATTCTTCCCTGGAAAATACTATGGACAGAGGAGACTGGTGGGCTACAGTCCATGTGGTCAGATACGACTTAGTGAATAAACCACCACATTCTTCAGAATCTCTTCCCATATAGATTATTACAGAATACTGAGTAGAGTTCCCTGTGCTATACAGTAGGTCCTTAGCTTCTTTTTTTAATCTTTAATTTAATTTTTATTTTATATTGGAATGTATTTGACTTACATTCTGTTAGTATTAGTTTCAGGTGTACAGCAATACAATTCAGTTATTCATTTACATATATGGTCGCAAAGAGTCAGACACGACTGAGCAACTGAACTGAACTGAACTCTTATTCTCCAGGATGTACATGGTTCATTCTTTTCTCCAGAATTTGGATTACAATGTAGTTTTAAGAATTAAGCTTCATAATATAAATAAAAATATATGAGTATGAAGAACTTCTGGTTCTAAGAATGTGAAAGGAAAAGTCAGAAATGTCCCACAAAACAACCCATACATGTGCAATAAAATAGTGCTGTTCAGTCACTAAGTCATGTCCGATTCTGTGACCCCATGGACTGCAACATGACAGGCTTCCCCATCCTTCCCTATCTCACAGAGTGTGCTCAGATTCATGTCCTTTGAGTCAGTGAGGCTATCTAACCAACTCATCCTCTGCCACCCCTTTCTCCTCCTGCCCTCAATCTTTCCCACCATCAGGGTCTTTTCCAGTAAGTCGACTCTTCACATCATGTGGCAAAGTATTGAAGCTTCAGCATCAGTCTTTCCAGTGAATATTCAGGATTAATTTTCTTTAGGATTGACTTGCTTGATCTCCTTGCTGTCCAAGGGACTCAGAATGGCTGCTATCCAAAAGTCTACAAGCAATAAATGCTGGAGAGGTTGTGGAGAAAAGGGAACTCTCTTACACTGTTGGTGGGAATGCAAACTAGTACAGCCACTATGGAGAACAGTGTGGAGATTCCTTAAAAAACTGGAAATAGAACTGCCTTATGTCTCAGAAATCCCACTACTGGGCATACACACCAAGGAAACCAGAATTGAAAGAGACACGGGTACCCCAATGTTCGTCATAGCACTGTTTGTAATAGCCAGGACATGGAAGCAACCTAGATGTCTGTCAGCAGATGAATGGATAAGAAAACTGTGGTACATATACACAATGGAGTATTACTCATCCATTAAAAAGAATACATTTGAATCAATTCTAATGAGGTGGATGAAACTGGAGCCTATTATACAGACTGAAGTAAGCCAGAAAGAAAAACACCAACACAGTATACTAACGCATACATATTGAATTTAGAAAGATGGTAACGATAACCCTGTATGTGAGACAGCAAAAGAGACACAAATGTATAGTACAGTCTTTTGGACTCTGTGGGAGAGGGAGAGGGTGGGATGATTTGGGAGAATGGCATTGAAACATGTATAATATCATATGTGAAATGAATTGCTAGTCCAGGTTCGATGCAGGATACAGGATGCTTGGGGCTGGTGCACTGGGATGACCCAGAGGGATAGTATGGGGAGGGAGGTGGGGGAGGTTCAGGATGGGGAAGATGTGTACACCCGTGGCGGATTCATGTTGATTATGGCAAAACCAATACAATATTGTAAAGTAATTAGCTTCCAGTTAAAATAAATAAATTTATATTAAAAAAAAAAAGTCGTCTCCAGTGTCACAATTTGAAAGCATCAATTCTTTGGTGTTCAGCCTTCTTTATGATCCAACTCTCACATCCATTTATGATACTGAAAAAACCATACATACTGGAAAAACCATAGCTTTGACCATACAGACCTTTGTCAGCAAAGTGATGACCCTGCGATAAAATATGGGCAACATTCTTTTATATGCATACTGAATTTGTAAGAAAGAAAAAAAATCCCACACAATGAGAAATGCAGGGCCATCTAATACTAAAACAGTGGACTAATGAGCTGAAGCTGCACTGCCTGAGGGAGGCTGTGGTCTAATAGCACTTTGCTCTGACAGCCACATGTGGGGAGCAGAGGAGGCCTTGGGCCCCACGTGAAATGAAGAATTGGAAATGAGGTTCCTGAATTATGTCTGGATTCATTTCTGTCTGGCCATTTTGGAGAATAGGAATCTAGGAGAAGTTGCCTATCTCTAACAGGGCTTAGAATAAGGAAAATATCTTTTAAGATACTGTAAGCTGAGGCCTGTGCCTCATGCTTATATAAACACATGTACACACTCACACACAGAAAGGGAAAGACAAGAAGGACAGAAGTTTAGCGGGATCTGCTTTTTTTTAATGTCATAAAACTTGTGTTAGTTAAAGAGGCAGGTAAGGACCTTCTTGAGCAAAAGAATTTGTATGCAAAGCCTCTGTCACTGGCAGCAGCTGGGCATTTTAGGGGAATCAAATGAGGTCCAGTGGAGACAGGTGAGGAACCAAGAGAGAGACGAGAACTGAAGAAACTAGAGGTAGACAGAGTGTGAGATCATGCATGCAAACAACTACAAATTATCAGATTGAACAAAACTTGAGAACTGACACATTTGTCTATTGCTAAATGCTTAAAATTAATGAGTTACTGTAATTTGCCAAGTGAAAAACTGTCTCACTAATATTTTAGACACAGCTATGGCAAAGGACTACATTTATATCAGTGACATTACTTGAACTCAAACACCAAATTTTAGAGCCAGGACTAATACTATTGATAGTTCCTGGGGAATTTTCTAGACTTAATGATGCCTTGAACCGACTGGGTACTGTGGTAAGTAGATTGCCTCCCCTAAATATGTCCATTTCTTAATCCCCCAAGCCTGTGAATGTTAATTTACAAAGCAGATGAAATTTTGCAGATGTAATTAAGTATCTTGACATGGGAATATTATTCTAGATGATCCAGGTGGATCCAATGTGACCACAAATGTATGTAAGAAGGAGGCATGAGGGTCAGTGTCTCAGAGGGAGATGTGACCAAGGAAGTAGAGACTGGAGTGATGCTATCACAAACATAATGCAAACAGACTCTAGGAGCTGCAAAAATTGAAGACCTGAGTCTCCCTTAGAAGTTCCAGAAAGAATGCAGTCCTGCTGACCCACCTGAGACTGCTGACCTCAGGAACTATAAGACAATCCATTTGTATTGTTTTAAGGCACTGAATTTGTGAAAATTTGTCCCAACAGCCATTGGAAACTAATGTAGGTACCTACACAATGTGAATGAGGGGATAAGAGTAAAGTAATTGCAAAGATTTTTTTATTTGTACTTCATTCCTTTTTAGTCACTTATTTTTAACTTTTTATTTTGTATTGGGTTATAGCCAATTAACAATGTTGTGAGAGTTTCAGTTGAACAGAAAAAGGACTCAGCCATACATATACATGTATCCATTCTCCCCCAAATTCCCCTCTCATCCAGGCTGCCATATAACATTGAGCAGATTTGCCTGTGGAAAATAGTAGCTCCTTGTTCTTTATCCATTTTAAATATAGCAGAGGGTACATGACCATCCCAGAAAATTTTTAATAAATAATATTGATAAAGACACATGTAATCCACAATTTCTACAATTCAACAATAGAACTGTTCTATCTTATACAGTAGTCACTAGAGGAATGTGGCTACTGAACATTTAAAATGTTACTAGTCCTGATCAAGATGGGCTAAAAGTGTAAAATACACAATGGATTTTTAAAACTTTACTCTGAAAACATGATGTAGAGTATCTCATTATTAATTTTGTATTGATTATATGCTGAAATGATAATATTTTGAATAGATCAAGTGAAATAAAATATGTTGATAAATGGATTTCAGCAGTTTCTTTTTACTTTTTTTAATGTGACCTCTATAACATTTAAATGGGCTTCTCTGATGGCTCAGATGTTAAAGAATCTGCCTGCAATGCAGGAGGCATAGGTTTGGATCTGGAATATCCCCTGGAGAAGGGAATGTTAACCTCCTCTGATGTTCTTGCCTGGAGAATCCCATGGACAGAGGAGCCTGGTGGGCTACAGTCCCTGGGATCGCAAAGAGGCAGACATGACTGAGTGAGCACACACACACAGACTTCACGAATGTTGTTAAACAAATGAGTTCGTGTATAATATATGAATATGTGCTACTGCAGGGTGAACATGAGTGTTTTTCACATTTATTCAAACCACCAAAGTGAAGTTTAAGTGTTTTCTCTGACAATTTTTAAGTCTAATGTTCTTTGAAATTTTGATATGAACCATGGTTTTTCAATCTCATCTTTTGTTTTGCATCTCTGGATATGGCATTATTTACCTCTTTCCCAAGCTAAACAAACTTTCCTTGGATTAGAATAATATATCTGAAAGGATGAAGAATGATTTTGCTCATCTTGGCAAACACTTTAATACTGCTCTCTGTTGCATATATGGCAGGAAAATAAATTGGACACTAATGAAAATCAATAAAATAAATCTGTTCACTGAATAGAAAATATATTAATAGATATGAATTTTAACAAGTCCCTTACATTTCCAAGCTTTGAAACCTCCTCCAATTGAAATGTTTTTTAAAATGTATTTCATAATTACTTAAAAACTTACTATAATCAGCCTAACTTATTCTTGCTTCTTAGTAAATTCTGTTTTTTACTTAATTAGGTAAGATATAAATGCTCCCTCCTTGAAAAAACAAACAAACAAAATGCTATATTTTGGTGACAATGTTGTATAACTATATAGTTGTTGAGTATGTATCATAAAGAAGAAATGAATAATATTAAAAGTGGCATAGAAATTATGATTGCAAACAAATCATTGGTATAACCTTGAATAAATGAAAGGTGGATTTGAAAGTCACTTGCCTGGCAGCCCATTTGTCGATTAAATTTATCTCATCTGTGAAAGTCTGGCACCACAATTATCATTATTCATGTAATGTACAAAGATTCATTCTAAGTACCACGTCTGTCTCCTCTGCATTTATTCCAAATGCATTTAAAGGACAATTGTTCTTAAAGGATAACTTAAAAATCAGCTTTCAAGTTCTATTTTCATTTGTAAAATCAAATTAAAATCTAAAGATCTTTTGTTCACAAAGTAAGTCCAGCGAAGATGATTGCAGCATATTTAAAATGTCTGTCTTAATTGAAATTATTATAAAATTTGGTCCTCTTGAATGACAAGAAAATTCACTTTCTTCTTTATTAAAGTCCCCAGTAATGGAAAGAACTGAAATTATGTGCTTTCTAATTATAACACAATGTAAAGTATACAACTTCATTAATGAAATTATCTTGCCAAAACAGAATTAAGACATTAGACCTAACTTTCAGTTTACCGAAAATGCAGGAGATATAAAAACAAGTTAATGACATAAGAAAAAAACCATGAGAGACTTCATTGGCAGTCCAGTGAAAAGACTCTGATTCCACTGCAGGTGCAGTGAGTTTATCCCTAGTTGGGGCACTAAGATCCTGCATGCTGTACAGCACAGTGAAAAAAAAAAATTAGACAAATATGAAACAGCGGGTAAGATGTTACAGAAAACTGGTCTGGTGATGTAGAAGAGTCAATGCCATGGCAAAAATATGATTTCTTCTTGGTTAAAAGATGTAATAATCAAGTATAGTGTTTAAACCTTAAGTATATTCTAATTTGTAAAAAGTGTTATATTTGAGGTAAACAGGAAAATTTGCATATAGTCTTGATAATAAATAGTTACCAATTATTTGAGGAAATATCCAGTTTCTTAGGTATGACATTGATATTGTGATTTTTTAGTGGAATGCCATTCTAATAAGAAAAATTCATATTGAAGTACTTAGGGATGAATTATCAATGTATGTAACAATTTTTCTTTATATTGAAATTTTTTTATAATTAAAAAGTTGAGGAAATGAATTTAAAATAGTTTCTGACAATTCCTAAATGTATGTTTTAAGTTCCAGATTGTTTGCTGAGTATTAGATGAATATTGTCAACTTTTCAAAATCTTGATTTAGATTTCAAAGCATGCATGCTAAGTCACTTCAGTCAAGTTCTGACTCTTTGAAACCCCATGGACTATAGCCTGCCAGGCTCCTCTGTCCATGGGATTGTCCAGGCAAGACTACTGGAGTGCCATTCCCTCCTCCAGGGGGTCTTCCTGACTCAGGGATCAAATGCGTGTATCTTAATGTCTCTTGCATTGGCATACAGGTTCTTTGCCACCTAGGAAGCTCTAGATATCAAAGAGGCATCTCCAATTTTCCATTACCAAACATGAGTTTGTGATCTTTCAGTGCGAAACATTTCTATCTGTGGTCTTCCTCATCTCAGATGATAGAAATTTACCTTTTTAGTTGCTTTATGCTAAAAATCTTTTTTTTTTTAAACATTCTTTACACCATTTCTTCTCTCATTTCGTATAAATATGTCAGGAAATCCTGCTGACTCTAAAATCAAAATATATTCAGAATCTGAGTACTTCTCATCACCTCCACTGCCACTCTTTTGTCCAAGTCATTATCTTAAGTTCTTGCTCAAATTCCTTCCCTGTCTCCCTAACTGCCCTGTTGCCATCCTTGCCAATTGCAGCCTGTTCTTAACCAGCATCTAGAGTGACTCATGTCAGGATTCAGTGCTCTTAGGCCAGGAGCGAAGTTCTGCCATCTTTTACATAACACCTTCATAGCAGTTCGGGGTTTTGCTATTACATAAATGGCAACCCACTCCAGTATTCTTGCCTGGAGAATCCCAGGAACAGAGGAGCCTGGTGGGCTGCCGTCTATGGGGTCGCACAGAGTTGGACACGACTGAAGCAACTTAGCAGCAGCAGCAGCAGCCAATTATGAGGAGACCAAGTCCAGCAAAAGCACCTTTAAGGAGAAAACCTGAAAGCTTCATACATCAATGTCTCTTATGGGCTCTTGGGCAAATTTGGCCACAGGATCACATTTAGCAGTAAAAGAGACTAGGAACCATAGTCTTCTGTTGAATGATAATGAGTCTAGCAAAGTCAGAGTATCTGTTACTAAAGAAATCATGGGAAAATATATATTAGGGGCTTTCAGAATTTCCCTCAGTTAACTATTCTGTTTACCTAAATATCTTTGAATTCACTGCATCCAGACCAAAATCCTGGATTTTGTAACGGGCATTTCTCTTCATCATATCCAGATTTGGCTCTTCAAAATCAATCTGTTGACTAACTGACAAGCTAGTTCTCTCTCTTCTAATATATATTGATAACACAGGAACAGCTATAACCATAATAAAATGAGCATATCGAAAAAGGAAAGAATGGGAAACAGAGTAGTCAGTGTTTCATAGCAGTTATCAAAGCTCAATGGACAGAAATCACACAAAATTTCCTCCCCAGGCTGTGGGGTAGATAACTTGGTTCATCTGTCTGGCTCCCCCTAGTTTCTGCCTTTGGGGACTACCTCCTTTATCCACTGCTTACCACAGTCCCTGCTTCAAAATATCTTTTTTCTTCATCTTATGTGAGTAACTCTGAGGTAGGATGAGTGGAGAGTGTTCCCTCTTTGGAGACTAGGCAGCTTCCACAACCCACTTTCTGCCAGTGAAAGTTTGTGGGCTCTAGTGCTGCTCTAGGGATCAAACATAAGGTCTGTTATAAGAAGGGTAAATGGTTTCATTGACAGTACACATTTTCAAGGGTTTGCTGCTGCTGATGCTGCTAAGTTGCTTCAGTCATGTCCAACTCTGTATGATCCCATAGACGGCAGCCCACCAGGCTCCCCCGTCCCTTGGGGTTCTCCAGGCAAGAACACTGAGTGGGTTGCCATTTCCTTCTCCAATGCATGAAAGTGAAAAGTGAAAGTGAAGTCACTCAGTCGTGTCCGACTCTTAGCGACCCCATAGACGGCAACCCACCAGGCTCCTCCATCCATGGGATTTTCCAGGTAAGAGTACTGGAGTGGGTTGCCATTGCCCTCTCCAATTCAAGGGTTTAGTACATGTGAAAGTTAGCACACCCAAATATCTCAATAAACCATTATTATAATGAAGTGGAAGTGTTAGTCGCTCAGTCATGTCTGACTCTTTGTGACCTCATGGAGTGTAGCCCTCTAGGCTCCTCTGTCCATGTAATACTCCAGGCAAGAATACCGGAGTGGGTTGCCATTCCCTTCTCCAGAGGATCTTCCCAATCCAGGCATTGAACCCAAGTCTCCTGCATTGCAGGCAGATTCTTTAATATCCTTCCTTTATTTACTGGCTTATAAGTTAGGCCTATATCTTTTAAGTCAAAAATTTTAAACGGCCTCATGAAGGAAACTGAAATAACAGAAACAATAGATGTCTTTGACCTGATCTTTATATCGGACAACTCTAGGTATCGTGTTACCTTTTGCTGTTTGAGGCACAGATAGTTGTATTTTTTAACTTTGAAAGATCCTGAATCTCTGGACTTTCCATCACTTTAACTTTTTAGCTGAAAAGAGAGTCTCCCTCTATATGCTCCTATGAGAACCATCTCTTCATGAAACAAGGCCAATTCTGGTTGGTGTCCATTAACTTCTTATAGTTACCTCCAGCACGGGTAAGTACCAAGTCTGTGGCCAAGATGGCAGAGTAGTAAGACTCTGAGCTCACTTCCTCCCATGAATACACCAAGACCACAGCTATTAACAGAGCAAATATTGATGAGAAAGATTGAAGACTAGCAGAAAAGATCACCTATAACTAAAGATATAAAGAAGGAGTAAAAAAAAAAAAAAAGGATCACGGAAGTGAGGAAATAAGATTCATACCCCGGGTGTGTGACCCCACAATGGAAGAATAATTATAATTACAGAGGTTTTCTCCAAGAAGCAAGGGGTCTGATCCCTGAATCAGTTCCCCATCCCTGCACTGGAAAGACAAGCCTCCAGAACATTTGGTTTTCAAGGCCAGCAGAGCTTACTTTCAGAAGAGTCAGAGGGCTGTGGGAAATAGAGACTCACTCTTAAAAGGTGCACACAAACTCACACATTCCAGGACCCAAGGCAGTGGCAATAATCTGAAAAGAGCTGGAGTCAGACATACCAACTGATCTTAGAGAGCCTCCCAGAGAAGCAGGAGGCAACTGGGGCTCACCCTGGGGCCATAAGCACTGGCAGCAGCCATCTGGGGGAGCACATTCTACCACTAAGACACTGGTGCTGGCAAGGGACATTTTGGAATCCTCCCTCTAGCTTTTTAGGGCCAAGACGCAGAACTGCACACCAGCCTGTGAGTGCCACTACTAGAATGCCTCAAGCCAAGCAACCCCACCCACCAGCAGCCTGGGGGCCCACTGAACCCACAGCCACCCAGGACCCAGCCCGTCCCCCAGAGGGCTCAGGACCCAGCCACTACACCAGTACACTGGCACTAGCCCTGGAGTCCGCTGGGTCCCATGCCTGCCCACCCACGGGAGGAGACTTAGCCCCAGGAACACAACAGGCCCTCACGCTGCTGTATCAGGACCCATATGATACAGCAATTTCCCTCCTGGATACTTCTATTTTCCCTTCGGAAGAAAATAGAAAACATTAGCAAGAAAAGATGTATGTATCTCAATATTAATTGCAGCATTATTTATAATGGCCAAGATATGGAAGCTGACTAAGTGCCCATCATTAGGTGAACGGATAAAGAAGAGGTGGTATATAGGTAGGTATATATATTACATAGCTATATTACTTAACCATAAAAAAGAATTAAAGCGTGCCATTTGCAACAACATGGATGGATCTACTTTACTCAGTGAAATACGTCAGACAGAGAAAGACGAAGACTGTATGATTTCATTTGTATGTGAATCTAAAGAGCAAATAGACAACCACGCAAAACATAAACAGAGTTATAGATACAGAGAACAAACAAGTGGTCGCCAGAAGGGGAGGAGATGGAGGAGAATAAAAATACATAAGGGAGATTAAGAGATACAAACTTCCAGCTGCAAAATAAATGAGTCTCAGGTATGAAATGCATAGTTTGGGGAAAACAGTCAATACCAATACAATATCTTAGTATGGTGACAGGTCTTAACTAGACGTAACAGTGATGATCATCTTGAATTGTATAGAACCATTGAATCACCATGTTGCAGATCAGTTATACTTCAAAAACATGCAAAGGACTAAACATACAAACTCGTTAAAAGAGAGAGAGAGAAGGTTTGTGGTTGTTGAAAGTGGGGAGTGGGGAAGGGAGAATTGAATGAAGGCAGTCAAAATGTACAAACTTCCAGTTATAAGATAAATAAGCATTAGGGATGTAATTTATAGCACGATGAATATAACTAACACTGCTCTGTTGTTATCACTGAAAGTTGTTAAGAGAGTAAATCTTCAATTTTCATCACAAGAAAAAAAGTTTTTCAATTCTTTAAATCTTATATGAGATGACGGTTGTTCACTAAACTCATTGTGCTAATGAATTCATGATGTTTGTAAAGCAAATCATTATACTGTATACTTACAAAGTGCTGTAAGTTAATTATATCTCAGTAAAACTGAAAAAGGAAATACAAATTAATTCAACACCAACATATCATGTTATACCAATTAAATTAGCAAACTAAGTCCCCATCAATAGGTGAATGGATAGGAAGATGTGGAATATATATAGACACATAGATATATTACTCAGCCATAAAATGAACTAAAGCTTGAATTTGCAACAACATGGATGACTCTAGAGGGTGTTATACTTAGTGAAATAAGTCAGACAGAGAAAGACAAAGACTGTATGATTCCATTTATATGTAGAATTTCAAAAAAAATATTCTAGTACTGATTGCTGGTCTAAATTAAAGTGAAAATTGTAATACTTATTCATTATTGTTGACAGTGCAACTTGGTATGATTTAGGACTGGATTGTGGAAACATGACTCAAGAACTGTAAAAGGGTCAATAGAGCAATTGCACTACTGAGAATGTTACTTAAACTGAAATATGGGGAAAAGCTACATATGCAAAGATGTTTATTGCATCATTATTTGCAAATAATTGAAATCACTCAGTGAGGATGCTGCTAAGTTAAGTACAATTACTCTATTGAATATAAAATATTAAAATTATAATTTTGAAGGTTATGTAGCAATATAGACAATGCTTGTCCTGAGCTCAACAAAACAACAACAAAAAGGCATAAGTAGCAGCCAACACACAGACTCATTCTGAATTTTGCCATTAATTTCCTCAGAGCTGTCGCCTCAGGACACAGGATCTGCCTTCCAAGTTATGGCAACAACAGTTTTACCAGCCATTTCACTACAGCGTAATGGCATTCTCCAGTTCCCAACTCACAATATTTGTGAATTTTCCATCTGCCACTTAGTGCATTTCACATGTAATCAGAGTTTTCATAATAAGAGCCCACTTCCAGGGCTTTTTTTTTTTTAAGGATTTCTGAACAATTAGAGCTCTAGAAAGATATCCCAAAGCACATTGGCTTTTTACAAGAAAAATGTTTTGTCTCTAATATAAAGGTTTAGAAGTGAGCAAGCCAAGACTGGTAGGGAAGGTTCCAAATACGCTCTAAGTCATTACCATTATCCAGCTACCACTGGATAGTGGTAGAAAGCAGAGCTTAAAACAAACTTCTTAAAGGAGATATCCAGGAAGTTGTATATATTAATTCCATTTGTGAATCACAAGTACAAACTTAGTCACATTGGGATACCTAATTGAGACAACAACAACAAACCAGAAATAGGGTACTCACGTCCTCACCTAAAACTTCAGTGTTCCATTATCAGAAGAGGTAATAGGTAATGATCTTTACCACCATCACCTTTGCGCCCATTACTCTACTGAACACTAAAGGCATAATAGACAAAAACTGAGCAAGATATAACCCCTAGTATTACAGAATGACTGGATTTTAGGGGCGCCACCTCTAGATTCTATTCAAAATTGTATGAAACATTAGCTCTCATGTAAAATCACTGCTAACTTTGGAAAAAAAAGATGGATAAAAGACACATTCCTGTGAATAAAGGGAGAAGTCAGTCTTGTGGAAAAAATGGAGAGAAATAAAAGAGTCCTAGAAAAGAGGCATGAGAGGCTGGAAAAGAAGAGGCATTTGCTTGAGGATAAAATGACAAGCGAAAAAAACATATCTCAATAAAAAGGTAAATTTGAGAAGGGATAATTACTATCGCTGTATAAGATGTAACACACACAGGGTTAGTATAGTTCCAAAGAGGGGTGATTTGAAATAGCGGTGCTAGTGGAGACTTTATTTACACCCAAGTACATTTGTAATGACAAAGGTAACGACATTTTTTCAGACCAAATCTCCCTTTCAGGGTCCAGGCACACAATACTATACCTAAGAGTAACTGTTAATGGCTCCCAAATGTATCTGTGTCCAGACTGTCCTCACGCTGCTGATATCAAATTTATAAGCTCTCCCTAGGGGCTGTCCACTTTGAATAACTAGTGGGCTCAGCATAAAAGCCAGATTCTTTGCCTAAAATTTGGGGTGACATTTAAAGCCATCACAGTTCTAGAGACCGCCACTTCATTCCATGAGTGGGCTGGGATCTCCATTTTTATTACATCACAGCTTAAATTCTTCCTTTGACCAAATAATACTTCTCTAACTCCCATATGAGTGGCTCTCCTGATCTGTCCAACTCATTTTGGAAAGTAGAATTTCTCTCAAAGATTACGTAGTTCTGAAAATGGGTGAGCTTCACAGGTAACAATGTAGTAATACTTTCTTTTAAGGATCTCACACTGTTCCATGGCTTAACAGATTTTCAAGGCCACAGCTCACCAAGAAATTAGTGTCTGGCAGTAACCGCCAGACATCATATTGCAAGTTTTTGTAGAATTCTCAACACTGGTCCAACAACTTAGCATGGCAACCATCTAAATTTCCCAGTTGACAGATGAAGAAGTTTAGCTCATCTGTGTGATGACACTCGCTCTCTCCTGAGAGAGCAAGGTCATGTCTATGTCATTGTCATGTTCTCAGCTTCTGTTCAGTGCCTTGAATATGATATTGCTTGGAAAGCATTTATAGAACTTAGAAAAGCTGGGGAGAGAAAAGGCAAAAAAAAAAAAAAAATTGGGAGCCATTCCAGATTCCTCCTTTAAAGTTACTTCCACTATCAAGTTAGTCATTAACATTCTAAATTCTAAGGCCTGCATGTCCTTATGATTTATATTTTCCTTTTCCTTTACTTTGTTATTGCTTAAGTAAAGGCCCTCATCATTTTATAGCTTCCACTGTGAACTTCTTGATGTTCAAGCTGGTTTTAGAAAAGGCAGAGGAACCAGAGATCAAATTGCCAACATCCACTGGATCATCGAAAAAGCAAGAGAGTTCCAGAAAAAAACATCTATTTTTGCTTTATTGACTATGCCAAAGCCTTTGACTGTGTGGATCACAGAAACTGTGGAAAATCCTGAAAGAGATGGGAATACCAGACCACCTGACCTGCCTCTTGAGAAATCTGTATGCAGGTCAGGAAGCAACAGTTAGAACTGGACATGGAACAACAGACTGGTTCCAAATAGGAAAAGGAGTACGTCAAGGCTGTATATTGTCACCCTGCTTATTTAACTTATATGCAGAGTATATCATGAGAAATGCTGGGCTGGAAGAAACACAAGGTGGAATCAAGATTGCCGGGAGAAATATCAATAACCTCAGATATGCAGACGACACCACCCTTATGGCAGAAAGTGAAGAGGAACTAAAAAGCCTCTTGATGAAAGTGAAAGTGGAGAGTGAAAAAGTTGGCTTAAAGCTCAACGTTCAGAAACGAAGATCATGGCATCTGGTCCCATCACTTCATGGGAAATAGATGGGGAAACAGTGGAGACTGCAAGGAGATCCAACCAGTCCATTCTAAAGGAGATCAGCCCTGGGATTTCTTTGGAAGGAATGATGCTGAAGCTGAAACTCCAGTACTTTGGCCAACTCATGCGAAGAGTTGAC
>NW_011494218.1:1135354-1149026 GCF_000754665.1 Bison bison bison | reverse complement strand
CGTTGACTCACTGGAAAAGACTCTGATGCTGGGAGGGATTGGGGGCAGGAGGAGAAGGGGACGACAGAGGATGAGATGGCTGGATGGCATCAATGACTCGATGGACGTGAGTCTGAGTGAACTCTGGGAGTTGGTGATGGACAGGGAGGCCTGGTGTTCTGCGATTTATGGGGTTGCAAAGACTTGGACACGACTGAGCAACTGAACTCACTGAAGATGACACCAACCTTATGGCAGAAAGTGAAGAGGAAATATAAAGCCTCTTGATGAAAGTGAAAGAGGAGAGTGAAAAGGTTGGCTTAAAGCTCAATATTCAGAAAACTAAGATCATGGCACTGGTCCCATCACTTCATGGCAAATAGATGGGGAAACAGTGGAAACAGTGGCAGACTTTATTTTGGGGGGCTCCAAAATCACTTCAGATGGTGACTGCAGTCATGAAATTAAAAGACACTTACTCCTTGGAAGGAAAGTTATGACCAACCTAGATAGCATATTGAAAAGCAGAAACATTACTTTGCCAACAAAGGTTCGTCTAGTCAAGGCTATGGTTTTTCCAGTAGTCATGTATGGATGTGAGAGTTGGACTGTGAAGAAAGCTGAGCACCGAAGAATTGATGGTTTTGAACCATGGTGTTGGAGAAGACTCTTGAGAGTCCCTTGAACTGCAAGGAGATACAGCCAGTCCATTCTGAAGGAGATCAGCCCTGGGATTTCTTTGGAAGGAATGATGCTAAAGCTGAAACTCCAGTACTTTGGCCACCTCATGCGAAGAGTTGACTCATTGGAAAAGACTCTGATGCTGGGAGGGATTGGGGGCAGGAGGAGAAGGGGACGATAGAGGATGAGATGGCTGGATGGCATCATTGACTCGATGGATGTGAGTCTGAGTGAACTCTGGGAGTTGGTGATGGACAGGGAGGCCTGGTGTGCTGCGATTCATGGGGTTGCAAAGAGTTGGACACGACTGAGCAACTGAACTGAACTGAACTGAGTCATTTATGTAATTCATTCTGCACATAACCGAAAAGATCACTCTAAAATAAATAAACAAGAGCAAAGATATCAGTAAGAAGTTTTCATGTTATTTCTATTTTGTAAGCTTTCTATGAAGATAAATTCCTTGCCCAAATGTCAAACCATTTTATACGGGGAACTTTCCCTGCTCCCCACACAATCTGCTGCCCCGTCCTCTTGTGCACCTGGCCTGGAGTCAGGCCAGCTACCTTCCTCCCAAATGTGTCCTTCCCACTGCAGTATGTCTCTCCTTTGCTAGGAATCTCCCTTCTTTCATTTTTCACTTACTTAATTTAAAATACCACCTCATCATCCTTAGATTAAACTATCACATCTTTTAAGGAACATTCTCTATTTTTTTTTCCTTTGCCATTCAGTGTTTGAAAATGTCTTCCATGACTCCAGCTGCCTGAAAAATTAGAAAATGTGTTTCCTAGTCCAAGAAGGAGGAATCCTATAAAATTTGGAGAATGATAAAGAAAAGAGGAAACCTTCCAGTTGAGGTAAAGCACTCTCATTTATGGTAAGACATGAGAAATGAATATTAAGTTAACCCCTAGAGGGAACTTAGAGACTTTAGAATAAAATGTAAACACATACATTACAGGAAAAAGTACTTGGTGTAGTACAGACATAATGGGCTTCAAAATACTTTCCAGATCTCGCTCTCTTTATGTCAGTTCTCATTATTCACAGTAGTTATGCTCTATAAAGTTGGAGCAAACACTGATTTAGCAAATACTGAAGCCTTGCTCTGAGGGGAAATAGAAAGTTAAGTTCTTGCAAGGCCAGGTCACAGTTTTATCAGCCAATCAATACATAACCTTATTTTGCATGTGGTTTTAAAGACAACTTGTTTAACATAAATTGTTGCTTCAATAACTATAGAACTATAGTTCTATAACTATAGCTTGTATCTGAATTAAGCTTATCTTTAATGAAGCTTATCTAAACACCTAAGGCACATTTGCAGCTGTCTTGCATTTTGGAACACTAGACAACGCTTCAGCTCTACACTGGGGGGACTATTTTACAGTGAAATCATCAACAAAAAAGCACAAAATGGGAAAGATGTGGCATTACACTGATGGAGGAAAGGATACTTCTTTACTGCATGATAGATGAAACAAGAATGTAGAGCGTAGCTTTGTTTTAACCTCCAGGTGGTAATCTGTTGGGCAGCTCAAACTTTGGGGGCCAAGTGAGAATGATGCCTATATAAGGGCCGTGAGGTCGGATTTGGGGTTACAGATAAATTTTAGTGAGTAGGCAAATCTAGAAATACAGAAGAGGTTAATAATGAAGATCACCTGTATTCAAATTTAGTTTTGGAATATTCAAGAGAGAAGCAAAGACTTGTCTTCTCTTAGCAAGCAACGTTTTCCCAAACTATTAAACACATTATGTCACCTATTTGTTTACTTCTTCTGGAGAGGTCAAGAGTTTTATGTAGGGATTGTCCAAATCAGGGCAGGGAAGACCAAGAAAGGAATAACAGTTTGTGAAGATGAACCAGATCAGTCACCACACAGAAGATGATGAATACTTGCTGCAATGATACGTGTGTTAGTCACTCAGTCATCTCCGACTCTTTGTGACCCCATGGACTATAGCCCTCCAGGCTCCTCTGCCCATGGAATTTTCCAGGCAAGAATAGTGGAGTGGGTTGTCATTCCCTTCTCCATGGGATCTTCCTGACCAGGGATTGAACCCAGGTCTCCCTCTTCACAGGCAGATTTTTTACCATCAGATTTTTTACCATCTGAGCCACCAGGGATAATTTAAATGGCTGCTACTGTTTAATTTTTTTCATATAAAGGGTTTCCTTTTTTTATTTTAAATATAAATTGATTTATTTTAATTGGAGGTTAATTACTTTACAATATTGTATTGGTTTTGCCATACATCAATGTGAATCCACCACAGGTATACCCGTGTTCCCCATCCTGAACCCCCCTCCCACCTCCCTCCCCGTACCATCCCTCTGGGTCGTCCCAGTGCACCAGCCCCAAGCAACCCGTATCATGCGTTGAACTTGGACTGGAGATTTGTTTCATATATGATATTGTACATGTTTCAATGTCATTCACCCTTTTCTTTTAATGCACCAACAATTCTTCTTTTATTTGCTCTAATCTTCTTTGAGAAATACCCTTTGCTTCTATAGCTAATTTTTTTCTTTTAAAGTGAACCTAAAGAAATACTCTTTATTTCCGCTAAAAAAGGTAACATGCAGTTTTTTTTTTATCGTGATTTTTATTTGCCAAAAAAAGTCTCTCTTTAATAGCACCACATGTGACAATAGTGATGGCTACTCACTCAGTGACTGTTGCCCTATTTGTCCTTCAGTTTAGGATTTGTGACAAAAACAGAAGGCCATCTCCTCCCTCAAACCGAACATTTTTCTCTGATGTCATGGAAAAGAGCCTTTCTCCACGTCCTCACTGGATTTTCCTGTTCAGTGTTTAGCCTAGCAGAACCAAAGCCCACACGTTATTAACCAGATGTTCTGCATAGAATTAGAAACCCTGAAATACTGGACAGCCAGGCCCCCTTAGAAGGAAGTATTCATGCAGACTGATTTGCTCTCTGCTTTAGACCCAAGTCACATGAGGTTATTTACAACCTATCATTTCCTCCCTGAGTGGGAGGAATGCTTCACATATTATCAATAAAGGCAGTGTAATATAAAGCACTCTCCTACTCTTGAACTTTTGGGTTTCAGTTTCCCTCATCCTCTGAAGGGAAACAGCAATGCCTAACTGAAAATTTGGCATAACATTGATTCTTTTTTTAAAAAGTGATGGTAGCAAAAGTAGTAGCAAATGAAGAAAAGGTGAGCAGGAGTGAGAGAGGAAGAGAAGGAGGGTGGGAGAAGAGAAAATATGTGAGCAGGAGGGTTAGCAGTGTCAAATACTGCTGAAAAAATAAGGGCAACAAGGACTAGCAGAGAAGACTTTCAATTTGACATCTCGGGTTCGTCTTCTTGCTCTAGGAAGGCCTTGCAGCAGTCATGCTGAAGGATACAGGAGCATGTCAAGGGGGGTGGAGGCATGCAGTCTGAGTGCTCTCATCACTGGGCCCATACCACGTTGCACGTCTCTATTTTACATAATCATTTTCAAAAGAATAGTTTCTCATGTAACATTTCCTCAAAAATTAATACAAGAATGTGTATGATTCATCTTTCATCCATCTCTCTAATTTTTTAATGCTCTTCAACTCTATGTCTCAATCAACAGTATCCACTCTTCAAATAACAGGAATAAAATTATTCTGAAAAGATTTGATAAGGACCTTTAACATGATAATCCTTTGTTTCTTAGTTGGGTAATTACATTCATTTCTATTAATCTTCATTGTTTATCAGACTGGGGAAATCAACTCGATAAATACAGAGGAAAATTCTCAAATATATACTAAAACTTTTATGTATGTCCTAGCATTAAGAGAATGCTAGAGAATATAAAGATGGACATTGAAGATATCATTATTTGAAATGTTCATTAAAAAATTTCTGTCTGTGAAACATACTTCTACAGATAAAAGGAAGGCGAGGAGGAAGGAAAGAAGGAAAAGAAACAAGAAAGGAAAGAAAGGCAAAACAAAAGCCATTTATTTGGAAAAGCAAAACTTGTCTTACTCTTTGGAGTAAATGTTTATGGAATGTGCCTGTGAATTATGCTAGCTGTGTACCTAAATGCAAAGGGAATGTGAATAATCTTACAAATGTGGCAAGATTCCCACAAACCCCAGAAACCACACAGCCCAAACAGCTAGAGCTCAGTAGGCTTTCTAACAGGACAGTTTGTCTCAAGAAAGGTCACAATGACCTTACCAATTGCTGAGTCTGTAAATAAGTAATTATTGGATTATAAAGCAAAGAGTGCCACAGATTGCCTAGTCTGAAAATAATAGTAGCATAAAAGAAAATCTGTTCCTTGCCCACATACCAATTCCCTCTTGAAAATATCCCTCAGCTCCCAACACCTTAAGCTGAGACAACAGGGAAAGTACCATCATTTGCTGAATACCTACTATGTTTCTGACACTTTACAGATATAATTGCAGAGTGCTGTATCTCATTAATACTACATACAAGGGGATTTCTGCCAAGAAGAAATTATTCACAGCTATTATAATAAACACATAGAGTTGTAATGAGGATTAAAAGCATACTGGGCTCAGAACGACACAGGGAAAGGGGCAGGAACACTGAGAAGGTCACACATCCAAATAGCAGGGACACAGTGCCCAGTTAAGGATGAGACTTAATCGTGACAGAGAATGCCCTCCACCCCCTGCAGGCTAGTACATATCAAGTAGCAAATAACTTGCTAGAAATGGATCCCCTGTGGCGTGCAGCCAGCTGGGAATGGAACACCAAACACACACAACACACACACACACACACAACCCCTAGCATACTGTGTGTAAGACTGAACACAAAAAGATGGAGAAATCAGGAAGGTAGCCAGAAAAAGAAAAAAAAAGGTACATCATGCACACAAAGAGGAACCAAGATTAGAATGATAGCAGACATCTTCTTACAGAAGTCATACAGAAAACAGTGGAGTTTCTAACTGGGTTGATGTGCCTCCAAGTGAAGTCATTGTGTCTGGGCAGGAGGAGCTGCAGGAGGCCTGGGGCCCCAGCCCCACCGTTACCCTGCGACTAAGGCTATCACTGCCCTTGACACCCCTGACTCTGCAACCCAGACACAGCCCCCGGGCCCTGGCTCACATCTGTATGGGGGTGGTCACTGTACCCTGCCCAAGGACTGCGAGGGTTAGTCACTCAGCTCCTCTTCTGGTTGTGGTCCCCTCAGTGGCAGCTGCTGGGATGGCTGGAGCCCCTTCTCACTGGAAGACCAAAGGAACGGATGATGTTCAGATGCAGTGAATTGGTGCCCTGCTGAGCCCAGACATGCATGTAAATTTCTTACTCCCAAGACCTTTTTTTTTTTTTTAAATGGCCCTAGTTTTTCCATATCATGTTGTATCTGACCTAGGCCTCAGGCTTGAGCATCAATATTGTCAGTAAATCTGTCCAGTTGATTCTAATTTCAGTCAGGGTTAACAACACTATTCTGAAAGGGCAAAAGAATAAAGAAAAAGTGAAAATGACATAAAAGGTCAAAAATTAATAAGCAGAATAAACAGTCATTTATTTATATTTGCCAGAAATTTCATATATACAAAATACATTTAATAAAACCCATTTGTGTGGGTTTCAGCAAGATTATGGATGATACTGTTGAAAGAGAATGTGACAAAATAATAGCTATGTCTGGGTAATTGCACAAAGTGCTTCTCTGCTTCTTTATATTTTTTGCCTGTCTCCAAAGTAGGTTTATAATTGCTAGTTAATAATCAGGAAAAATAAATTTAAAATACACAAAGAGAACAATGTGCCTTCTAAGTAATTCTTATACATTTAAGCACGAGGAGCTTACTTCTGCCCTGGAGCAGTTCCTTTACAGGTGATCCAGGTGGCAGGGATACATTACTAAACAGCACACAGAGATGCGAATCAAAGAGTGAAATAACCTTAACTTTTGTCTGAGTTTGGAACTACCAAGACTCCAAAGTTGGCATAGGCACAACTAGGAGCTCTTTCAACCGTTCCTAGAAGTGGACAGCATTGGACAACTGGCTTCACTTTGGACTGCCTAAGTTACTAGAAAACTGCCCATTCAAAGTTGATACCATGATTCCATTCTATTCCTATTTGTTTGACCCTTGAATCCACTGAAACATGTTCATTTAAATAAGCTGTCATTTGGGGAATGGAGGACAAAAGTTCAGGGTCAGTCTTTGGCTCTTATATTGATTCAGTCACCCAAGGACCTCAAGCACAACTGTATAGGAGTATAAATTAGAAACTTATATAAAATAAATTCAGAATCTTTCCATCTACCTCCCCAAGTCCCAAATCAGTATAATATCATTTTGTAAACTTGCCAAGTTTATCCTGTAAAGATGTTTTGGTTTAAAGGAAATGAGCCAACATTTTAAAATGGGTTATTTCCAGTGAGAATGCAGAAATTCATACTCTCTGAACCCACTGGTTCTAATGGTAAAACTTAGCCAGGTAAAACAAGTAGTTAGGCACAGTCGAACTCGTTCCATATTACCTTTCAATCAGTTCAGTTCAATTCAATAACTTAGTTGTGCCTGACTCTTTGTGACCCCATGGACTGCAGCACGCCAGGCTTCCCTGTCTATCACCAACTCCCAAAGTGTACTCAAACTCATGTCCATCGAGTCGGTGATGCCATCCAACCATCTCATCCTCTGTCATCATCCCCTTCTCCTCCTGTCTTCAATGTTTCCCAGCATCAGGTTCTTTTCCAAGGAGTCAGTTCTTCGCATCAGGTGGCCAAAGTATTGGAGTTTCAGCTTCAGTATCAGTCCTTCCAATGAATATTCAGGACTAATTTCCTTTAGGATGGACTGGTTGGATCTCCTTGCAGTCCAAGGGACTCTCAAGAGTCTTCTCCAACACCACAGTTCAAAAGCATCAATTCTTCGGCGCTCAGCTTTCTTTATAGTCCAACTCTCACGTCCAGGCATGACTACTGGAAAAACCATAGCTTTGACTAGACGGACCTTTGTTGGCAAAGTAATATCTCTGCTTCTTAATATGCTGTCTAGGCTGGTCATAGCTTTTCTTCCAAGGAGCAAACTTCTTTTAATTTCATGGCTGCAGTCACCATCTTCAGTGATTTTGGAGCCCAGGAAAAGAAAGTCTGTCACTGTTTCCATTGTTTCCCCGTCTATTTGCCATAAAGTGATGGGACCAGATGTCAAGGTCTTCATTTTTTGAATGTTAAATGTTAAGCCAGCTTTTTTACTTTCCTCTTTCACTTGCATTGAAGGGAAGTGAAGTGCAGTGGCTCGGTCGTGTCCGACTCTTTGCGACCCCATGGACTATAGCTTACCCGGCTCCTCCGTCCATGGGATTCCCAGGCAAGAATACTGGAGTGGATTGCCATTTCCTTCTCCAGGGAACTTCCTGACCTACGGATTGAACCCAGGTCTCCCGCATTGAAGGCAAACGCTTTACTGTCTGAGCCACAAGGGAAGCATTAGGGACACTTGCATTAAGGACATTTTATTGCCCAGTTGTTATAGGCCATATGAGTTTATAACATTTGATTATATCTTTAGGAGTGTGTATTCCTTGCTGATGAAAACGGTGTATTATCTACAGAAACAAACTAAAAGGACTAGGGTAATAACACGCTGGTAAAGATCCTAGGATAGATTATTAAGTCAATGGAATGATTGAAGTGAGACCTCGAATCTTTGAGCTACAAAATGTGCTAGGGATTACATTAGGCTTACGAACTATTTTATTCCATTTGCTATTTGTAATTATATTATACATGGGTATTATTAGTTACACTTTGTAGATGAGTTTTAGAGGGAGAGAGTAGTTTCTCTCCAAGAGTACTTTCTCTCCAAGTTAAGATGGCAACTCCTCATTCTTTATGTTATCAGCCACAGACTTGGCCAATGGAAAGAAAATGTGGACTCAGAGAGAATGTCTTTCAACTCCCATATTCTGGGATTTCTCCCTGCTACAAGATTTTGGGGTGTTTTGTTCTCTACTGTATCAAATTTTATCTGAGTACTAAACAAGACTCTTGCATCCTTAAAGAGTTAGCACCCTATAATCTAGGGGCTAGGTAATCATAGGATAGCAAAGCCAGAAAGAGTTTAGAAAACATCTGGTCCAGTCATTTCCAAAACTTTTACTTTTGGAATAGGAACACCTCAAACAAAGTTTTACCCAGAAGACCCACATATCTAACAGATAACTATAGGGCTTCCCTCGCTGTTGTGAAGTGGAGTCTAAATCACTAGCGTTCCTGTCCCTTCCTCAGTAGCTCCTATGAAGGAGGCTTCTGGTGTGCCCCTCAGAACCATGAAGGAGAAGGGAGCACTGAAAAAAAAAGTCCCAAATAAACCTTGTATTATCTGAAGAGGGGATCTAAAAAGTCTCAGATCATACAGAAATTCAGTGATCAGAGTGGAAAATGAAAGAGCTCAGGCCACAACTGAGACACTGACTCAGTGTAAAAGACAAGGAAAACAGTAATAACCCCTGCTTTGCCAACCTTCCAGGGCTGTGGTGAGATATAAGATAGAGCAGTTTAATATGGAAAGTTTGAGAAAAGGAACACTCACCTTATTATTATCTTATTATTATTATTTTTTAATGTGAAAAGCTCTGCGTCTAGCTATGCACTGTTTGCATCACTTGGCAGTGTGCTCAGCAAAACTATCATTTCATCATCTCTGAATATTATATTTTGAATTTTCAGTTCATATGTGTGGTACTTCCCTTTTCTATAGCCAATAATAAAACAAAGTGAGCAGAACCTGTGATATACCAGCTACTTCTTTCAGAGGCCCCACAGTTCCTGCCACCTTTAAAACTGCATCTAAGTTTCTGAAAAACCTGGCCTGACCAATCTTTCCCTTATCTTCTGCTTGCACTGCAGGCGCTATGAGGAGCTGTTTGATGGGCCCAGTGGCAGCCTGGTTCTTCCCAGCAGAGAAGGGCCTGTCAGCCTCTCACTCCCCCTGGCTCCACTCCAGTGAGTCAGCCTCTCCACCACCCCCTCTACCTCCTGGCAGCTGGAACTGAAGGCTGCAAGTTGGTGGCCAACTGTGGCGCCTGGCTGTTCTGTCTGCCACTAATGACCGCCCCCGCTGAATCAGGGCTCTATCGCTGTACCTTCCCTTCAAAAAGTCCAAGTGAAAAGAAAGGAAAGGCCGTTCTGACCTCTGACCTAAATTCCTGCCCAAGTGTACAATGCTGTTTTTGACTATTTTCCTGTGTTTAGTAGGCATTAGCAGACTGAGTGTAGAAGCAGGTAGGTGACCTTCTTCAGGCCTATTAAACTAACCCTTGAATTTGGAAAAGAACTGTGCTACTCTGACCTTGCTACTCTGGAAAAGTAAAGAGAAGGGTAAAGGTAGGCCTGGCTGCTGTTCACTACAATAAAATATAAAACATGACACTTCAGAAGTAAGGCATTTTTTAAACCTTTGGGATTTAACAACCCTACCTCTGGTGTTCAGTCACCTTTTCTATGGTATTCAAAGTTTGATTTGAAAAATCAGGTTCAGTCAAAGACTGTACTTGGCAGTGACTTTAATTGCCCCAGAGTTTTGCATCTGAAAATCCAGCAGGGAACACAGGCTCAGATAACACCTCATAGCTTCCTAAAGGTAGTGCCGTATTTCTCTCTTTTGATCATCATCACAAGCCAAGCTTGGCACCTATTATTATTTCAATTAGAGAAATGAAAAGACCGAGCTCAGAGAGGTGACGAGATTTTTCCAAGGTTGCACAGCAAGGACCCACTTCTCCCCTGTCATCCTCTGGTGCTAACACTGCATCTCTTTCCATCTCTAAGGACTTCCACGTTTGTTTGTATGTTGCACAATTCTAAGGAGGCATCCCATCCTGAAGTTCAGAGTTCATTGTTCAGAGGGAGTAGATTTATAAACATATCTTGGGAAAAGGGCACTTTTTCCTAATTCTTTTGAAGATGCTGCATCTGCTACTGTTGGTTCCAAATAATGTCCTTTGCCTCCTGTCTCTTAGCTCTCTCCTCTGTAGAATTCTGCAGGTTCATCCATTGATAACTGCTTTGACTGCAGCTTTGCAGGGAATTTTCCTTCATGAGGGTTCTGTGAGGCCCTCCTTGAGAATCAGCAGCTCAAACAAAAATAGTACACAGCAACAACAACAACAAAAATTAAATAAAATACAATAAAAATGAAAGCATGTTGCTTACGTTCTGAACTTCTTAAGGAAAAAAATGAAGGGGATGCTAGGATTGGGTGCCCAGCAACCTGCCCCTGCCCATGGCCTGGTCTGCACCCCTGATTGGAGCTTGCCCAATGGTGGCATGACTTCTCTCCTTCCTACCTGTCCCAATCTCTTTCCCTTCTCCACCAGTTTGGTTCCCCACAATTTAAAAATCACTATTTTCTTAAAACTGTTTATATGAACACACTTGTTGGCATGGATATTAAGGCAAGTGCATAATGGCTGAACTGTTTAAAAAATAATTGAAAACAATTTAGATGATACAAACAAACATTAACCCTTCATGAGATATATGGTCTCCTTTCCAAGAACTGCAAAATGGGGTACAAAATAAGAAGCTCTTATAGGATGAGGAACAAGGAAGAGACAAATGAAATATCTGCTTGGCTGGGGTAACATAGTCAACCTTTTAGGGGGTGAAAGGCCCAGAGTTAGCTTGGCATTTGGAGATTGGCTGATGGGGAAATACTGCATTTCTGTTCAGGTGGACCATTTATAGGGAAGGCAAAGTTATTAAAGTTCTGGTTTGCTGACTGGGCAGGAATGGCTCCAAATGAGGTCTAGGAAGTTATTTTAGCACAACTAGTATACATACCTCTTTCCAGAAAGACATGGCACTTGGGACAGATTACTCCCAGAGTTAAGTGCTTGAAGCAGGGTTGGGGGTAGGGTGGGGTGGATAAGGAAAAACACAGCCTGTTCTGGCCTTTCAGACTTTGTGAGGGGGTGATCACTGCCTTTGTGTTCCTTTCCTTTTGAGAGTGCCATCAACTACCAGATAATTGGTTCTTTTCTTTCCACTTTTCACTGTTACTCATATGAGTGATATTTCCTCTTGCTTTTCTTTCACACTAACTTTTCTCCAAACATTTTCTTAATTTGCCTCCATTCTTCTATTTTTTGAGTCCTACTTTTCACTCCTTTTTTTTCCCTTTTAGTTTGCCAAGATAATTTACTATTTCTTCTCCAGGAAAGTATACCTTCCTTTACCCAATCCTCCCGCTTCCATCTTGTGATTTATGGACATCTTCGTTCTTCACTTCTTTTTCCTTGGAAGTTATTTAAAAGGATTTTTTTTTCTTTAAGAGTATGTTTGCTCTTTAAGGCTCCAGTTTTTGTTTTTGTCTCCAAAGTCTGTTCACAAATGCCAGGCAGTCTGATACAAATAAAACAAGTTACCAATTGTTTTCACAACAGTGAAAGAACAGACCATGGAAGCTGGTTAATGGAAGCTTCTGGGACAGAGGTCCTGCTAGAACTCTCCTCCTAATCTTTTCTGATAAACATGCCTTACAGGGAGATAAGAGAAATCAAAGGCTGCTTTCTGAGCCCTATAGTTTTGAAGTCGGCCAGTGTGGTTCCTGGTAGATGCCATTTTAACTCCCTTCCAGATAAAAAAGTCTGAGCCTCAAAATCAAATATTTCCTCGCTATTCCCGCAGGTTCCCTTGTCAAACCCCCTGACTGACTGAAAGCACCAAGCACATTGTGAAGCAAAATCTTTTAACCATAGGAGGATCAAGGAACTTTCCCTGGAGAACAGGTGTGGTTTTATGCAAATGAGCAGCTAACATAGTCAGTGTAGCTTGACTTTATTTTATGCATTAACTGGGTTCCCCAAAAGATTAATGAACATGAATATTTATGGGGTGAATCATATTTTGTCATAGTATGACACTGTAACTATGGAAGTCTAATACAAATGTTAAAGAAGATTAGAGGCCAAATTTAAATACCATAGTATACAGTTTAAAAAAGGCTGCCTTGGATAATTTACAATGATATATATTTATTTCCATCATGTCAAAGCCCATGAAAAAGCAATCATAGACCATGTAGATTATCTCTGGGCATTCATGAAAATATACATAGTAAAATAAATCATTCTGAGACTCCCTACTTCATCTTAGCTCCAAGAATTCATTCTAGCTCAAAGAAACAAAGACTACTTAAATAACTTAAATAATAACTCCTAGAAGTTCAACAGACTGTCAAATATACAATTAAATATTCTACTTTGCTTATTCATCAGTGCCTAGAACTCCAAGGCCATAACTAACTAAAGCCAATCACCTAAAAGGCCCTAACTACAAAACAAATTTTCATAAAACATTGTAAGACAATCAGATAAATTACATTTTGGCAAAGAATTTTGAGAAATATTATTTCTAGAAAATCATGAGGAAGATAAGCAGCTTAAGTATAGCAGCAAAATCAAAGCAGAAAGTAAGCAGTTTAGTTAGTCTTCTCTTCTAAATCATCACACTTTCCCCCCTCCTCAAATGATCTCAGGACCACCAAATTTATTGTCAATAGCCCTAACTTTGAAGGAATTGTTATTTTTAAAATGCTTTGATTTCTTAATTTAAGATAGATGAAAATGGTGCTGGCTAGGGGACTTTTTAAACTAAATATTCTAGGAAGATCTGATATGATTATGAAATGATGAGAGTTCAAAAAAAAAACATGACAGAATGAAAAAAAAAACACTAAAAGAAATTGAAGTAGAATTAGAACTTGATGCAAGTGTCCTTGAGGAAGACAAGACCTCAGAGAATGACTCTTTATGTCTGGTTGAATGCTTAGATGGATGATTTTTTGCAACAGTTGATAAGTTTATTTTCTTATTGAACCTTTAATCTTACAAGTTCTAGACTTACAGAAAAACTGTAAAGGAGGTACAGAATTCCCATGTCAGTTCAGCTCAGTCACTCAGTCGTGTCCCACTCTTTGCGACCCCATGAATTGCAGCACACCAGGCCTCCCTGTCCATCACCAACTCTCGGAGTTCACTGAGACTCACG
>NW_011494218.1:1128786-1135254 GCF_000754665.1 Bison bison bison | reverse complement strand
GACCCCATGAATTGCAGCACACCAGGCCTCCCTGTCCATCACCAACTCTCGGAGTTCACTGAGACTCACGTCCATCGAGTCAGTGATGCCATCCAGCCATCTCATCCTCTGTCGTCCCCTTCTCCTCCTGCCCCCAACCCCTCCCAGCATCAGAGTCGTTTGCAATGAGTCAACTCTTTGCATGAGGTGGCCAAAGTACTGGAGTTTCAGCTTTAGCATCATTCCTTCCAAAGAAATCCCAGGGCTGATCTCCTTCAGAATGGACTGGTTGGATCTCCTTGCAGTCCAAGGGACTCTCAACAGTCTTCTCCAACACCATAGTTCAAAAGCATCAATTCTTTGGTGCTCAGCTTTCTTCACAGTCCAACTCTCACATCCATACATGACCACTGGAAAAACTATAGCCTTGACTAGACGGACCTTTGTTGGCAAAGTAATGTCTCTGCTGTTGAATATGTTATCTAGGTTGGTCATAACTTTCCTTCCAAGAAGTAAGCGTCTTTTAATTTCATGGCTGCAGTCACCATCTGCAGTGATTTTGGAGCCAGAAAAAATGTACCTACACTTAATTTCCTTTGTTGTTAATATCCTACATTGTGAGTGTGAATGTGAAGTCGCTCAGTCGTGTCCGACTCTTTGTGACCCCATGGACTGTAGCCTATCAGGCTCCTCAGTCCATGGAATTTTCCAGGCAAGAGTACTGGAGTGAGTTGCCATTTCCTTCTCCACGGGATCTTCCCAACCCAGGGATCGAACCCGGGTATCCCACATTATGGCCAGATGCTTTACCATCTGAGCCACCAGGGAAGCTCTACGTTAGTATGGAATATTTATTTGTTAGAATGATTGAACAAACATCAATAATTTATGAGTAACTAAAATCCCAACTTTATTTAGACTTCCTTAGTTTTTATCCTAATGTCTGTTTTCTGTTCCAGAATGCCATGTAAAATACAAGGCTATAATTAGTTGTCAAGTCTCCTTAGGCTCTTCTCATCTGTGGCAGTCTGTCCTTGTTTCTGATGATCTGGCAGTTTAGAGGTGTACAGGTTTCCCCAGCCATTCAAAAGCAGACATTCTATGAAACATTTTGTAAGTTGAAGTGGTGTAAACTGAAGAGGCAATTACCCAAGGGCAATTCCCTTACATCTTACTAACATGTGCACAAAATAGATCAAGATAACGTACAGAACAGACACAGTTCAAAGTGTGCCTGCCTGAGATTGAGATGCTGAGTGTAGTTCCTGAGGAAGGATCTTGGCGGTGCCACTCTTGCTGCTGGCTGCAGAGCAAACACTGCACACTGTTTTTGCTTTTTTGCCTTTCACTGTAAAAATGAAAATGCTCTTTCCTTTAGCAAAAACAGATACTAACGTAGGTCTTTCTTGAAAGCAAAGGGGCATCAAGCAAAGTGTCAAAAAGTGGAGCATACCTGCACTGTGATTAGGGTTTTTGTAGAATGACTCTCAATTGGGATTTGTGGGATGATTTTCTCCTGATTAGACTGGAGTTAGTTAGAATTTGTAAAAGATGACCACTAAAGACAAGTACCAGTTACGTCATATTCTCCAGAGTACATATTAACAGCATGTTTATTACTGCCATCAAGTAATCCACATGGATGAGATAGTTTGTCAGTTTTATCCATATTAATGTTACCCTCCCCCAACTGCTCTGTAGTAAAGAATCTGCCTCCCAGTACAGGAGACCCAGATTCGATCCCTGGGTCTGGAGGATCCCCTGGAGAGGGAAACGACAACCCCCTCCAGTATTCTTGCCTGAAGAATCTCCATGGACAGAGGAACTTGGCGAGCTACAGTCCATGGGGTCACAAAGTGTCGGATACAACTGAGCCACTAAACAACATCCCCCAACTGCACACCGTAATTTTTGTGCAGCCAAGACTTACAATGTGGGAAGTTAAGCTCCATTCCATTAAAGGCAGTTTCTACATAAATTATTTGGACTACTCCTGCATGACAGATTTGTCTCTTCTCTGCCGTTTATGTGTTTTTATTCAAATATTTGTTTATATCAATATAAACTCACAAATATTAATATTTCACTTTGGCTTATAATCTTATATTACTTTTATTGATTTTGCGGCTCAGACTGCTCCAGATTTGGCCATTGGAAGTGCTTTCAGTTGGTTCCTATGTCCTGCAGGCATATCAGTATCATTGTTATGTTTCGTTTTGTTTTTAAGCACTTCCTTATTATCTGGCAGTGAGTGTAAGATACTCCAGATCCATCTGGCATATTTCCTTCCTCAACACTAGAATCCATCATTGCTCCAAGGAGCCCTTTCATTGGATCATGGTATTAGAAGTCACAGGGCACTAAGTGTGCTCATTGCTACTGGAAGGGGTAGTATCTTTTAGGTATTGACATAGCAGAGTTGTATGTATGTACTCTAACCTTATATATGTATATCTGCATAGATTTCTATGTTTACACATATGCACCTATGTTAAATTAAACATGAGTTTACACTGATGTTTTGACTCTGGCTGATTATGACATGGGTCATTCTAGCTTCTTCTCACTGTTTATACCCTCTACTCCAGTAGTGAAAAATCTGACTCTCAGTAACTACCATGCATTCACATAATTGTTCATTTTCAGTGTCTGGATTGGTAAGCCATGCCCCATTAGAAACAACTTTATCAACTAGAATTTGGCTTATGTTCAGTTTCTTTTGCCTTTAGCCTTACAGACTCGTCTCATTTTCAAAGTTACTTAGGTCATCACTTCCTCCACCCTTCATACTTTTCATACATTTTTAATACAGTTAGTTTGTTTTGTCACATGCTGCATTATATCATGGGTTCACCTAACCTCCTAAATAATTTTTATATTTGCATATTTTAAGGAACTTGGTGAGTAAGTTTCTATGGTTTGGGATAAATGCATAGTGTAATGTGTCAACCATTACAGTATCATTAGAAGAAACTTCCCTAAGTCTCTTCCTTAAGACTTCCCTGCTCAATCCTCCTCACTCCTCCCAACCCTCAGGCAATCACTGAACTTTCTACCATCTCTATAGTTTTGCTTTTTCTAAATGAAATATAATTTTAATTATGCAGTTTGTAGTCTTTTTACACTGTTTTCTTACACTTCAGTTCAGTTCAGTCACTCAGTCGTGTCCAACTCTTTGCGACCCCATGAACCGCAGCATGCCAGACCTCCCTGTCCATCACCATCTGCCGAAGTCTACCCTTAGTTATATGCATTTCCATTCTTTTGTGTTTTTTCTGGCTTTTTAACTCATTTCTTTTCATTGTTAATGAGAAATTCATTGCAATTTTTTCCTTGTTTCTCTCTAGGCAAGCTGTTTCCCATTTATCCTAGCTCCTTTTAAGATTTTCTCTTTTGTTTTCTTTGCTTTGAATACATATGATAATATTTAGATGTTGCTTTTTTTTCACATCTATGTTGCTTACTACTCTCTGAGCATCCTGGAACATTAGTTTGGTATCTGCTTGGAAAGTTCTCATCCATTATTATTGCAAATATTTTTTGTTCCATTCTTCTTTTTTTTCTGTTATTCAAATTATACACATTATACCTTTTGAAACCATGTTATGGTTCATGAATGCTCTGGGTTTTGCTTGTTTTTCATTCCTTTTTTCTTTGTATTTCATTTTGGGAATTTGTACTGACATATCCTCAAGCTCATTGATATTTTTCCTCAGCTATTTCAAATCTATTGATGAGCACATTAAAGGCATTCTTCATTTTTGTTAGTATTTTTTATTCCTAGCATTTCCTTTTGGCTCTTTGTTAAGGTTTCCAAATCTCTGCTTACATTGCCCATCCTTTCCTGTATGTCATCTACTATTTTCATTAGAGCCTTATATTAATCATAGTGAACTTACATTCCCTGTCTGATAATCCCAACCTCTCTCTCATATCTGAATCTATTTTTAAGGATTGCTTTGTGGCTTCAGACTGCTTTTTCTGTCTTTCAGCATCTTGGGCTTCCCTTGTGGCTCAGCTGGTAAAGAATCTTCCTGCAATGCGGGAACCCTGGGTTCAATCCCTGGGTTGGGACGATCCCCTGGAGAAGGGAAAGGCTACCCACTCCAGTATTCTGGCCTGGAGAATTCTATGAACTATACAGTCCATGGGGTCGCAAAGAGTCAGACACGACTGAGCGACTTTCACTTCACTCAGCATATCTTGCAGTATGTTTCAGAAATTGAGTCATGTGATGTTTGACCATATAGGGTTAGAGTTTATGTTAATCTGTTTAAGAGTTGGGCTGTATTTAATATTTGGTGAAACTGTTAAGTGTCAGAGATTTCAAATTCATCTATTGTCCTTGTTTTTGTGTCTCTCTTTACTGGGCCTCCCTTTTTACTCCTCAGAAGGAATCTGTATCTTGAATCTCTTTCAGCTGTAATCCAGTGATGTTATACTGGAGCCCTCCTTGGTTGTGGTTAGGTGCGAAAAGGGGGACTTGTTGTATAATTTTAGGTTTCCATATAGTGGACCTGTTCTTAGGGCTATTATAATCACAGGTGTAAATCCAATAGAACAGGTTTTCTTCCTTTAGATGAGACAAGAAGATCAGAGCGGCCTGGACTAGAAAGAATGTCCTTACCCCAGGTGGGTTAAGGTTCTGGTAAAATCTTTGCTCCTGGAGGCCAAGAACTTTTTATGAACAATGCTCTGACTTATTCCACAATGATTATTCTCATCTTTTGCTTGCTACAGAAATTCACCTTAAGAATCTTATGGGGTTCCTGGATACAGAGCCCATAAATATGTGTCCCTCACTAAGACAGTCCCTAGGAAATTATCATTCTCATATTAGTCCAGACTCAACCTCCAGCAATTTGTCAAAATTAGTGTTTAGGTGTTCTTACCAACTAATGGTTCCAGTAGCTTGTACTTCATGTAAGTAAATCTTAGCTATTACCCTCTGGGTTGTCCGTCTTCTCCAGATTTAAGGATAAAAGTTGGCCCTATGGTCTCAATTTTCTATTGGGCATTAGAAAAATCATTGGTTTTCAAGACTGTTTTCAGCATTTTCTTATTGTAATGATGGAGATGTTGACTTCTAATTTCTTTACAAGTCAGAGCTGAAACTGAAAGTCAATAAATTCAATTTTAATGTATTAATATTAAAAGTGAGGCTCCTGAAGTATATCTAAATGAACTTTTTCTTAGGAAAAAAAAAAGTTCTTTTCTTTGTATTTTGAATTTTTTCAACTCCTCCCTGGAATTATGGAGTCCTTGAAACAACAGTAGATGATATGATCTTCCATATGTATATTGGAGGAGAAAACATTGTCAGTGTTTTAAAGGATTAAGTCACTCTACATATTCTGTTTTAACTATGCATGAGGTTAGTGTGGTTGGTCATGAGCAGTAAGTTTATGAATTTATATCAAATAAATCACAGCAGTGAGCCCTTTTGCTTACCTACCTCAATTTCTAATGCCTTAGAAAAGGACCCACCAGCATGAGACCGTAATAAATGTTGGCCTGATCAATAGATATATGAGATGCTCCTAAGAAGTAGAGTTGACATTAATGGCTTCCTAGAAGCATCAGTTGTCCTCCACCTTCAGATAAATTAACTTGTGCTACTATATATACACACTGCATTATGTCAAACTCCTTTCAGATAGATACCCTCAATGTAGTTTCTCAAACAACTGTCCCCATTCTTCTCCTTCACTGACTGCTCAATCTCCACCTTAAAATCTGTAAAGAATGACCTCTTTTAAGGATAAAATAGGGGTGTATGTGTGTATACACACACACACATACACTCTACTTGATCTGGCTACCAAGGTTCCATTTTAATTTTATAAGCTTTTTCAAATGACTAACTTCCATCAGTTCATTCTGTGTTTTAATACCACTATCTCTCCTTAATCATTGTGAGATATTGTCTTAGTTCAGGCTGCTATACAAAAATATGGACTGGGAGGCTTAAACAACAAATATTTCTGTTTCAGTTCCCAGGGCTAGAAGTTCAAGATCAGGATGTCAGAATGACCAGGTTCCTGGTGAAGGTCCTCTTCCTGCTTTCTTATTGTTTCCTCACATGACAGAGTGAGGGAGCACTGTTCTTTTTTCTTCGTTTAAGGACACTAATTGGCCTTGGAATACAGAATGAATCAGGGCAAAGGCTAAGAGAGTTTTTCTAAGAGAGAGCACTGATCATAGCAAACACCCTCTTCCAACAACACAAGAGAAGATTCTACACATGGACATCACCAGATGGTCAACACCAAAATCAGATTGATTATATTCTTTGCAGCCCAAGATGGAGAACCTCTATACAGTCAGCAAAAACAAGACAGGGAGCTGACTGTAGCTCAGACCATGAACTCCTTATTGCCAAATTCAGACTTAAATTGAAGAAAATAGGGAAAACCACTAGACCATTCAGGTATGACCTAAATGAAATCCCTTATGATTATACAGTGGAAGTGAGAAATAGATTTAAGT
>NW_011494218.1:1127771-1128686 GCF_000754665.1 Bison bison bison | reverse complement strand
GAGGTTCATGACATTGTACAGGAGACAGGGATCAAGACCATCCCCATGGAAAAGAAATGCAAAAAAGCAAAGTGGCTGTCTGGGGAGGCCTTACAAATAGCTGTGAAAAGAAGAGAAGTGAAAAGCAAAGGAGAAAAGGAAAGATATAAGCATCTGAATGCAGAGTTCCAAAGAATAGCAAGGAGAGATAAGAAAGCCTTCCTCAGTGATCAATGCAAAGAAATAGAGGAAAACAACAGAATGGGAAAGACTAGAGATCTCTTCAAGAAAATTAGAGATACCAAGGGAACATTTCATGCAAAGAAGGGCTCAATAAAAGACAGAAATGGTATGTACCTAACAGAAGCAGAAGATAATAAGAAGAAGTGGCAAGAATACACAGAAGATCTTCATGACCAAGAAAGATTTTCATGACCAAGGTAATCACGATGGTGTGATTACTGACCTACAGCCAGACATCCTGGAATGTGAAGTCAAGTGGGCCTTAGAAAGCATCACTACAAACAAAGCTAGTGGAGGTGATGGAATTCCAGTTTAGCTATTTCAAATCTTGGAAGATGATGCTGTGAAAGTGCTGCACTCAATATGCCAGCAAATTTGGAAACCTCAGAAGTGGCCACAGGACTGGAAAAGGTCAGTTTTCATTCCAGTCCCAAAGAAAGGCAATGCCAAAGAATGCTCAAACTACCGCACAATTGCACTCATCTCACACGCTAGTAAAGTAATGCCCAAAATTCTCCAAGCCAGGCTTCAGCAATACGTGAACCATGAACTTCCAGATGTTCAAGCTGATTTTAGAAAAGGCAGAGGAACCAGAGATCAAATTGCCAACATCTGCTGGATTATCAAAAAAGCAAGAGAGTTCCAGAGAAACATCTACTTCTGCTTTATTGACTATGTCAAAGCCTTTGACCT
>NW_011494218.1:1090260-1127671 GCF_000754665.1 Bison bison bison | reverse complement strand
GAAAATTCTGAAAGAGATGGGAATACCAGACCACCTGACCTGCCTCTTGAGAAACCTGTATGCAGGTCAGGAAGCAACAGTTAGAACTGGACATGGAACAACAGACGTTCCAAATAGGAAAAGGAGTACGCCAAGGCTGTATATTGTCACCCCGCTTATTTAACTTCTATGCAGAGTACATCATGAGAAATGCTGGACTGGAAGAAACACAAACTGGAATCAAGATTGCCAGGAGAAATATCAATAACCTCAGATATAAAGATGACACCACCCTTATGGCAGAAAGTGAAGAGGAACTAAAAAGCCTCTTGATGATGGCATCTGGTCCCATCACTTCTTGGCAAATAAACGGGGAAACAGTGGAAACAGTGTTAGACTATTTTGGGGGGGCTCCAAAAATCACTGCAGATGGTGATTGCAGCCATGAAATTAAAAGATGCTTACTCCTTGGAAGGAAAGTTATGACCAACCTAGATAACATATTCAACAGCAGAGACATTACTTTGCCAACAAAGATCCATCTAGTCAAGGCTATGGTTTTTCCAGTAGTCATGTATGGATGTGAGAGTTGGACTGTGAAGAAAGCTGAGCACTGAAGAATTGATGCTTTTGAACTGTGGTGTTGGAGAAGACTCTTGAGAGTCCCTTGGACTGCAAGGAGATCCAATCAATCCATCCTAAAGGAGACCAGTCCTCAATATTAATTGGAATTCTGATGTTGAAGCTGTAACTCCAATACTTTGGCCACCTGATGCAAAGAACTGACTCACTGGAAAAGACTCTGATGCTGGGAGGGATTGGGGGCAGGAGGAAAAGGGGACGACAAAGGATGAGATGGCTGGATGGCATCACCAACTCGATGGATGCGAGTCTGAGTGAACTCTGGGAGTTGATGATGGACAGAGAGGCCTGGCGTGCTGTGATTCATGGGGTCGCAAAGAGTCGGACACAACTAAGCGACTGAACTGAACTGAACTGAATCCTATCCTAGGGGCTCCACCTTCATGAACTTCTCTAAACCCTCTTACCTCTGATAGGCCCCACCTGCTAAAATCGTGTTATTGGGTGTTAGGGTTTCAACACACAAATTTTAGGGGGTGACCAAAATATGCAGTCCATAACAGATATGCTCACCCATAGTCACCCTACTGCATTAAGGATCTAAATAAATAGACTGTATCATATACATAGATCGGAACACTTCATATTGTTAAGATGGTAATTCTCCCCAAATTTCTCTATAGATTAATTGTAAATTCAATCAAATTCTCAGGATTTCTTTTTTTTAGAAATTCACAAGTTGACTATCTCAGAAAATATTGTCAAGAGTCAACATTTTAACACCTTCAGAGAACATTTCCCCCACCCCTTGTCCTTGTTAAACAAGTGTTATTTAGCAGCACTGAGTTTAACCATGTGCTCAAAATGCAAGTCCTTTGAAAAAAGGGTAAAGAAGGTTAAATGCTTATTTCCAAGAACCAAAGAACAAGGACCCAGGAAAATTTAGGCTGTGACTAAATTGTGACCAAACACTGTCAGAGGCATGTGACTCTACATGGATAAAAGTCCATTCCTCGCAGCAATGTCTGAGAGAATTTGTGAACACTGTAAAGTTCTTTTATCTTATTTAGCTGTATCAAATGAGAGCCTGCATATATTTATCACCACATAAGTTTATCTGCATACAAACATCAATGTATCTCAGAAAAACAGCTCATGACAAAAATTCTTGTCATTGTTATTTTATTCAACTTTTCCATGTCATTGATCATGCATTTACAACGCCAACACTAAAAAACTAAATTTCAGAATATAACTGTTGATGGCTGACTGTTGTTCAGCAGTGAATAGATACAAAGAATAAAACACATATCTGTGACTGCTGATTTAGTGTTTGTTTTTCCCAATGGGATTAGAAGATTTTGACATCCATTGACCAAGGCATACTTAAAGGTCTCCTAAGATGGACTAAATTTTAGGCAGGATTCTTTCTGACCAAAGACGCCCCTAACCTACCTTTTCTTAGACCGTTTACTTAAGAAAACTTACCATTGTAATTTCTTCCTCTGACTCTGAGGTGTAAATCTTCTTCCTCTGGTCTCTTCTCTTTTAGATTCAAGAAAGATAGGATTTTAGTCTCCCAGTCTCCCTGGGGAAGATAGAAACCTAACTTCAGTAAGCATCAATTAGCAAAAGCAGATGGTCTAAGCACAGTGACCAATCGTTCCAGCAAGTCCTCCAGTACTTTTCCATTAAAGTGCGTGTGTGCTCAGTTGTGTCCAACTCTGCTATCCCATGGACTATACAGCCTGCCAGCCTCCTTTTCCATGGAATTTTCCAGGCAAGAATTCTGGAGTGGTTTGCCATTTCCTGCTCCAGGGAATCTTCTTGACCCAGGAATCAAATCTGCATCTTCTTGTCTCCTGCATTGGGAGACAGAGTATTTACCACCACACCACCTGGGAAGCCATTGATACACCCTTGCATTTAAAAATTCTCTTTAGTTTCAGTGAAATTAAATTCACTCTCTCCCCCACTGCTATAACCTTGACCCCTACTGCAATAGTCTTGATGAAGTTTCCTTGCCAACAAGTAATCTAATGCAATTTTTCTTTATCAACACAAACTAGTTATGTGCTATAATAATGTGCAACCACACAATGAATTTCAGCTTGCAGAGTGATTTTGATCTAATGTATTATTGTAGCACTGTAAGACTGAATTAATATCCCTGTGTTTAAGAAAATGAACTTAATATCCATAGAAATTAATTCTTGGCTAATATTGCAATTATTAAGTAAGAGTTAATAATTGAACCAAAACTTGAACCCAGAGCACTTATGTCCACGTCAAGGTCTCTTCCACCTGCATCTCACCAGCAGTTTTTCTCTAACATCTCAGCAACGTTATGTTCTTCAAAAATATTCAGATATTTAACTATGTTTAGTAGTTATCAGTCCTTCCTGAGTGGGGATGAGAGGAATCTATTTTAAAATCTTCTGAGAGCACACTCATTTGGTGATCTAATATCATGGCTGACTACACAAGTAGAAGACATTGTATTTTTCCCATAACAATGTTAAAACAAAGCTTTACAGCCATGACTACTAATGAGATCATACTTATTTTGTTATATTGCTATTAGTACATGTATTCCATTATATTACATTGTACACACCATCTTGTAGACTCATGGAGACAGACGTTAGCTGGAAAAAGCCATTTGCCATTTATTCAGCCATAAGTAGACTTAAGATTTAATTATGTGTGCTTTCACTAAAAATGTTTAAACACTATTTTCTTCCTCATGCAATGCCTTCTTCACTATTATTTGAATAATGGAAAGCATAAGAGTTTTTTAAAAATGTAATTTGCCTTTTTCTATCTCTCCCTCCCCTCCCTACTGAATCCTCAAAGTAAAATTAGTTAAAACATGATTTTCCTGGGAATCTCTAATCTTGATAATAAATGACTGTGGAACTGCTGAAGCGTGGTATGCGAGTCTTTATCAGGCTGCATAAGCAGTACCAGAATGGTTTGAATAATTATGAGATTATCTGCCAGTTTATGAAGAGAACTAGGAGACAGACAGAAAAAAACAGGCTACATGATCGGCATCTATAATTAAGTGAGGCAACTGTCACGTCTTTCTCCCTGGCCCGAGTGCTGGAATTTTAAACATCAGAAAAATGGAAAAGAAAACCAAAATCTTCATTTCAGTCATTTGAACAGAATCCATGCAGAGGAAATTACCCAAAATTAACTACTAAGGAAAATACAAATATGTACACATATGCTGTGCTGTGCTCAGTCTCTCACTCATGTCTGAGTCTTACAACCCCACGGACGGTAGCCCGCCAGGCTCCTCTGTCCGTGGAATTCTCCAGGCAAGAATACTGGAGTGGGTTGCCATGCCCTCCTCATATACACATATATAGGTACACAAAAATATTAAGCTGACCTCGGTGTTATCTTAAGAATTGAATATTTAGCCTAATAAACTATTCTGATTACTTGAAAGTAACTGTGTATGTCAGATCTAGGTGATCTATTTTTCTGATATAAATACTTGTGCTTCTGATTTTGAACTTATATTGCATAGCCTTTTGCATTAGAAGCAACTATAAGATTTCCCAGTGTCATGGGGTCAACATCCAAAGCAATGGTGATTGTCCTGTAAATGTGAAAATTAATATAGAGAAATGTATTTATACATATAAAGTTGTTTATAGCACATTAAACTCATGCTTTTTGGTATCTAGTTATAATAGCTGGAAATCCCAAATTATTTCAGAGATCACTGGGAAAGCCTAAACAAAAATAAAAACAAATAACATTAAACTTGGAAAGTGACAACATGGAATACTTCAGAAGACAGGATGCTTTGGCAGATTCAAACGGATAATAATTTCTTGAGGCCATGACTCTTGCCTTATTTATCTCTTTGTTTCCCCAAATTGCTTAGCGTGAAACCTCATACAAACTAAATGACCAGTAAGTGCTGAGTTTACAGTGTCAAACCTTTACCGACAGGAACTTTTCATCTAAATACGAGTTGTTTCAGTGTTGGAAAAGTCTAATACTACAGGCATTTGGTTGTTAAAGAATAAAAGCCCATGTTGACTTCATATAAAAATGATTGTCCACTTTGTTGAATTCCTTCAAACACCTTCAACAGATTGCCTTCCTTATACTGAAATCATCACAGCAGCAGAGCCTCCATGGTACATGAAGTATTTAGTAGGTCTAGCACTTTACCTACAGTGATTACAAAAGATATTTGATGCTTTTCTTCAGTCCTCAAATGACATAAGCAACCCAAACTTCTGAGCAATATTATCAAGAGAAGTATTTCCCCAACGGTTCAGGGTAAAAATCTGCATTTAATGCAGGAGAAACAGGAAATATAGGTTCGATCCCTGGGTCACAAAGATCCCCTGGAGAAGGAAATAGCAACCCACTTTACTATTCTTGCTAGGAAAATTCCATGGACAGAGGAGCCTGACAGGCTACAGCCTAGAGGGTCGCAAAGAGTTGGACACGACTGAGTGACTAGGCACACAGCACCAAGAGAATAACACAGTGAGAGCTAATTATACCAGCTGTGTTCTGAGTCCTCCCCCTGATGAAAAATTCTTCTATGCATCTCTTGCAAAAACTTCTTGTTGCTCCACCTCAATTAAAATCCTCAGGAGCAAAGAACCTGTGGACCTTGAGGTACCTTTCTAATGTGGGGGTTCTAGGAACTCTAGAGTTCATAAATCCCACAGTAAACTCCTTTACAGTAGGGAGAAAATGCAATTTTATCTCACCAGCAGAATACCACATGTGCTCAGAATAAGAGAAAGAAAGCTCGACTATTATTTTCAAGACCTTTAGGATAAACCTCATTTTCTCAGATGCTTTTCATAAGCATACCATGAGAATCATCATTAGTGGACTTCCTGGCACTTCTTTCCTGCCTAGAGAACTAAAACTTAAGGAAAAGATGGAAAAGGAATCAACATCCAGGCTGAGTTAGGTGAGTTGGAGAAAAATTTGTCTCATTTTTACTTATAAAGGTCTCGCCTTCATGAACGTGATATTAAAAATATTGGGGAAAATTGCATTTTAACGAGGTAGACATATTCTTATTTTAGTTGGTGAGTGAATCGACAGATGTAGATGTTCGTTGCCTACAGCTTTAAGGTACTATTTTGAAGAAATAGTGGGAAAAGCCTTAGTTCAATGATGTCCTAGATGATTACTGACACTCACGCAAGCCAGCTGTGCTAAAGCACCTTTTCCTCTGCTGGGACAATTTATTCCCTCCATGCTACCACCTCCTGCAGCTCAAGAGAACGTATATTTTAATTCCAAGGATGAAACAGAGGAAAAAGATTTGGAGATATACATAAACTTTCAACTGATCACTTCTTCGGGGATAATAAAAAAATCTATTACTTAGAAAATGACTCTTATTAACATATTCACATTTGAATCATAATAAGAAAGTAAATAATGCAGGGGAAAGTGTTACTTTGTGAAATCTGTTTAACGCTTGGCTTAAAAGAAAGAGTGAATTTGGAAAATAAAGAATATATACCAGTACTAACTAAATAGCAGAAGATCGTGGCAAAACATTTGTGATGCCATCTCATATTTATTTATATGTCAACTTTAGAGTTTTATCTACTTACATCTGTGTAACATTGTCAAGACAGATAATTTAAGGTTTTACTTACTCATAATGGAATTTACAAGGCATAAAGATAGAGAGAAGTATTCTTTTCCAATCAGAAATATTCTACTTGTGGTGATCTGAGTAACTCTTCTTGCACTAATGACTGATTCTTATTTTTGCTTCTTTAGCTTATACAACATAATTTAAGGGTATACATACTAAAAACAAATCATTCTATCTGGCACTCTAGGTGCATTGGCAGTGAACCTGGCATGTTCCTGCCAGACATGATATGAAAGAATTTTCATTGTGGTGAAGGATGATATGTCATATTTAGATGGTAAGAGCTACAGCTATGTGCACTTAATGAATCAAATATGAAGGAAGACTCATAGAGCAGGCTGGGAGATGTCATCAATAGTTTATAGAGAAAAGAATAAACATTAAGCAGAAATGGGTTAAAATCTCATTGTGTGTATTCTGAGTCACTCAGTCATTTTTGACTCTTTGCAACCCGATGGACTGCAGCCCACCAGACTCCTCTGTCCATGGATTTTTACTTCAGGGGATCTTCCTGACCCATGGATTGAATCCCCGTCTCCTGCTTTGCAGTCGGATTCTTTACCCGTGAGTCACCTGAGAAGCATTTGCACTCTCATTACCCTGTGCTTTATGCAGATAACACTGTCTATACATGAAATGGATATTTGGCTTGGAAAAAAGTAGATGTCAGACAATGTAACTACATAAGATTTTGGTATTTAGCATATACAGCATCCTGCTTTCAGAGGCAGTCGAGAGTAGTGGATCAGGACATGCACTTTAGAGCACAATTGCTAAGGAAACATGGTTGGTCTCTGCTAGGGTGTGTGAGTCTGGGCCTGTTAGTTTACCATCCTAAGTTTGCTTCAGCATCTGCAAAGGTTCAGAGGATGATTGCTATTCATATAAAGCTTTTAGTTCCTAGCCTGTGAAAAACACACATGAATGTGAGTTCTTATTATTTAAAAAGGATCAAGATGATAACATTAAAATACTTCCCGGAAAAAAAATAAATATTGTATATTAACATATATATATGGAATCTAGGAAGACGGTACTGATGAACATATTTACAGGGCAACAATGGAGATGCAGGCATAAAAAACAGATTTATGGACACGGTGGGTGGGGAGGAAGGAGAGGGTGAGGTGAATGAAGAGAGTAACATGGAGGCATATACACTACCACGTGTAAAATAGCAAGGAGAGATAAGAAAGACTTTCTCAGTGATCAGTGCAAAGAAATAGAGGAAAACAATAAAATTGGAAAGACTAGAGATCTTTTCAAGAAAATTAGAGATACCAAGGGAATTTTCATGCAAAGATGGGTTCAATAAGGACAGAAATGGTGTGGAACTGAGAGAAGCAGAAGACATTAAGAAGAGGTGGCAAGAATACACAGAAGAACTGTACAAAAAAGATCTTCTCGTCCCAGTTAAATACAATGGTGTGATCACTCACCTAGAGCAAGACATCCTGGAATGTGAAGTCAAGTGGGCCTTAGGTAGCATCACTATGAACAAAGCTAGTGGAGGTGATGGAACTCCAGTAGAGCTATTTCAAATCCTGAAAGATGATGCTGTGAAAATGCTGCACTCAATATGCCAACAAATTTGGAAAACTCAGGACTGGAAAAGGTCAGTTTTCATTCCTATCCCAAAGAAAGGCAACGCCAAACAATGCTTAAACTACCACACAATTGCACTCATCTCACACGCTAGTAAAGTAATGCTCAAAATTCTCCAAGCCAGGCTTTAGCAATATGTGAACTGTGAACTTCCAGATGTTCAGGCTGGTTTTAGAAAAGGCAGAGGAACCAGAGATTAAATTGCCAACATCCACTGGATCATCAAAAAAGCAAGAGAGTTCCAGAAAAACGCCTATTTCTGCTTTATTGACTATGCCAAAGCCTTTGACTGTGTGGATCACAAGAAACTGTGGAAAATCCTGAAAGAGATGGGAATACCAGACCACCTGATCTGCCTCTTGAGAAACCTGTATGCAGGTCAGGAAGCAACAGTTAGAACTGGACATGGAACAACAGACTAGTTCCAAATGGGAAAAGGAGTACGTCAAGGCTGTATATTGTCACCCTGCTTATTTAACTTCTATGCAGAGTACATCATGAGAAATGCTGGACTGGAAGAAGCACAAGCTGGAATCAAGATTGCCAGGAGAAATATCAATAACCTCAGATATGCAGATGACACCACCCTTATGGCAGAAAGTGAAGAGGAACTCAAAAGCCTCTTGAAAGTGAAAGAGGAGAGTGAAAAAGCTGGCTTAAAGCTCAGCATTCAGAAAACGAAGATCATGGAATCCAGTCCCATCACTTCATGGCAAATAGATGGGGAAACAGTGGAAACAGTGGGATATTTTATTTTTCTGGGCTCCAAAATCACTGCAGATGGTGATTGCAGCCGTGAAATTAAAAGATGCTTACTCCTTGGAAGGAAAGTTATAACCAACCTAGACAGCATATTAAAAAGCAGAGACATTATTTTGTCAACCAAGGTCCATCTAGTCAAGGCTATGGTTTTTCCAGTAGTCATGTATGCATGTGAGAGTTGAACTATAAATAAAGCTGAGTGCCGAATAATCGATGGTTTTGAACTTTGGTGTTGGAGAAGACTCTTGAGAGTCCCTTGGACTGCAAGGGGATCAAACCAGTCCATCCTAAAGGGGATTAGTCCTGAGTGTTCATTGGAAGGACTGATGTTGAAGCTGAAACTCCAATACTTTGGCCACCTGATGCGAAGAGCTGACTCATTTGAAAAGACCCTGATGCTGGGAAAGATTGAGGGCAGGAGGAGAAGGGGACAACAGTGAATGAGATGGCTGGATGGCATCACCGGCTTAATGGACATGAGTTTGGGTGAACTCCGGGAGTTGGTGATGGACACTGAAGCCTGTTGTGCTGCGATTCATTGGTTCGCAAAGAGTCGGACATGACTGAGCGACTGAACTGAACTGAGCTGAACTGAATGGAAATTTGTGTATGACTCAGGGAACCCAAACTGCGGTTCTGTAACAACCTAGAGGGTTGAAAGAAGAGCGAGGTAGGAGGGAGTTAAAAGAGGGCGAGGATACATGTATACCTATTGCTGACTCATGTTGATGTACAGCAGAGGCCAACACAATATTGGAAGCAGTTTTCCTTCAACTAAAACAAATAATAATAAAGCCTAAAAAATACTTCCCAGAAAATAATTCTAAAAATTAAGTCTTTTCATTAAAGTTTTGGTAATACACAAACCACTTCCTTTGTCATTACTCTGACTGATTTCTCCTAAGAAATCACGATGATTATTCTCTAATTACCTTTCAGTTGAGTTACCAAGAGGAAAGAGTAGGAGGTAAGCTTCAGGTACACAAAGCTTTATGACCTACATTTCTACTGTTAGGAGTTGCCCACAATTCTTTATAAATACAGAGATTCGTGTGATTATAGAGCTGTACGCTATCAATATAATTATTGGTTTTCCTGTTTCTCTCACTTACTGTCCAATGTTCTTAATGAGGTGGGGAAAATCAGATTTTCATTGCTGTAAGTGACCTGGATTGTATGATTTTTTTTTTTTTTTTTTTCCTCTTTAGAAATAGTGGTAATAAAACAGGGGCACATCCTACCTCTCTTCGTAGGACTGTGGAGATAAATAAAATAATTGAAGTAAGCAGCCCATTTGTTTTCAGCTTTAGTTTTCATTATTTTGAAAGAGCTGTACTTAGTTTTGTCAGTACTCTGTTCACTTTCCACCATTCCCACTGGGAATGGTGCCAAAAACAACCGGACTCCAAAGTATGTCCACATGAACCTTTCATCCTTGTCCCTGCAAGACTCCTCAAGTCTGTTCCTTTTTATGGAATGCCTTACAGCCACCTTTGGAAATCTAAGCTCAAATCAGGGTAGGCTTAATCTCTTCTCCAGAAGATCTTTCCAACCCAGGGACTGAATCCAGGTCTCCCACATTGCAGATTCTTCACTATCTGAGCCACCAGGGAAGCCCACACTAACTGAATGACTTCAAATTTGATGTTTGATTGTCTATTTTGTAACTAATTCAAATGTAAAATTTGACCTATAGTTTTCTTTTTTAATGGCATCTTTGTCAGGTTTTGGTATTAGGGTGACGGTGGCCTCATAGAATGAGTTTGGAAGTTTACCTTCCTCTGCAATTTTCTGGAAGAGTTTGAGTAGGATAGGTGTTAGCTCTTCTCTAAATTTTTGGTAGAATTCAGCTGTGAAGCCGTCTGGACCTGAGCTTTTGTTTGCTGGAAGATTTCTGATAACAGTTTCAATTTCCGTGCTTGTGATGGGTCTGTTAAGATTTTCTATTTCTTCCTGGTTCAGTTTTGGAAAGTTCTACTTTTCTAAGAATTTGTCCATTTCTTCCACGTTGTCCATTTTATTGGCATATGATTGTTGATAGTAGTCTCTTATGATCCTTTGTATTTCTGTGTTGTCTGTCGTGATCTCTCCATTTTCATTTCTAATTTTATTGATTTGATTTTTCTCCCTTTGTTTCTTGATGAGTCTGGCTAATGGTTTGTCAATTTTATTTATCCTTTCAAAGAACCAGCTTTTGGCTTTGTTGATTTTTGCTATGGTCTCTTTTGTTTCTTTTGCATTTATTTCTGCCCTAATTTTTAAGATTTCTTTCCTTCTACTAACCCTGGGGTTCTTCATTTCTTCCTTTTCTAGTTGCTTTAGGTGTAGAGTTAGGTTATTTATTTGACTTATTTCTTGTTTCCTGAGGTATGCCTGTATTGCTGTGAACTTTCCCCTTAGCACTGCTTTTACAGTGTCCCACAGGTTTTGGGTTGTTGTGTGTGTGTGTGTGTTTAAATGCTGTTAACTTTATTTTTTATTTTTTTTATTATTTTTTTTATTTTTTAACTTTACAATATTGTATTGGTTTTGCCATATATCAACATGAATATCAACATGAACATGTTCCCCATCCTGAACCCTCCTCCCTCCTTCCTCCCGGTACCATCCTTCTGGGTCGTCCCAGTGCATCAGCCCCACGCATCCAGCATCGTGCATCAAACCTGGACTGGCAACTTGTTTCATATATGATATGATACATGTTTCAATGCCATTCTCCCAAATCATCTCTTTTCATTCGTTTCTATGCACAAATGTAAAATTTGAAAAAGAAAGTATCAGTATTCCAGATGGCTGTTGAAAAAAATACCAAAATTTGAGTAGCTTAAAACAACAGAAGTTTATTCATTCAGAATTCTGGGGCTAGATGTCCAAAACCAAGATGTCATCAGGGCCATCCAAGCCTCTGTGTAGATCACTTCCTTGCTTTTTCCTATCTTCTAGTGGTGGCCTCAGTTTGTTGGCACTTCTTGGCTTGCAACTGCATCAATTCAGTCTCTGCCTGTGTTCACTGGAATTATCCCCATGTGTATATGTCTTCATGTGGCATTTGCCTCTTCTTATAAGGATACCCAACATACTGAATTAGGACCTATCCTAATGACTTCATTTTAACTTGATTACATTTGCAAATATCTTATTTCCAAATAAGGATACATTCACAAGTGCTAGGAGTTAAGAATTCAGCACTTCCTTTGTGGGGACAGAATTCAACCCATAACCAGAAATTTTACAAAGTAGAATATTGATACAGATATAAGATATTATTTTCATATTTACTTCCCCCAAACTCCTTAGAATAATGCTTTAAATATAATAAGATATTAGAATACATATTGATTTGAATTTAATTCACATTTTACTCCCATGGTGACATTAGCTACATTGTATTTCCTTGATAACACTATGGAATAAAGTTTTAAGTTTAAAAACGTATCAGGTTCTCATGATGACTATTGTTATACAGTGGGATGAAAAGGATTTTTCTGGAAATCATGGTTAATTTCCTGTTCAATTGAGTGTAAATTTTTGGAGTCAGGAAATTCTAGGCTGTATTTCTCTGTGTGTTTTTCTTCAGTTTCCCAAATCACTATTTCACCTTTAGAGGTTCTATTGATTTTCTTCACTGTGTCACAGCTTTGGAAACACGAATTTGCTAGTTACTTATAAAAGTCACCTAAGTAGCCATCTGAGAAGTTGATTACATGAGTTGTGAAGCCAGTGTGACCTTATATCTAGATGTCTGACTTTGGAGATCTCTGTAGTGGATTTCCTTGTCCTTACAGGCCCTCTCTTTCCCCAGTTGTTAAATAAAAAATTTAGAAATATATGATATAATCACTACTTTCCAACAAAAGTGATTGCCTTTTATGATGCATCCATGCCATCACACAGCATTACATATGTAATCTTAACAAGTACACAGTAAGAACGTATATATTTACAGCTAACTCCAGGTAGTCTTAAACTTAAATTATATGAATACAGGCACTGTTATGTTAAGATTAAACTTTAGATCTTATTTTCTATACCTAACGATACATGAAAATATGGAAGTTTATTTTTCAGAATTGGGTAATGCTTGTATTTGTGGTTATAGACTTGCTGAATAAATAAGAAATCTATATTTTATAATTTAAGGTCTAGTATCTGGGAATTCTGACTCTTAGACCAGGATTTCTTGACATGGTACAACACTGAGGCTTAATTTTCAGCTTCAGTGCTGGGGGAATATTATTATTTCTTAGTTATTTTAAAATGTATTTGTGGTTATAGATGCTGCTTCTCAGATAGAACAGTCATCTAATTTGTACAATTACTTGTCAGCCCTTCTGCAATAGAAGGGCTCAACACATTTATCATATGCAAAATTGTACTTAACTGATGGCTAAAAGTTTTGAAACTAAAGCTCCTGGATTTTGTAAATTTTATTTAATAAACCAATTAAGCTATTTTCTTTATAATCCATGGAGGGTTATCTGCCAAGACAATGCTCTTACAACTAAATTGTCTAATTGAAATATGCTCAATCTGTCTGAAATCGCCACTGAAGCATTTTATTGCTGCAGACCAGTAAAACTTGGATGAGTTTTGGATTCATCTAACAACTTGGGAGACAGATGGTGTGAAAAAGATACAGATGTAGCAGCTTCCATCGACTCTTAATATGCCCCATTTTTGTCATCTTAAGCATTTTCACCAGCAAATGAAATACTTGTTTTGCTAAAGTCAATGATTTGCATATTAAGTTGAAGAAAAACACATAAGCCAATAACTTAAAACTTCAGTCATTATTGTTGTAGGGAGGAAATTTTCCAAAAGAAATCCTTAATTTTAGAAAGCATAATTTCATTACTCACTAATTAATTTACATATTTATTTTATATAATAAATAATTTTTGAGAACCTGTCTTGGTAGGCATCATGACAGTCACTTGGGGATGGGTATAAACATAATTAAGCTGTAATTCCTGCTCTTCAAGGACATTTTAAGTAGAAAAAATAATGAATGGGAAAATTTCTAACTAGTTAAAATGTGGGCAATGTCACAAAAGCCAAGTGTCAATAAAATTCAGACTTTGGAGAGATTATTTGTGGGAACTTTATAAGAAAAATAACATTTAAAATAGAATTTGAATACAAGGTTGATTTTAAATAGAGAAACACGTGGCATTTCTTGGAAACCTAGACTAGAATTAGCAAAGCAAATGGAAGGAAATACAACTATCTGAAGCAAAGATAAAATTGGAAAGGTTGCTAGTTTTGAACTTTGATTAAAGGTATTGAACTTTACTCACTAAATAATAAGAAACCATTAAAAAATTTTTGAGTAGAAGAAGGTTAGGTTTGGTGAGGTTTATTTGGGATAGTATATAGGATAGTTGATATGCGTATAGCTCTTAAAGGAGCAAGAAGTGTCAAGCAAAAAGCAATGCAGGAGGCTGCAAAAAAGAAGAGCATTTGAGGTCTTAGGAATTACAACTGGAGATACACAGCTTCAGATAAAACCCAAGAATATGTTCTGGGAAAGAGAAAGAGGTAAAGAATAATAAAGACAAAAGAAGGTTATTAAAAGTTTCCTGATGAGAACTGTGATTAATTAAGATGCAAATCAGGAAATATTTGCCCTTAAGGAATTACCAATAATTTTAGGGTAAGGGTTCAATAAGTATCTTGAGTTTTGGCAGATGTTCTGGATTATTTCAGTAGGACACTTAGGTGTCAAAAGGTCAAATTCCATCCAGGTTCAAATGAACGTCCATAAGTCTCCCAGCACCATTTTAGAGCATTATCTTAGCCATCAGAACAGATCAGATCAGTCGCTCAGTCGTGTCCGACTCTTTGTGACCCCATGAATAGCAGCATGCCAGGCCTCCCCGTCCATCACCAACTCCCAGAGTTCACTGAGACTCATGTCCATCGAGTCAGTGATGCCATCCAGCCACCTCATCCTCTGTCGTCCCCTTCTCCTCCTGCCCCCAATCCCTCCCAGCATCAGAGTCTTTTCAAATGAGTCAACTCTTTGAATGAGGTGGCCAAAGTACTGGAGTTTCAGCTTTAGCATCATTCCTTCCAAAGAAATCCCAGGGCTGATCTCCTTCAGAATAGACTTGCTGGATCTTGCAGTCCAAGGGACTCTCAAGAGTCTTCTCCAACACCACAGTTCAAAAGCATCAATTCTTAGGTGCTCAGCCTTCTTCACAGTCCAACTCTCACATCCATACATGACCACAGGAAAAACCATAGCCTTAACTAGATGAACCTTTGTTAACAAAGTAATGTCTCTGCTTTTAACATGCTATCTAGGTTGGTCATAACTTTCCTTCCAAGGAGTAAGCGTCTTTTAATTTCATGGCTGCAGTCACTATCTGCAGTGATTTTGGAGCCCAGAAAAATAAAGTCTGACACTGTTTCCACTGTTTCCCCATCTATTTCCCATGAAGTGGTGGGACCGGATGCCATGATCTTCGTTTTCTGAATGTTGAGCTTTAAGCCAACTTTTTCACTCTCTACTTTTACTTTTATCAAGAGGCTTTTGAGTTCCTCTTCACTTTCTGCCATAAGAGTGGTGTCATATGCATATCTGAGGTTATTGACATTTCTCCTGGCAATCTTGATTCCAGTTTGTGTTTCTTCCAGTCCAGCATTTCTCATGATGTACTCTGCATATAAGTTAAATAAACAGGGTGACAATATACAGCCTTGACGAACTCCTTTTCCTATTTGGAACCAGTCTGTTGTTCCATGTCCAGTTCTAACTGTTGCTTCCTGACCTGCATACAGGTTTCTCAAGAGGCAGATCAGGTGGTCTGGTATTCCCATCTCTTTCAGAATTTTCCACAGTTTATTGTGATCCACACAGTCAAAGGTTTTGGCATAATCAATAAAGCAGAAATAGATGTTTTTCTGGAATTCTCTTGCTTTTTCTATGATCCAGCAGATGTTGGCAATTTGATCTCTGGTTCCTCTGCCTTTTCTAAAACCAGCTTGAACATCAGGAAGTTCACGGTTGACATATTGCTGAAGCCTGGCTTGGAGAATTTTGAGCATTACTTTACTAGCATGTGAGATGAGTGATACCCCACGCCCAAGGTAAGAGAAACCCAAGTAAGATGATAGGTGTTGCAAGGGGGCATCAGAGGGCAAACACACTGAAACAATACTCACAGAAAACTAGTCAATCTAATCACACTAGGACCACAGCCTTGTCTAACTCAATGAAACTAAGCCATGCCTGTGGGGCAACCCTAGACGGGCGGGTCATGGTGGAGAGATTTGACAGAATGTGGTCCACTGGAGAAGGGAATGGCAAACCACTTCAGTATTCTTGCCTTGAGAACCCCATGAACAGTATGAAAAGGCAAAATGATAGGATACTGAAAGAGAAACTCCCCAAGTCAGTAGGCGCAATATGCTACTGGAGATCAGTGGAGCAATAACTCCAGAAAGAATGAAGGGATGGAGCCAAAGCAAAAAGAATACCCAGCTGTGGATATGACTGGTGATAGAAGCAAGGTCTGATGCTGTAAAGAGCAATATTGCATAGTAACCTGGAATGTCAGGTCCATGAATCAAGGCAAATTGGAAGTGGTCAAACAAGAGATGGCAAGAGTGAATGTCGACATTCTAGGAATCAGCGAACTGAAATGGACTGGAATGGGTGAATTTAACTCAGATGACCATTGTATCTACTGCAGGCAGGAATCCCTCAGAAGAAATGGAGTGGCCATCATGGTCAACAAAAGAGTCCAAAATGCAGTACTTGGATGCAATCTCAAAAATGACAGAATGATCTCTGTTCATTTCCAAGGCAAACCATTCAATATCACAGTAATCTAAGTCCATGCCCCAACCAGTAACGCTGAAGAAGCTGAAGTTGAAAGGTTCTATGAAGACCTACAAGACATTTTAGAACTAACACCCAAAAAAAGATGTCCTTTTCATTATAGCGGACTGGAATGCAAAAGTAGGAAGTCAAGAAACACCTGGAGTAACAGGCAAATTTGGCCTTGGAACACGAAATGAAGCAGGGCAAAGACTAATAGAGTTTTGCCAAGAAAATGCACTGGTCATAACAAACACCCTCTTCCAACAACACAAGAGAAGACTCTATACATGGACATTACCAGATGGTCAACACCGAAATCAGATTGATTATATTCTTTGCAGCCAAAGATGGAGAAGCTCTTTACAGTCAGCAAAAACAAGACTAGGAGCTGACTGTGGCTCAGATCATGAACTCCTTATTGCCAAATTCAGACTTAGATTGAAGAAAGTAGGGAAAACCACTAGACCATTCAGGTATGACCTAAATCAAATCCCTTAAGATTATACAGTGGAAGTGAGAAATAGATTTAAGGGCCTACATCTCATAGATAGAGTGCCTGATGAACTATGGAATGAGGTTCATGACATTGTACAGGAGACAGGGATCAAGACCATTCCCATAGAAAAGAAAGGCAAAAAAGCAAAGTGGCTGTCTGGGGAGGACTTACAAATAGCTGTGAAAAGAAGAGAAGCGAAAAGCAAAGGAGAAAAGGAAAGATATAAACATCTGAATGCAGAGTTCCAAAGAATAGCAAGAAGAGATAAGAAAGCCTTCTTCAGCAATCAATGCAAAGAAATAGAGGAAAACAACAGAATGGGAAAGACTAGGCATCTCTTCAAGAAAATCAGAGATACCAAAGGAACATTTCATGCAAAGATGAGCTCGATAAAGGACAGAAATGGTATGGACCTAACAGAAGCAGAAGATATTAAGAAGAGATGGCAAGAATACACAGAAGAACTGTACAAAAAAGATCTTCACGACCCAGATAATCACGATGGTGTGATCACTGACCTACAGCCAGACATCCTGGAATGTGAAGTCAAGTGGGCCTTAGGAAGCATCACTACAAACAAAGCTAGTGGAGGTGATGGAATTCCAGTTGAGCTATTCCAAATCCTGAAAGATGATGCTATGAAAGTGCTGCACTCAATATACCAGCAAATTTGGAAAACTCAACAGTGGCCACAGGACTGGAAAAGGTCAGTTTTCATTCCAGTCTTAGCCATACCAATTCCATTTCTATTTTCCTTTCACAAGAGCCTGATGAGAGATTTTATTTACTGAAATTGTCTAGAACAGATGAGTGAGAATAAAAACAAAAATAAAGGTGGAGTCAGAATAAGTTTAAAGAAAAAATAAGTATAAGGCTTAATGATTGATTAAATCAGGAAATATTTGCCCTTAAGGAATTGCAGTGCAAGAGACATAAGAGACACAGGTTCGATCCCTGGGTCAGGAAGATGCCCTGGAGAAGAGCATGGCAACCCACTCCTGGAGTTGGTTGCCTGGAGAACCCTATGGACAGAGGAGCCTGGCAGGCTATAGTCCATGGGGTGGCAAAGAGTCAGACGTGATTGAAGCAACTTAGCACACACATAGGTGGTGGAGAAAAGCTGTGAAACAGAAATGTCGAAAAAGGCCAGGACTAACTCCCAGGGACCAGGAAAAGAACTGCTTTTCTATCCAAAATAAAAAATCAGGTAAAGGCACTGATTTAAGAGGCGATGTAGAAAATAATTTGCATTATTTCAAACAGCATTGTCCAATCAAAATATAATGTGAGCCCATATTGATTTTAAATATTGCAGTAGCCACATTTTCAAAAGTAAAAAGAAGCAGGTAACATTAATTTTCACAATGGCTTTTGTGTATCCCAGTGTATCCAAAGTATTGTTATTTCAATATGTATGGCATCACCGACTCAATGGACAAGCTCTGAGAGTTGGTGAGGGACAGAGAAGGCAATGGCACCCCACTCCGGTACTTTTGCCTAGAAAATCCCATGGACAGAGGGCCTGGTAAGGCTGCAGTCCATGGAGTCGCTACAGTCGGACACGACTGAGTGACTTCACTTTCACTTTTCACTTTCATGCATTGGAGAAGGAAATGGCAACCCACTCCAGTGTTCTTGCCTGGAGAATCCCAGGGATGGGGGAGCCTGGTGGGCTGCCGTCTATGGGGTCGCACAGAGTCAGACACAACTGAAGTGACTTAGCAGTAGCAGCAGCAGGGAAGCCTGGCATGCTGCAGTCCATGGGCTCACAAAGAGTTGGGCACGACTGAGTGACTGAACTGAAATGAACTGAATCAGTACCAATATTTATTAGATATTTTACCCTAGAAATTGCCCTATTCCTTTAAAAATGATGTGTATCTTATAATTTTTGAACATCTAAATTTAAATTAAGCTCCTTTCAAATGTTCAGCAGCCACGTGTGACTAGTGGCTATCATTTTGGATGAAGCATTTTCAGAAAGTCATGTGAAAATACCCAAGGAGTTTTTTTTTTTTGACTTGCTTCAGTTTTGTATTTATTATTATATTTTTATTTTTTCTGAGCTCAACTTTCTTTTTTTTTTAACTTTTTTTAAAATTTTATTTTATTTTTAAACTTTACAATATTGTATTAGTTTTGCCAAATGGAAAGTTTTCATCATCAGATGGAATTACTCACATGTATGGTGGTGATTAATAAGACAGACTCAGATTATGGATATACATGACCTCCCCCCGCCTTTTCCTTGTCTGGAAGGGTACAAATGTAGGCTTAAAATAATGGGTCCTTTGTGAAGCTTGTTGCTGTTGTTCAGTTGCTAAGTCATGTCCAACTCTCTGCCACTCCATCGACTGTAGCAGAGCAGGCTCTACTGTCCTTCAATATTTCCTAGTTTTTCTCAGATTCATGTCCATTGAGTTGGTGATGCTATCTAACCATCTCATCCTTTCTCACCCCTTTCTCCTCCTGCTCCAGTCTTTCCCAGCATTGGGGTCTTTTCCAATATGTTGGCTCTTCGCATCAGGTGACCCAAGTATTGGAGCTTCAGCTTCAGCATCAGTCCTTCCAATGAATATTCAGGGTTGATTTCCTTTAGGATTGATTGATTTGATCTCCTTGCAGTCCAAGAGGCACTTAGTCTTCTCCAACACCACAGTTTGAAAGCATCAGTTCTTTGGCATTCAACTTTCTTTATGGTCCAACTCTCACATCAATACATGACTTCTAGAAAAACCATAGATTTGGACCTTTGTCACCAAAGTGATGTCTCTGCTTTTTAATTCACTACCCAGGTTCATAATAGCTTTCCTTTCAAGAAGTAAATGTCTTTTAATTTCATGGCTTGAGTCATTCTCCACAGTGATTTTGGAGCCCAATAAAATAAAATCCATCACTGCTTCTACTTTTTCCCCTCTTGTTTGCCATAAAGTGATGGGACAAGATATTATGATCTTAGTTATTTGACTGTTGAGTTTTAAGCCAGCTTTTTCACTCTCTTCTTTCACCCTCATCAAGAGGTTTTTTGCTGCTGCTAAGTTGCTACTCAGTCATGTCCGACTCTGTGACCCCACGGACTTCAGCCTACCAGGCTCCTTCATCCATGGGATTTTCCAGGCAAGAGTACTGGAGTGGGGTGCCATTGCCTTCTCCACAAGAGGTTCTTTAGCTGCAACAAAATAAAGCAATAACAATTATTGAACATTCCTGGAGTAAACTGTGTTTATATACATTTTTTTTTTTAATTTTGGATTTGTCTGTCAGTGATTATTTCATTTTCAGATGACTCCAAGAAACTTGGGCCATTAACATTTTTATGCACCACTCTGATTTTCCCAGAATATGCCAGCATTTTGATTACTCATTACTAATACTATCACTGAAAGGAAAGACAGTATTCTCTCTCCTGTCCATCCAGAAAACTCTAGACCAGGAGAAGAGAAATGAGTAGGGCCAGGTCAGATTCCAGACCAGAGTCATCCTCAGAGGAGCAATTTTTAAAAGCCAGTTTAAGGAGTCTGAGTAAAGCAGATAATGGTTCATAACCTGGAAAACTGACTCTTCGGGGAGTTCTTTCCACAGTCCCTCAGAACTGATGTCCCTGGCTTCTGTGTCTTTTTCTTGGGACACACTGAGAGTCGTTTTGACTCCTGCATTAAATTACTTTCATGTTTGTTTCTAGACATTCAAATTGTGATAAACGAGGGTGGATTGATGTAATTTAGGAATGCGGATTGGGAAAGACTTCCCCTGAGTAAAAATCTTTGAGAAGGTACCTGAAGGAAAAATTAGGGAAAAAATGAAATAGATGTTGGAGGTGCCATTAGCAGAAAGAGGGAAGAGAGGATGATGAAAGGGAAAGTCAGGTCAGGGAGGTAGATGCAGAATGGCAAGTTAGATTGTATAGGCTGAATTTTAAATGTGGGTGGGATACTCTGTTGGTAATTCAGCACATCAGAGCCAAATTGGGCTTTTCCGATTTGGAAAATGCTATTGTAAATTCCAGAAAATGGACTGAGAACCAGTCAACAAAATACCTGATTAATACAGTGATTATAACATTAAAAGGGGCTTCCCAGGTGGCTCAGTGGTAAAGAATTACCTGCCAAACAGGAGATGAGGGTTCAATCCCTGGTAGGGAAGATTGCCAGAGAAAGAAATGGCAATCCACTCTAGTATTCTTGCCTGGGAATTCTATGGACAGAGGAGACTGGCGAGCTATGGTCCATGGGGTTGCAAAGAGTCGGACATGACTGAGAGACTAAACAGCCACAGTAGCAATAAAGATAGAAGTAGGTAAGATCACTAGGACAATGAAGAACATGTAAGATGGGTACCATAGGCATATTCTTGGTAAATGTCCATATTTCCATGCACAGGAGGGATAAGAGGAGTGAATGGAGAAGAACCAAGAAAATTTTGAATCGGTAGGAAAAGAAACAACACTAGGAGTGTATATGACCAAAGAAATGAAATATTTGAAAATTGACAATTGCATAGCAGTCACCTGAAAAAAATTACAAGGAATTTGTTAAATGGAGTTTGGAAAACAAACTCTAAAAAACTGAATTAGCTGTACATTTGTATGCTTAGCAAGAGCAAGTTTAGTAGTAATCAATCACCAATGACCTGGCAAGAGTGTCTTGGAGAAATGTAGACAGACTGAAACAAATATATTCAGTTCAGTTCAGTTCAGTCGCTCAGTCATGTCCGACTCTTTGCAACCCCATGAACCGCAGCATGGCAGGCCTCCCTGTCCATCACCAACTCCCGGAGTCCACCCAAACCCATGTCCATTGAGTCGGTGATGCCATCCAACCATCTCATCCTCTGTCGTCCCCTTCTCCTCCTGCCCTCAATCTTTCCCAAAATCAGGGTCTTTTCAAGAGTCAGCTCTTCCCATCAGGTAGCCAAAGTATTGGAGTTTCAGCTTCAACATCAGTCCTACCAATGAACACCCAGGACTGACCTCCTTTAGGATGGACTGGTTGGATCTCCTTGCAGTCCAAGGGACTCTCAAGAGTCTTCTCCAACACCAAAGTCAAAAGCATCAATTATTCAGCATTCAGCTTTCCTTATAGTCCAACTCTCACATCCATACGTGACTACCGGAAAAACCATAGCCTTGACTAGATGGACCTTTGTTGTCAAAGTAATGTCTCTGCTTTTTAATGTCTTGTCTAGGTTGGCCATAACTTTCCTTCCAAAGAGTAAGCGTCTTTAAATTTCATGGCTGCAGTCACGATCTGCAGTGATTTTGGAGCCCAGAAAAAAAAGTCAGCCACTGTTTCTACTGTTTCCCCATCTATTTGCCATGAAGTGATGGGACCGGATGCCATAATCTTAGTTTTCTGAATGTTGAGCTCTAAGCCAACGTTTTCACTCTCCTCTTTCATTTTCATCAAGAGGCTCTTTAGTTCTTCTTCACTTTCTGCCTAAAGGATGGTGTCATCTGCATATCTGAGGTTATTGATATTTCTCCCAGCAATCTTGATTCCAGCTTGTGCTTCCTCCAACCCAGCGTTTCTCATGATGTACTCTGCATAGAAGTTAAATAAGCAGGGTGACAATATATGGCCTTGACGTACTCCTTTTCCTATTTGGAACTAGTCTGTTGTTCCATGTCCAGTTCTAACTGTTGCTTCCTGACCTGCATACAGGTTTCTCAAGAGGCAGATCAGGTGGTCTGGTATGCCCATCTCTTTCAGAATTTTCCAGTTCATTGTGATCCACACAGTCAAAGGCTTTGGCATAGTCAATAAAGCAGAAATAGATGTTTTTCTGGAACTCTCTTGCTTTTTCCATGATCCAGCGGATGTTGGCAATTTAATCTCTAGTTCCTCTGCCTTTTCTAAAACCAGCTTGCACATCTGGAAGTTCACGTTTCACGTTTTGCTGAAGCCTGGCTTGGAGAATTTTGAGCATTACTTTACTAGCGTGTGAGATGAGTGCAATTGTGCAGTAGTTTGAGCATTCTTTGGCACTGCCTTTCTTTGGGACTGGAATGAAAACTGACCTTTTCCAGTCCTGTGGCCACTTCTGAGGTTTCCAAATTTGCTGGCATATTGAGTGCAGCACTTTTACAGCATCATCTTCCCAGGATTTGAAATAGCTAAACTGGAATTCCATCACCTCCACTAGCTTTGCTTGTAGTGATGCTTCCTAAGGCCCACTTGACTTCACATTCCAGGATGTCTGGCTCTAAGCGAACCATCACACCATTGTGATTATCTGGGTTGTGAAGATCTTTTTACTTGACATAAAATATCTATTCTAGGTATCTAAAAGGAACAAGTGATGAAGCCAAGCTGCTGGAGGTCTTGGAAACAGGAAGTCTTCAGCATCATTTCTAGTTGTTTTTTAGTGAAAATAAAGAGTTGTCGTAATAATGTGAATATCTGTAAGAGATGAGGATTGGTTGCTCATTTGTTTAAGATTGTTAAAGACAAACATTTCAATAGGCTAAGTGATCAAGAGAGAACAGAAATACAAAGAAAATTTAAAAAATAATAGAAGGAGAAAAAAATCCAAAAGTAGAGACAAGTTTTTCTTATCAAGACAGGGGGAAAAAAGATTAATAGATTTATAAAAATATGTATAAAACATAATAAAAGGAAGAGGTAACTAAGAAGTTTCAATTGTCTTCACTTTCCCTAATACAATCATTTGTACAAAAAGGTAAGGACAGCAGTAAGACTCTTTTAAAAGTGGGAAAAAGAAACTTTTTTACAACTAGAGAGTCAACTGGAGGAGAAAAGAAACATTGGGGAAATAGCTATAACAGTATGGGTTTGCAGTGAACTCAATTAACAGTTTCATGAATTTCTTCATTTGCTTTTAATTATGAATTGGGAGATAGCTGAGCTCAAGAGTTGGCATGGCAAAAGTTCATTGGACAAGGGGTTGACTTTTTTCCCGGTTTTAACAATTGTTTTTCTGCATATTACAGGCTAACACAAATTTGTTACAATTTTGCAATAGCTTGATTATAGCATTTCTCAGAGATATCCATTTTCCCTGTGGAAGAGTAGAGTATTTCCAAGCGACTTAACAAGCAAAATAGTCATATGTTTACCACAGCTTCCTCACCTTTGTCTTTGCACTTGAATGGATTTCAAGAGACCCTTGATCAATGTTTTCCTCAATGACAAGAAATCTTCAAACACATCTTGAAAGAGCAATCAATACTCATTGCTAAAAATCAGAATTGTTTAACCTTTACATGATGAAGTCAGAGCCTCTCCCACTTTGCCTTTTATCACTTAAAAATGCTCGAATGGTATTGTACTTTGCTAAAATAAATAAATTTGAAATCGTAGTGTCTCACAAAATGTATGAATAAGAAGCAGATAAATATACATTGCTACTTTGTGAAATGAAAATATGAGAACAGCTTCTGTGAACTATGGAGATCAGCTGGTGAACACACAAGGTCAAAAGGCTGCAATTGCACACCCTCGTGCACAGCCAAAACTTGTAACTTGGTCCTTAGCCAGGGACCACACATTTAACTCTTGGCAAACACCTCAAAAAGTAATACCTTTTTTATAGGTCCAGTGATGGTCACAGTAGAGAATTTCATGAATGAGAACAATTTGGGGCCGTTGGAAATAAAGGGTCTTTGAATCAAGACACCTATCTTCTATCCCCGACTTCACTACGAATTAGCTAGGAAGTCAGAATTAATGCATTCATTTTCTTTTTCATTCTATCATGCATCCCTATACTTATTACATAATTCTTAGCATATAGTATGTGCTAGGCAATGCTCTAGGTGCTAGCAATTCAGTGATAAACAAATAGAGGCCACACTATGTGCAAGGGCTCTGCCAATAGTCCTAATAAGCTGTTTGGGTTTTAAACTGAGAGAGGAAATCATGGAAACTTTTCAGCAGAAAGTAATATAATTTGATTTATGTTTTCTAAAACTCACACTTTATTTTATCCATAATGTACTATTGTGGACACAAGAGTGAAAGCAATTCCAAACCATTTCCACAATCATTCCTTCATTGGAACATGCAAAGGAGACAAGGAGGTATTGTAAGGCTCATTCTGTTATTGAAATTCACTGACATAGCACATTCCGTTTATGAATAAATACTGACTAGTGACAGAGGCAAAACAAGAGTACAGTTTATTAGTTCTTCTGATACTACTGCTTCATTTCAGTAGGCAGCTATAAATATGCTCATCCAAGCAGCCACCATGTGCATTAAGCTCTGTGCACATAATTGATCTCACAAAAGTGCAGAAATGTTAGTTTTATCTTAGAAGAGTGAAGCTACACAATGTTTCTGGCTCAGAGACCAAAATTTCTCAGTGGATGAATTTGGCCTTCAAACTCATTTCCTCCTGTCATGATCTTCAACCAGATTGCAATTTCATAACCATCTTTAATTCCATCATATCTCCAATCACCTAATCATAAGAACCTCTGAAACTCATTCCTTCACATTTTACACCATTACTAGTTAACTTTTGAGTTATCTAGCTTTTATCTATCATTTCTATTTCTTTCAGTTTACAAAATTTTAGCTCTCAGTAGCTTTCGCACACTGGGGAGTTTGAAGACTCAGTTATGAAGAAGAAAATTCTTCAGGATATTCACAGAGAAGCAGGAGATATGTTTAAAACATAGATTTAATGCTGCATAGCTAACTACTCATAAAATGCTTAATAAGGAAGTATTATAATTAATTCACTAAACTCCTGGAGGAGTGAGGGCAAGTTTCATAAAAACGGTAACATTTGATTTGGCTCTTAAAAAAGGAAGCTGGAATGAAATTCAGTCTTTATCCAGATTTTTTTTTTCATCTCTTAACATCAGTGCTCCTTGAATTAAGTTCTTAAAATGCGGTTGTCATTACTGTGAAAATATCTTCCCCTCAGTATCTAAGCAAGAGGTCCAGTCCATATTATGCAACCCAAAGCCATTGGCATGATGCTGCTTTCCTGTTCCTGCTTCATTTTTACCATGGAACTTCTCATTGTACAGTAATATACCTCTATTGCTCAAGATTATTTTAGAGAAACAGACATTTTTAATAGTAATGGTTTTGAAAATAGTTAAGGTCCATTAGGAAAAAAATATCACTAGTATATCTATAAGCTCCAAAGCTTAGAACAACTTTAAAAAGTAAAAATCAATGTACAGTTATTTAAATAAAAAACAAATAATTATATTTTGGTATATTTGGCCAAAAGCTTGGATAGAGCAAAGATGCAAATATCAATCAATCACTGAAGTTTGGAAAATTCCATTGTAATAGATGGCCTTACAATATTCACTACCAAACAGCACCTGATAACACTTCAAGAAACCTTGACCATATCTTGCATTTGCATAGCCTTGTGTCTTTCCTCAGGCCACTTCTTGTCTTGAATGCTGGCTTCTTTTATTTAGTTTTTTGTTTTTGTTCAGTCACTAAGCTGTGTCGGACTCTTTGCAACCCCATGGACTGCAGCGCACCAAGCTCCTCTGTCCTCCACTCTCTCCCGGAGTTTGCTCAAATTCATGTCCATTGAGCCTTTATTCAATTACCACCTCCTTTTCTAACACCTAGTTTGTATCTTTTGCTATAGAATTTAATATATACTCTGCTGCTACTGCTAAGTTGCTTCAGTCGTGTCCGACTCTGTGCGACCCCATAGACGGCAGCCCACCAGGCTCCCCCGTCCCCGGGATTCTCCAGGCTCCCTTGTCCCTGGGATTCTCCAGGCAAGAACACTGGAGTGGGTTGTCATTTCCTTCTCCAGTGCATGAAAGCAAAAAGTGAAAGTGATGTCGCTCAGTCGTGTCCAACCCTTAGCAACCCCATGGACTGCAGCCCACCAGGCTCCTCTGTCCATGGGATTTTCCAGGCAAGAGTACTGGAGTGGGTTGCCATTGCCTTCTCTGATATATACTCCAGTATCTATTAAAATAATTTTTGGTATAGTTATCATCTCTGCTGTGCTGGGAACTCCATGAAAGGAAGACTTATACGGGATGTATTCCTGGTTGTCTGTTCTGAGCAGAAGGCCTGGCTCACGCTTCTCAATGGGTGAATGAATGAGGAAGTACAGTGTCGGTGTTTAGTTACTATTTGCTGAATTGACTTGATTAGGCCACTGAAAAATTGAGCTCCCTCAAGTATCTGTTGTTAAATGTCACTTCAGACTTAGACAGCAGTGATGAATCATGGCTTCTGAAAGACCATAGTTAAAATAAGCATCCGTTGCCTGGGAACAGAGCAAGTCCTCCCAACAGTTTTATGGATTATCTTATCAGGTTAGCTCATATCAGCAAAAAACCTCTATGAGCACGGGAAAGAAAAAGAGAGAAAAGAGGAAAGATAAAATCATCATAATCTCGATGGTCATTTGTATAGAATTTTACCATTTCCTTACACTTTCTTCACCTCTGATTTCTATCACATGATAGGTATTATTATTATTAATGGTGTTATTTGTTTTTGTTGTCGTTGACTGCTTTGTGACCCCATGGAATGTAGCCCACCAGGTTCCTCTCTCCATGAGATTTTCCCAGAAAGAATACTGGAGTGGGTTGTGATATTTCCTTCTCCCAGGGATCTTCCCAACCCAGCATGGCGCCTGTATATCCTGTGTTGGCAGGCAGATTCTTTACCACTGAGCCACCAGGAAAACCCCATAGTGGTGGTATTATTATTGTAATCCTCATAATCCACTAAAATGACACAAATAGAAGTGAAAATAAAGTACCAACCTGCATCCTTGCCTCTCTGCCTTCTTTATTTTGTAGATGTTCACTTTTATGTTATTTTCTTAATTCATAAATCATAACTATTTTAGATCAAATTTTATATCAAGATGAAGACCAGTTGTACACATGGGTAACATATTCTACTTATAAAGCTGTCCCATCAGCCCTTCCATTTGGCCAAACATGTAATTCACTAGAGGAAATTAACTTTTAAAATTATGTTAAAGTAATTTTTTAATTAAATGCTTTAGATATGCATTTAAATTATACACACATTATATATGCATATTCCATTTAATAAACAGATTTGGATATGATCTAGAAAATTGTTTTGAGGACTAAAGACTAATTCTAAGCACTTGATATATGAAAGTCTACTTTTTTTTCCCCAAAACCTAATTACTGAAGAAAATTTCCAGGATATTTCATAGGATATATGTGCAACACTTTCTTTTTTCCTACACTGCATAGATGAAGTAAGTTCTCATGGAATTGAATAAGTTTCTTCTAAGCCAAAATTGTCAAAAAAATCATAAATCAAAGAAAGAAAAAGGAAACTTCTCAGAAAAAAAAAAGGAAATTATTGCCTTTTCTTTACTAAAAGCTAGAATGAAATGACTCAAGTAATATATCAGACAGAGTTCAATCCAAGAAGTAGAACCACTAGGAGTACTGTGGTTTTATTATAGCAGTTGGATATTACCCAACTGTGGGATAAGCTAGAAATTAAGTTTAGAATGAAGAAGCTGGAAGATCAGAATAAAGTTAGTAAGCAGCCTTCCTGAAGCACTGGCAATGATGGAAATATTAGGGCTTGCATGGGAATCTGGGAAGCCAGTCAAACCTGTCTACTGATGTGTGACTATGGCAGGGAGCTGATGGGAAAATCTATGAAATGGTTCTGCCTCTGGATCTTATAGTGAGTCTAGGGTTGCAGTTGGCCATCAGTGCCAGCAGCCAGAAAGAACTGGGCATGAAGCCTGAGTTAGTGAAGACACACTGACACCCTCCAGGTCCATTAACCACAAAAACCTTCAGAGCCAAGTAACTCCTGCTTCACTTCTGCCTTCCGCCACATCTTGCAAAATTTTAGTTTTGGTTAACTCTGTCAGGAAATGAGTCCTAGAAACTGTAGTTTTAGCTTTTCCAATTTACTCAGGAAAAAAAAAATCATCAGCTTTTTGAGTTCAAATTTCTTTGAAGCATTAGTGTATTAAAGCTATCAAGTGAATAGAATGTATGTTCTAGAGAGATTCTGATTCTAAAGTGTTTTGGATGGAATATACTTTCTAAAGTAAAGGGAAATTTTAAGTAAGCATTGGATAGAATGGTCAATAATAATCAGAGAGGAAGATTTCCTCAAAGATCTTGCATAATATATTGGTATAAGGAGAATCCATATTAAGTAAGACGCCATGATATGGTGGCTCAGATGGCAAAGAGTGTGCCTGCAATGTGGGTTTGATCCCTGGGTCAGGAAGAGCCCCTGGAGAAGGAAATGGCAATCCACTCCAATATTCTTGCCTGGAAAATCCCATGGACAGAGGAGCCTGGCAGGCTACAGTCCATGGGGTTGCAAGGAGTCAGACATGACTGAGCAACAAACACACATGGTTATAGAAAAGCAATTGTTTGAATCCTATGATATGTTGACTTTCTCAGTTTGTCACATTTGGACTAATACTATAGTTCAGTTTATCCATAACCAAGAATCAGTTTTCACCACAGAGCAGCTTTCTGAATTTTCACCATGGAAACTGGAAACAAATGGCCCCTAAAATAACCAGAGTTCCAAGATCAAACCTATCCAAGAGCAGTGAGTGGCAATGTCAATTTATCTGGATTTATGACTGAGCGACTTTCAGTTCACTTCACTTCTTTAAATATATGGATTGTGTGAGCTCAGTTGAACCAGAGTCTACCCTTTATCAACTATAACAGCTTTAGCAAGTCTCTTCCTGATCTTTCTCTTTCTGATCTTTCTATTCTTTGTTCATTTAATCGTTTATGCATTCACTCAAGAAGCATGGCCTGCTACAGTCCATGGGGTCGGAAAGAGTTGGACACAACTTTGTGACTGCATAACAACAACCAGCTATCTAGTTGATTTTTTACTGTATTACCCAGTACATATGTCTCTTCACTAGAAGGGGTCCTCCACAGTTGGTGCTATGAAGACGGCCAGTATGTTTTGCCATCCTAGATCTCAGAGAGTTCTTGAAGATTTGGGGAAGTCTCCCCTGAGAAAGATAAAATTAATTAGAGACCTGAAAGTAATTGCTTAGTCAAAAAAGTAGAGACTAAAAGTGGGGAAAAGAGATAATTGCTGAGTTGAGAATGGTGAAAATAAAAATGTGTTTTGCATAGAGTAATCAATGAGCTCAGCAGACATTGGGAAACATTTCGTCTTCCCCAAGCTGAGATCCAGTGATGGAAAGAAATGTCATAGAAGAAAAAAGGAGACAATGGCATCAGCAATAGTCTCAGAGAAACAGAAAAGTGGTGCCTGACCATGTAGGAAGCTGCAGGACTTCAACAGTGTTTTGCATTAGAGAAAATTTTCTATAGATAGTGTGAAAATATTCAAATAAAAGATAAGATGCAGGGTGAGAATTTCAATAATCTCTTCTAACCCTTTCATTCTGTTCTTCTAAATATTGCTTCTAATAAGTGAGATGTGGCTACTGAGCACTTGCAATGTAGCTGGTCTGAGCTGAGATGCGCTGTAAGTATAAAATATACACCAGATTGTGTAGCCTTAGCATAAAAAATGTAAATATATTATTAATAAATCTTATATTGATTCTTTGTTGAGATTACAATGTTTTAGATATATTGGGTTGCATATATTATATTGCAAAAATTATTTTTCACTTTTTCTTTATATATTTTTAATGTACTTACTAGCAAATTTAAAATTACATATGCAAGTCTCATCATTTATCTATTGTCAATGCTGCTCTAAATCATTTGCTCCCTGGGTAACCACAGAATGCTGATGATTCTTCTAGAGTTTTTGCTGACTGAAAGGGGAAATTTTCTTTCTATTAAATCAGAACACTACAGGTTACATTTATCCCTGAGATGATACCCACCAGTATCCCAGACAGAAACCATCTACTAGGTTATATGCTGTACAGACTTCAGGAGAGCAGTTTAGAAAAGTATGTGGGCGTTAAAATATATGCACATAGCCTATTGTGTATCAACAAGATATGTGCTCAGAGAAGACTCCTACACACCACTTAGAATACTGGTTTAAATTTTTCCACCAATAAAATCACTTTAAATAAACAAGGGGGAAAAAAACTAGCAATAGTACAGTGACTGCCACATACTGTAGCTAAATGGCAAGGATTGTTTTAGAGAAAATGAATTTTTCATGAGTGTTCTTTAAAAAATATCTTGCCAGGATTTTTTTTTCTTTGATATGGCCAGCTTAAAAAATCCATTACATCCTATTGAAATTTTATGATTGATCTTTTGCGTATTTGAAACAGTTTGAAGAACACTTATTAAATTTAGCTTTGTGCCAAATAGCTGAACATACCTCATTCTGGCCTTCAAAGATCTCATAGCCCAACAGAAGAGATTTCTACACAAAGAAATAGAATAGTGTAAAAGGTTGAATAATCAAATTACATCTAAAGGTACATATGAAACCAGATTCTGAGAAAAATCGTATTATTTACCTACATTGTCTATGTTTTTCTTAAGAATCAGATGACTGGTTATAGTTCAGAAAATCTTATAGCTACTTTGAAAAACTCTCAGTTATCTTAAGGAACTGAGCCTTAATTAATAAGTTAATATTTTCTTTGGAGGGTCTGTCAAGAATGGTATAATGCATGTGTTTTTACTGGCACTTTATTCTTCATAATTACTACAAGGAAGTAGAATTTTTTCCAATATTTTTGAGTCTTCTGTAAAAGAATATTTTGGAGACTTTTCTAGTCACTATGACATAATCAAGTATAATGAATGTATTGATTTATAGAAGAAATGCACCATGAGTGGCAGACACTGCAAATGTACCCCCTCAGGGCCCAACTACTCTAAGCCTCACTGTATATTTTGCTGGAGAAAAGGAGGCCAGAGGTTTGACTTTATGAACCTCTTTTATACTGATGGTCAGCTTTTATATTTCTTTCAAATCACTAAGCTATGTCTATGGCTTGTAGAATAATGTTGAATTAAGGACCATTTTCTCTAAAATTTCTAAACCTGAATCAGTGGACTAAACAGAAAAGCTGTAACTCACTACCAGCTTTTTAAAATAATTTTATTTATTTATTATTTTTGGCTGTGCTGAGTGTTTGATCCTGTGCAAGGGCTTTGTCTAGTTGCGGAGAGCAAGGACTATTCTTGGTTGCGCTGCATGGGCTTCTCATTGCAGGTTGCTGTGGGTCACAAGCTCTAGGGTGGGCAGGCTTCAGTAGCTGTGACACATGAATTCACTAGTTGTGGCTCATGGGCTCTAAAACATGGGCTCAGTAGTGGCTCATGGGCTTAGTTGCTCCATGGCTTGTGGCATCTTCCTATACCAGGGATTGAACTGGTGTCCCTTGCATTGCAAGACAGATTCTTAACCACTGGACAACCAGGAAAGCTCAGCTATCTTCTTTCTTTAAAAAACACTATTTGAAAATCATATTTTGAAAGCCATACAATGCTACATTTTATATTCAGGTAGCAACTAGGTTGGATGGGGACATTTATTCTTCTTCACATTATCCGGGATTGGTAGAGTATTGGGATATTTAATATTTGTTTTTCATTACTCTTGGATTTTACATTTTTAATTGGTGCATGGACTTTGAGGAAAAGGGGAGGACTTTTGGTAAACTGATGAAGTAGGATAATTAACATACAAGTAGGCATCGTTAAATTTTTGGAGTTTTAAAGAGTCTCAGTGGTCCAGTCTGGATATGATAGAGTAAGTACCAGTCAATTTGTGTTGTGCATCAAATAAAACCTGGACAAAATGCATCAAACAGCTCACTGAGGAGTCTTAAAAATAGCTGGTAAATCTGGGAAGAGATCTCTGATTTACTGATGAATTGATGGTGACTTTATCATTTTTTTCTCCAATATTCCTCAACCAACACAGCAGCAAGCACAAAGGATTAGACAGAGAGTTCAGGAGAAGCCCTACAGTACTCACTCAAGAAACAGAAAGGAAACATTTTTTAGAGAAAGTGTGGAAATGCCCTACTGCAGTCCTGTCTCTTTTTTCTGTTCTCCCAGGGCCTGACCCCTAAACAGCTGTGTCATAATGGGAGCCCACAGAAGCCAAAGCTCTGAGTAAGAGAGCCTTCCTCTACTTTCAGCAGAGGAGCAGTAGTTCCAAAAAGGTGGGGCCAACCATTGTTGCTTTTTTTATGTGTCCTTCCACTGTTTAACTGGAGAGATGGATACCCTTCAGAAGTGCACTGAAGAGCAGAATCACTAAAATAGCAGCTTTCTACATGAAGGATGAAATAGAAAAATTCCAAAGAACCAGAAAGTATGGACAGAGATTATGGAGAGGAAGCAACGCAGGAAATCAATCCCAAATCATTGTTTATAAGCATCCAACTCATTCCCAAACAGTGCGCACACGTAGGTCTGATACTATTTAGCATGCAAAAGACTTTGAAACTGAGCATACTCACCACCGTCCATTTCCAAGACTGACCACTAGGTGGCATATACACCAGGAAGATCCAAATGGCATATGAATGTTTTGAAAAGTTTACTGGTATTGGAACCAGGAATTCAGGAGGCTGGTTCAAACCTAAGGTCTAAATCTAACCAGTTTGACTACATACAAAAATTAAAATTTCAATATTCTCCATATGATTGAAAGTAGAGCCAGGGTCTCATATATGATATAATATTCAAAATACCCAAGGTATAATTTAAAAATTACTTGGCATATGAACTACCAGGGAAATCTCAGCTTACATGGGAAAATGACAATCAAGATACCAATGGTGGGATGACAAAGTTGTTGGAATCAAATGACTCTTGAAACAAAAGGAAAACTAGAAAGCATGCCAAATAAGTAGAAGATATAAACAAGAAGCAAATGGAAATTTTAAACCTATAAACACAATGTGCTAAGTTGCTTCAATCATGTCCCACTCTTGAGACACGACTGTGTAGCCTGCCAGGCTTCTCTGTCCATGGGATTCTCCAGGCGAGAATACTGGAGTGGGTTGCCATTTCCTTCTGCACGGGATCTTCCTGAACCAGGGCTCAAACCTGTATCTCTTACGTCTTCTGCATAGGCAAGCAGGTTCTTTATCACTAGCACCACCTGGGAAACATAATAATTGAAACCAAAAACAAAGCCTCCATTGACAAGCTCAGTACCAGAATAGAGGCGACAGAGGAAATAATCAACGAGCTGGAGAGTTAACCAATAAAAGTGGTTCAATCTGAACATCAGACAGGGAAACAAAAAAATCGGAAAAGTGAACAGAGCCTTAGAGATCTGTGGGATAATAACCCCCAAAAATCTAGCATTTATCACTGGAGCCTCAGAAAGAGAAGAGAAAAAATGTAGTGCAAGAAAAATATTTGAAGCAATAATGGTTGGAAATATCCCAAATTTGACAAAGGAACTATACCTACAAATTCAAGAAGTTCAGTGAATTTCAAACAGAATAAATGCAAACAATTCCACTTCCTGACATATCATAATCAAACTGCTGAAAATTCAAGTGAAAGGAAAAAAAGCCTAAAAACAGCCAGAGAAAAATGATGCCTTCTCAATAGGAGAACAGCCATAAGGGCCAGAAAGAAGTGATATTACAAATTTCAATGGTTGAAAGAGAAAAAGCTGTCAACTCAGAATGCCGTATCCGATGAACACGAGCTTCAGCAATACAGGTGAAATAAAAAACTTTCAGATAATTCCTGGTTAGTTTTCCTGATTAGGTAATCCATTGCCAGTAGACCTGCTCTAAACATACTGTGAGAAAGTTCCTTAGATTGAAGAGAAATAATATCAGAAGGAAGCCCAGAACAGTAGAAGTGAAGAAGAGACAGTACAGTGGCAAACTTTGGGTGTGAGCATACTTGGTTGCTTCCCTGGAGGCTCAGATGGTAAAGATTCCGCCTGCAATGCAGGAGACCCGGGTTCGATCCCTGGGTCAGGAAGGTCCCCTGGAGGACGGCATGGCAACCCACTCCAGTATTCTTGCCTAGAGAATCCCCATGGACAGAGGAGCCTGGCGGGCTACAGTCCACTGGGTCACAAAGAGTTGGACACGGCTGAGTGACTAAGCACAAAGCACGCATACTTGATTAGAGCTTCCCTGGTGGCTCAGCTGGAAAAGAATCTGCCTGAAATACAGGAGTCTAGGGTTAGATCCTCGGGTCAGAAAGATCCCCTGGAGAAGGGAATGGCTACCCACTCCAGTATTCTTGCCTGGATAACTCCATGAACATGGAGCTTGGTAGACTACAGCCCATGGGGTTGCAAAGAGTCAGGCATGACTGACAGACTAACACATTTTGAAACACACACACATTCTTGATTATTCTATTTAGTTCTTTAAAATACATTTGTGCACTGTAAACAGAAATTCTAATGTTGTCTTATAGGGATTTTGATGTGTGTCTAGAACCACAGTATAAAGAGAAACACAGATTTTCAATATAGATAAGGACTATTGAAGTAAAGTGAAGTCGCTCAGTCATGTCCGACTCTTTGCAACCCCATGGACTATAGCCTGCCAGGCTCCTCTGTCCATGGGATTCTCCAGGCAAGAATACTGGAGTGGGTTGCCATTTCCTTCTCCAGGGGAACTTCCCGACCCAGGGATCGAACCCGGGTCTCCCGCATTTTAGGCAAATGCTTTACCGTCTGAGCTACGAGGTACTATTATTAGACAATGAAATTAATCCCTGCTCTGCAAACTATCTCCATTTTACGATGGGGAAACAGGTATCGAGGGGAGTTAGCTTGTAGAAGATCCTATAGCAATCAGATTGAGGTGAGAATTTTTCTAGCTTTCTAGGTATTATCACCTACTAGTTTACCAAATACTGTATTCAGCACTCTAAGAGAAGGCAATGGCACCCCACTCCAGTACTCTTGCCTGGAAAATCCCATGGATGCCTCCATCCTGGGAGGCATCCTAGTAGGCTGCAGTCTATGGGGTCGCTAAGACTCGGACACGACTGAGCGACTTCATTTTCACTTTTCACTTTCATGCATTGGAGAAAGAAATGGCAACCCACTCCAGTGTTCTTGCCTGGAGAATCCAGGGACGGGGGAGCCTGGTGGGCTGCCGTCTATGGGGTCATACAGAATCAGACACAACTGAAGTGACTTAGCATAGCATAGCATAGTATTCAGCACTCTAGGATACTGCTGAGATTAGAAAAGAAAGAGAGAGAGACATAGAGAGAGAGAGAGGGAGAGAGAGAGAATTTCTGAGGAAGAAAGAGGAGGGGGAGAGGAAGGGAGGGAGACAGACAGAGTGGAGACAGCTAGGCTGTATTCTGGCAGCACTGAATTCAGAGCTCACTGGAATGGGGTTCCTGAGCCTGAGCCAGGGGAGGTTGTCACTCAGAGATCCACTGGAATTAACCAGTAATCATACTAGGAGAGAGTCCAAGATGGATGAACTGGCATTAAGCTGTATAGTGATCATACCAGGTCTGACCCAGTTTCCAGACTCCTACTGTTGGAAAATAAAGGACCTAGTTTCCTCAGGCTTTTCCTGAAAAGAGTTGGCTGGCACTCCAACAGAGGCAGAGAAAGTGAGCTGATTCCCAGGTGTATTCCTTCGATTTGCACTTCTAGTGTTCAGCAGGCTCTAAGTACTGGAACTCAGGACAACCTGATATGAATTTATGACTCTCCTTTTCTGATCACCGGGGAAAAGTCAAGGGGGCTTATGAGCCTTGACGAGTCATGTTTCTGATGGAGATGATAAAGGTAAGGATGGATGAAATACAGAGAAGACCGGCTACATAGTAACACACAGAAACAAACACCACTGAAATGCTTAGCTTCCTGGAATGGATACAGGGAACTCCTGCTTGTGACAGAGTCAATCCTTGTACATGTAGTAGAGGAAAATGCATGTGTTACTTCTTACTCAGTTTCTGAAATGTAGTGCTGGGAAGAGAAGAAAATATCAGGGGTGACCTTTTTTTTTTTTTTTTTAAGAGGACAGAGTGCTCTGAGTGAAAGCAGGGATAAAGCTATTATAACTTAATTCTGTCCTGGGAATTGATGATCTGATCCAGAAAAGACAGAGTACGACACTAAGAGATATCTTATAGCCAGGACTGCACTGTCAGAGAAAAGTGAACTTCTTTCCAAGTAACAGTGAAGCCTGTCTTGGGCTGTTCACTGTAAATAAAATGGTACTGGACAGGCAAGTAAAGCCAGTTTTCCATACAAGTCTAGGTATTTTACTGATGTCCTTGACATCCTTGGGGGCTACTATTTCAAGACAGCAGCCATACTTCCTGACCTCACTCAGATTCGAGTATCTTGTGTAGAAATAAGCACCCATTAAATAAGCATCTCTCTGGACTCAGACAGAGCTAACTGTCCTTGAATTAACTCCAGATATATAGTGTGCTTAGTCATTCAGTCATGTCTGACTCTTTGCAACCCCACCAGCCTCCTCTGTCCATGAATTCTCCAACCAAGAATACTGGAGTGGGTTGCTATTTCTTACTCCAGGGTACCTTCCCAACCCAGGGATCAAATTGACATCTTCTGTGTCTCCTGCATTGGCAGGCGGATTCTTAACAACT
>NW_011494218.1:1050634-1090160 GCF_000754665.1 Bison bison bison | reverse complement strand
ACCCCAGATACACAGTAAAGTAATTAATATAAATGGATTCCCTGGTGGCTCAGCGGCAAATTATCTGTCTGCCAATGCAGGAGGCTCAGGTTTGATCCCTGGGTTGGGAAGATCCTCTGGAGAAGGAAATGGCAAATCACTCCATTATTCTTGCCTGGAAAATCCCATAGACAGTGGAGCCTGGAGGGCCACAGTCCATGGAGTCACAACAGAGTTGGACATGACTTAGTGGCTAAACAACAATAGTATGAAATATAAGGCCAAGTGCCTTACAAAGAAATCTCTAAATATATCACAACACCAACTCTGTGAGATTAGGCTGTTTCAGAAAATGGCAGGGATACAGCAGTAGCTTGGCATCTAACAGCACCTGCATTTCAGATTGTCTAAACTTCATCAAAAAGTGTCTTCTGCTCATAACACTTATGGATATTTGCAACTTACAAGTTGTCTGAAATCCAGATTCATTCAGCCTTGAATAGGTGCTTAATAAATATTAGCTATTTTTTAGGAGTTTATTTAGGAGTTTATCTCATCAACCTATACAGATGAAAATCACTTGTCTGTACTCCAAACCAATGACATCAAGATTTTGAGGGTTGGTGAGCCTAGATTTTGAGGGGATGTGAGCCTAGATTGAGTTTTCCAAGTGGCTCAGTGGTAAAGAGTCTTTCTGCCAATGCAGGAGATGCAGGTTTGATCCCTGGGTTGGAAAGATACACAGGGAAGGAAAAGGCAGCCTACTCCAGTATTCTTGCCTGGGAAATCCCATGGACAGGGGAGTCTGGCGCTCTACAGTCTGTGGTGTCATAAAAGATTCAGACAAGACTTAGGGACTAAACAACAACATTATATCTACTGGCAGTTGTCCCTCTAAGACTGGGGAGCTTAAATTATTCTAATATGCAATCAAGATTAAAGAACCACTGAATAGGTCCTTCAATATAAACTGAATAGGTCCCCCCATTTCCTTAAATAAACAGGAAAGGCCTGAAAATGAAATCACTTTATGTATTCTGATTGATGATTTAATTGTTGGAATCCTTCACCTGGAATCCAGGTACATACATTTGACCAGAACTTAGATCTAGTTGTAGAGACAGTGGTTGGGAGAGGCAGGAAGAGGTGGGGAGATAACCACTCCAGTTCCTGCTTTTGGAACCAAGTTCCAGATAACTGTATAGTGTGCATCAGATAGGTGGATAACCACCTGCAAGTCCAAGGACATGTACACTGTCTGTGTTCTAACAGACAGCAGTCATTTTTTTTTTTTCAGCCAGGTGAGAAATAGTTCTAACGTTTTATGTTGGAGAACAGGATAGTCAAGTAGGTCAAGATCATTCTAGTCCCTGATTTCATGCTAGGTTTGCACATGTGCTGAGATGTGCCAGTACAGGCTGAATGGGGTTGTACCTCAGTAAGACTTTTAAGGAAGGGTATTGTGATGGCTGTTTTCTTATTTAACCAGATATGCTGGGCCAGTAGAATCTGTGGTAGTGCATTCCAGGGTTACCTGATAAAGGAAAATAAACACTCAAAAACATAGGGGAAAAAATGTAAACTATGGGACTTCCCTGGTAGTCCAGTGGTTAGGACTCTGCATTTCCACTGCAAGGAAATACATTTCCACTCTGCATTTCCATGAGTTCAGTCCCTGATAGGGGAACTAAAATCCTGTATGCTGTGCAGCATGGCTAATAATAGTAACAACAGTAAATCGATTATAGGCTTACTATGTGCCAAATACTATCCTAAGGGGTTATATTAATTACTTAACTTTTTAAAAAGTAACCTAGTTCAGAGCTAAGGCAGTCATCCAAGTGGTAAGATAATTTGAAAATGGACAGAAGAAGGAAAATGATTATGCAAGTGTGTAAAAATGTGGGTGACAGAGACAAGCCAAAGCATTGACATATAATTCATATATTAAGGACCTCTTCTTACTGTGTTTTTGTGGGTGTCTCTCTGTGCTTCTCTGGGTCATGGACATATTTTTGAGGAAAACAAATTAGGATGGAATGGTAAGGCTAATACCTGAGTGTAACTGTAAGAGACAGAGTACAGTGATTAAGATATATTATCTTCCAGATAAGCTTGTCAAAAATGATTAGAAAAATAACAACAATATCAATAATATTTTAAATTCCCAAGAAATACAATTGTGAAAGCTGACGCTCAGAGAATTCATGTAACTTCAAACAAAGTATATCTGCTCCTCTGCAAAAAAAAAAAAAAAGCTGGAAGCTAGGGAAAATCAGGAGAATTTTATGAAAGAAGATACACCAAATATTTGATGCATACCCAATTGCTAATACTAGGCAAAGGCAACCAAAAAACACTCTCTGGTTCTTAAAACCTCAGAGATTTATCAGATTTATCAGTTTATTAAAAACCTTTTAGAGTGTTACCAGAACACTCACTGCAAGTTGACTTAGAGAAGAAAACACTGGATAGAAATTTGAAGAGATCTGGAAATTATTATTGAAACAAGTAAATATTTAAATTTTCAGAATAAAATCATGAAACTAGTGAGAAGCTATTGATTCTGATAAGTGTAATTAATGTAATTATTGGAGAGAATGATGATAAAATTAAAGAAGATAGAGAATTTAAAATAGAGCAAAACCATGTACCTTCTGTAATAGCATATATTTCCTAAGATAAAGACTTTTCATCAGAATGATCAGTTCTAATATCTCACCCCAGGTGAGATGAGATAAAGTGAATTGTGTTTTATTCCTGAAAACAGTCTGATCTGATCACACAAAGTTAGGTATAATCACAGGAAGTAGAGGATTGACAGCTAATCATTGAATGGAAACTTTGTAGTGTATCTGTGGACAATTCTGAGCTTGTATCTTTGGAGTTAATGCTTCTCAATGATTTAATCAAGTTAGAATTAGTCTACTGGCAAGGCTCCATCTCAATTTAAGTCATACAGATGAAAAGGTGAAAAAATATTTAGGTGTTCTGACAGAAATGAACTGGAATATGAAAAAATATTTGATGAGATCATCATAAAATACATGCAGTCTTACTGTGATTGTTAGACTATCAAGAATAAGGGAATGTCTCTTCACTAGTTAAATTATATAAGGAACACCATGTTGTATTTAGCATTCCATATTAATAAAATTTGTTCTGAGTAAAACAGAATACTATAGAAGCAAAACATTTAAATCTCTGAAAATCTTTCACAAGTAGAGAATAGTTGAAGAATGTCACTCAGTCGTGTCCAACTCTTTATGACCCCATGGACTGGAGCCCACCAGGCTCCTCTGTCCATGAAATTCTCTGGGCAAGATTACTGGAGTGGGTTGCCATTCCCTTCTCCAGGGGATCTTCTCAACCCAGGGATCAAATTCATGTCTCCCACTTTGCAGGCAGATTCTTTACCGTCTGAGCCACCAGGAAAGCCCAAAGAAATGCCAATAACCTTCAAATGTCTGTAGCCTTTCTTGTAGGTGGAGGATTAAATTAACATTGAGTAGCCCTGAGTGCCTGAGTGCTTAGCTGCGCAGTTGTGGCTGACTCTTTAGGGACCCCAGGGATTGTTGCTCGCCAGGTTGCTCTGTTCAAGGGATTTTTCAGGCAAGAATACTGGAGTGGGTTCCCTTTCCTTCTCCAGGGGATCTTTCCGACCCAGGGGTTGAACCTGCATCTCCTGTGTCTCCTTACATTTGCAGTGGATTCTTTACCAACTGAGTCACTGGAATAGCCCTAGAGAGTGAAATTTAAAAGAATGGTAGACACTACAGAACAAGTTACTTCATATGAGAAAGAACTTTATAAAACCAGTACTATCCCCAAAAGGAATATGATGCTTGAGAGATTAATATATTTAATTATCATTCAGAGTGTTCAAACATAGGCTATAATCTGCACAGAGGATTCAAGAATGTTATGCATGGCTACCCCAGGTGATTCTGAAATAGCAAATAGTCCTGAATTTATGACCTAGACTGAGTATTGACAGATATTTTAAGATGAATTTTTTAATGGCCTCATCCAAACAGTGTTTTTACAGAAACAGAAAAGTAGATATGATATAGACCTCTGGTTTACAATAGCCAAACTGCTTTTCTAGTCCTCTGACAGTCATCTAAAAGCACTGGACATACCAGGCACTGTGTGTGTGTGTGTGTGTATGTGTGTGCACGTGCATTTAGTCATGTCTGACTCTTTGCGACCCCATGGACTGTATCCCATGAGGCTCTTCTGTCCATGGGATTCTCCAGGCAAGAATACTGGAGTCGGTTGCCATGCCCTCCTGCAGGGGATCTTCCCAACCCAAGGATCGAACCTGAGGCTCTTGTGTTTCCTGCATTGGCAGGCAGATTCTTTACCAGCAGAACCACCAGGGAAGCCAGTAACAGGTTTATTGAGTTGTCAAATGGGCCACTTTTCTTTAAAATTGCAAATCTTGTCTGCCTTCTTAGGGCAATAGACAGCAAGTCATTCTCATAATCTAAAATTGCAGCTCTTTTATATCTTCCCCAGTGACCCACACAGTGCCTTTTGCATAGCAGACATTTAATAATGTTTTGGGAACTGAAGTTTCAGTTGCCTTTGTCTTCCCTATGGTTTATGGCTGCAGCTTTAATTCATTAGTACTTGCATTTCTCTGCCAGTTTTTAGAATAGCCAATGAGCTGTGATAGGATACACATTCATTAACAGATAATGGAAAGTTTGCTACATAGCATGCATTTCCACATCTTCTTGCTAAATGGACTCTGAATTTCATTCAAATAGTCACCCCTCGTCTACGCAGACCTGTATCTTTGGACAAGTACGTCCAACCTAAAAGTCTAGAAGAAGGCTCCGGTTGATTTGAACTAGTCGACATGTCTCAAATTCCAGGCCACAGTGGTTTATTGTATGGGGACCCATGGCTTAAACTGGGCCAGTCAGATTCAAGGAGATGTTTCCTGGGGAACTGTAAGAGAGAATAGGTGATATAAATATTTCGTATCTTGCAACTTGTAAAAAGAATTCTGAACTCTGTGTATGCGTTAGTTGCTCAGTCATACGTAACTCTTTCTGATCCCATGGACTATAGCCTACCAGGCTCCTCTGCCCATGGAATTCTCCAGGCAAGAATACTGGAGTGGATAGCCATTCCCTTCTCCAGGGGATCTTCTTGATCCAGGGGTCAAACCTGGGTGTCCTGTATTGCAGGCAGGTTCTTTACCAAATTCTTTATCTCTGAACTAGAAGAAGGAAGTTATAAACATGGAGTGGGCAGTTAGAACTACAGACAAATTCAGCATTTGTGGTAATGATGTTGTGATCTCTAGACAAAGGACTAGTGTGGTTTGGGCCTTCTGCTGTGAGCAAGCAGAATTGTCCTAACAGATCCAAAGAGTACAGTGATGAAACATTGAAAAACTTTTAATTTTTATTTCTTTCAACTCAGTCCCCCCACATCTCCTCTGAACATTCATTCTTTGTTTCATTCACAAGGATTTCCAAATTGTGTTTTTTGTTTCTCTATAACTTTTCTTCAAATTATTTCCTCTACTGGTGGGGCCCCTTGGTATCTTTCATTACTCAGTATCTATCCCCTTTCCAACCCCTGTCTTTCATCTATGCTAGATTGTTGCAACATCAGTTGTACATAAAATCTTAATAACTATTGTAGTACTTACATTTGGGTATTACCTTGTTTATATGTCTGCCTTTCTTGGATTTTTTGAGATCATAATTTAGTTTATGATCCCTAAACTCAACTAAGGGTCTAGTTAGTAAATTATGAATAAATGAATATGCTCTAAATGGATGTGCTCTAGTTCTTAATTCTCAAAAAGAAAATATTAGGTTTACCACAAGTAGCTTCTAACTTAGAAGGTAATTTCTACTTATAACCAGTGTTCAATAAAAATTTTGACTCATTTTCCATCCATAAATCCAGTTTTGATTTTTTTATAAGACATAGCACTTTTTCAGTGACATATTATAAGATGCATTTTAAAAGGAAAGAGACTTCCCAAATAAATTTAATGTTAGAAAAAAATGTGCAAGTATTTTCTCTGCATGCATATGCATCTCAAGATTTTAATTGCTTTTTACTTCAGGAAGGTTGTGATGTATAAACATTTTACAAATTCGATCTCAAAAAACCAATGATTTGAGTAATCTGTGTTTAATGTAAAAACAAAACATTAATTTGTTTGGTTTCTCATATAATGCGTTTATTAAACATTTCAGTCTCAATAATTTCTTAAGATGTTAACATTTAATGGAGCCTAAAACCCGCTCTATTCATGGGAGTATATTTTGGACTTTTGAACAACTTTAAGAAAAAATTAATGCCACAGTCCTTAGGTTGTGCTTAGAGCAAAGACAAAAAACATCCACTCATTCTTTCCAACTAATAAAATGTCTAATGATGCAGTTTCTACTATGACATTATTTTAAATTTATTATCATCGTGTTAAATATATTTTTGCTTCTGTTACTGAAGCTCAATATATCATCTGTGAACATTAATTTAGATTTTAAATGTTGGTTTTTAACTTGGGTTCCAGGAAAATTCCAGAAAAATGAATATCTGCATTTAGCACGTTTTTTCTTGCCCTCAAGTATAAATTTTCAATCTGATATGATTTACCAGGATATCTGTCAGGAAGTACAATTCTTTAAAATCCCTTTTTAGAAATAAAAAATAGCTATTTCTGCATCAAAGAAGGGATTCAGAATTACTGACATTCTGAAGGAGTATGTGCTTTGATTATTGTTCCCACCTGTTTCTTTTTTATTATAAAGTGGCAACTTATACTACCATTAGAAATATACACTTATATATATGTATATGTATATATATAAAGTTTTGCATTCAAACCTCTTTATCTGTAATTACCTATGACGAAAGAACACAAATCAAATAAAAACTCTATAGAATATATCCTTATTTCAGAAGAATGTGTATATATACACATATATATTTGTAGAACAATCCACTGTTTTGAAGGTGATTTTGATTTATAAAATGCTATTTACAGGTTTATGACAGAGAAGTAACCTCAGCCTTCTTTGATACTAAAATAAGCAGGGGGTTTTTATGCTGGAGTGGGTTTCACCTGGTGCAGATGAAATTGAGCAACATCATGGAAAACCTTCTTGGAGCGTGACCTTAGAGACGAAGCCTTGAAGGTGAAATAATAGATTTTCTATTTCTGGGTTCACGTTGAAAAAAATTAACTGTTGATGTAGTCATGCTTCTCCACCAGGGAATTATTGGTCCCAAATTAGGACTGTCAAACTTTTCAACTCACAGTAAGATTCTTCATCCTTAACTTTTGTCTTAATACTCTCATCTCTTGTAGTGGTACCGCAGAACCACTCATCTGCATGGAATACCTATCAAGAGCATTGTCATTTTCTTCAGTAGAACAATTTTTCTAACAGCTATCTAGATTAGAATGAGGCCCATAAAGCATCATTATTTGTGTCAAATTAATGTCTTTTTATTGTGCTAATCCATAATAACTGAAAATGTGCTATGAAATTCATATGCAAAATTCAAAACTCAAACTATTACCATGATCAAGGATAAGTTGACTTGCTGTCCTCCAGTTTCCTGAAGCACAAAATCTCTGAGTTAGCCGAGGGAACTTCAGCACCATTTTGTTTCTATAGCTCAGACTTCTAGCTTAATCATTAGTAAGGTATATTGGCCAGAAAACTACTTTGTGAGATTCTCAAAAGTTTTGTTTTCATTCTTAAGCCCACTGATTTTGAAACATGTTATCAATACAATAAGGACTCAGAATAAGCACATTTTACCTTATACTTACATAGTCAATTACAAAGCTTTTGAAAGTCATAATTTTCCTGAGACTATCCCAATGCATTTAAGAAAAAAAAAAAAAAAACAAGTTTAATTATAGGAGAATAAGTAATGGGTGAATTGAGACCCAGAAATTGGACGATGAAAATCAAGATAATTATTTTGCATAAACCTGAAAAGCAAACTATTTAAAATGGCTCATATTTTTGGAGGGAATAGAATAATAATATGTATATATTTGGTAATATTTAAAAAACCTAGATAATGAATACTGAATTCTTCTATTAAAGGCTTTACATACTTAAAAAAATAAGCAGCAGGTAGGCAAAAGTTCACCCTGTGCTCTAAACCATAGCTTTTGTCAGGTTAATCTGTTAAAGAACTTGAGATTTTCAACAATTTATTTTCTGAAACTAAGTATAACTTAACAAAGCCAATCTCCAAATGTTTCACCATGGTGAGCATTTGCTTAAATGATATGGAGAAACACAAAATACAAATTGGGTAGTTGGAACTGTCTCCAGTGCTTTCAGAAAGGGGGAAGCTGTGCATCCAGACGTGAAATGATAAACAGCCATTGTAAATAAAGGGAAGAATTTTGTTGGAGATTCATCTCTCTATCATATTCTCCATAATATCGAACTAGATAAGATATATTCTATCATGAAATCGTCAGTGTAATTGAGAACACTTTGTGAAACTGTCAACTGTGTCACTTGTAAGCTTGTGATGTGTGTATATGTGTGGATGTGCGGATGACCAAAAAGCTCAAGTCATTTTATGCTAAATGAGCCTGGGAGCCATTTTGTAGAAGCTTCCTTTTTATTTTTTCAAAAAAAATAATAAGACTTTGTGCTTATAATTTGATTGGTCCTGGAAGTGACAGGTGTGTTTATAATCAAGTTGAATCAAGAGTGACAAGGAGAAATAGAACTAGAGTTGTATTTCTTTTTACAAGGGCATTCTTTTCCTAGAAGAATAACATTCTTTTATTTAATTTAAATGTCTTTATTTCTTACTTTTCAAATATTTTGATTAAACAAATATCCCTTGCAGACGTGTGTTCAAAATCCTTGCCGAGATGCATAACTTTTATTCTTTGCAACTGATTACACGAATTCCTTCATTTCATTTTCTGCTCACCTCCTGATAAGAGAAATAGAATACTTGGTGAAGGACACCGACCACTAATGATTGTGTGGAGTGAGGGAAATTACAGTGACTTTGAAAGAATACAGCAACCAATGACAAGGTCATTAAAGTGAGGGCCTAGAGATTCTGCAAAGTGTATATTTTAGGGAGTATTTGGAACAATACATGCTGGACGGAAGAGCTATAGGAGAAGTAACATGCTAAGTCTTCTCATTGATAACATCCATAAATCTGCAAAAATTTTTTAACATTCTGTTTGTTTTGTTTTGATTTGGATGTCTCTACACCATTCCTGATTTGTAGGACCAAGAAGATCTATTTTTTCCCCAAGGCAATTGTATTCATTTCTTCTCTAACATTTCAGTATTCCTAAATATGCATTTGCCTAGTCTTACAGTTATTTTTTTTTTTTTACTTTAAGTCACTCACACAAGTCGGAACCATGGCTGTTAATTCAGTATTATTTCTCAATGGCCCTTGAAAATCCAGGGTATAACATTTTCCTTCTGTGTTCTAGGAGACAGACTTATTTTCAATTAGATTTATAAATGAGGCTATCTAGCAACAAACAGTTTACTGGCTTCATAAGATAGTAAGTTAAGAATTTCACAGCCATGCCTCCCAATTCCTTGGTGAAGTTTGGAAAATGCTACATACAAGAAAACTTAGTAAGGTACAAAGGCAAATATTGATACAGCTTGCTTGCACCAACTTCTTAGGATTTATTTCCTTATGTAAAACACCTTTTCTTTCTTTTCTGCTGCAAGAAATGGTATAAAACTCTCTTCTAACACAGCTAGACATTTACCTACACTCTTAAAGGTGTCCACAAAGTAAAAAAACAAAAAAATCAGATCAAATGGTAAAACCACATAAGTTACATATCACTGCCAAGGCATGGAAACAACAAAGAATTTCCTAAAAGTTACTTCAATCTTAAAACAATAAATTTTTTTCTAAGTGACTAAATAAAAAAAAATGAGCTCCTGAATTAATACTTTTGAAAAAAATATGATAATCTTCTAGGAGAATCTGAAACTCTTGTTAGGAAGGAATGAAATCAGGTAATAGCACTAAATTCAACATATGACAATCCTTTACATAAAACAATCTTAAATATTGATTTCAGGAATAAAATTTTAAAATAAAATTTTTCTTGATGTTAAATGATTCCTGGCTATATACCTTATAGGCACTAGAAGAATCTGTACTTCATACATGTTCAATGTTATGGTAAAAAAAAATCCTGGAAACAGACTGCAATTTTGTGTCAATTCCAAATGCCCAAAGAAAATACAAATTCAAAACACACATCACAGCATTATCCAGAGTTTAAGCCATTTAGGATATTACATCAATTTGTAAGTTCAATTCTCCAAAACCCTTTTCTTTAAGGTAATGACTTTATTTCATGTTTATTATATTTATGTCTTCATTACAATTAGTCCTCTATTAATAACAACACAGTTTATTTTAATGCTTGTGGAGTCTTGATTATTTTTTCCTCTGCTTTTAGGTGTGCTAATCTTTGTGCATGTGCATTTTCTACCACATTGCAACAGGCAAGCTTTGGTTCAATTTTCTTGTCCTACACAAAGGAAGATTTTGAGTGCAGAATCTTAGCCACTAGGTCCTGGGTTGCCATTTTATTTTCCTCTCCTTGGGTGGATTTATTGGAAGGAAATGGGTAAAGGGCAGGGGGAGAAAGGGAAGGGATGAGAGAGGGACGAAGGGAAGAGTTCTCAGCTATGTTGAATCTTGATTCACAACTTTGCCTCCATTCATGGTCGGTGTTCCAGAACTTTTCCTTGAACGCCCTTGTTTTTCTCCAATTTCATGTAGTGATGGCTCTCTGTACATACACACTGGAAGGCAAAAATCACATTAATTATTCACAACAATAGTGGACACCAAATTCAGCCTCAATAAACATCTCAGATTTGATTTTATTTAGTGTTCACTCTCATCACTAGCTCTTTTTCTTCCATGAAAACGAGTCTTAACTTAAAATATTTAATGGATACACAATTTTCTTCTAGTTCTATCAGTCACACCCTTTTATGTCTCCCAGAGCTGCAGACATATAAGTGGTTTCTGTTTCCTTATAGATAAGGCTTAATAAGTTTTTGCTGTCTACTAACCTATGTAACAGGATTTTTATCTAGAGTTAGAGGAGACATCAGGAGTATAACATTTAAAGGGAGGAAAGAGATACCTTGTTTTTCAGACTTTAGTCTGTAATCTAGTTCTGGTAGGGAAAAAAAAAAACCTCTTATTTACATGATCTTTTAATCTTTACCTTACTACAAGAAATATGATACTGTTGTATCAATTGAAATTTTAGTGCCAAGTTTCAGGGTATCCTATATAAGAAATGATAATAGGAGACAGAGCAGAGAAGAAAAAAACAACACAGTTTTTCCAATTTCTTCATATTTCCCTCACCTAAGGTAATGAACAGTCTGTGGCTTCTTAGTTATTCATCAATAGGAAATATGATTATGCAACCTTGAGATTTCAGTTTGCATCTATATAAACAGTTCTTTTTATCGTCTATTGTTTTGTCTGGCTCTAAAGCTCAGTCATCTGTGAATTATCGCAGATCTTGCTAGATTACTGCATAGAAAGAACAATGTTTTTCAATTCACAGTTACTCTTGTAAGATAGTATCTATCAGCATATTGAGTACATTAAAACAGATTCATTTTACTGTTGTGAGACAAATGTGACTGTATATGAGCATATGAAATATTTACTTAAATATCAAGAGATAGTTTCATCCTTGACTTGAACAACAATTGCATACCCCTATCTGTTGAATCGGAGAAGGCAATGGCACCCCACTCCAGTACTCTTGCCTGGAAAATCCCATGGACAGAGGAACCTGGTAGGCTGCAGTCCATGGGGTTGCTGAGAGTCGGACATGACTGAGCAACTTCACTTTCACTTTTCACTTTCATGTATTGGAGAAGGAAATGGCAACCCACTCCAGTGTTCTTGCCTGGAGAATCCCAGGGATGGGGGAGCCTGGTGGGCTGCTGTCTATGGGATCACACAGAGTCGGACACGACTGAAGTGACTTAGCATAGCATCTGTTGAATAATCACTACAATACCTTGGCCATCTGAATGTTATTTCCAATCAAATTGCTTCTTCCTATAGGGTTTGCCCTGGGACTAGAAACCTGAGCATGGCCATGAATAAATAGATGTTGTATGGTGGTTAAGAGCACCCATTTGGGAGACACACTGTCTGGTCCACTTCCACACTTAGCCACTTTCTAGCTCTGTCCAATCGGACACCTAGTAAGCATCTAAAGATGTATAAGAAAAATGAAGAAGCTGATCTCTTCATGAAAATTCTGAATAAAAGATTTCAGAGAACACAGTGATAAACTGTTTCTACTGAAGATACATTCTAAATCCAAAACTAAATTAAGAGAGTTAAGAGACAAGGAAGTTTCTCCTCAGACTAGTTCAATGATGAGGAGATAGGTTTCTTGCAACATCTCAGTAGGAGGGCTTCTTAAATGTTCATGTGCATTTGAATCACATAGGGGTATTATTAAAATGCAAATTCTGATTCAGAAGATCTATAATGGGCTTAGATTCTGCATTTTTAGTAAGTGCCCAGGTGATGCTGATGCTAGCAAAATCTGAACCACACTGAGGTTAGTATAAAATATATATAAAAGCATGTTGATTCAGTATATCATACACAAGTATTATATAGATTTTAAAATGAGATTTTAAAATATTTTAGTTACTGTACTGAATGACCCCTCCAATATCCTCAAAGGACTAACTACCTTTGGCCTCACTAGCAAAGTGTACAGAGGAAATTAGTTTAGAAAGAATAGATCCTGTAATTTTCAGATAGTACCAGTAGGTAATTCAAGAGTCTGTTTCTTTTACAAAAGGCAGAAGATCCTTGTGTAAGATTCTATTGAAATCTTGAAATTCTTCAAGCCTAATGTCTCTTACATATATTTCTGTTATAGGGAAAGTGTCAAAATCCCCCAAACTAAATAATATGTTTATGTGTGCAAAATATATAACCATGTGTTTATAACTGGTTAGTGCACATGGGAATCCAGAAGATGTAATGAAGTGATTGGACTGGAAAGCAATTTATATGATGCCATAAGGCAGTTTTTCCCTACTCTGTCACCTAATCAGCTGTGAAAATCCCCAAACCTGACCTGGGGCTTCCCAGGTGGTGGAAGTGGTAAAGTATCCACCTACTAATGCTTCCCTGGTGGCTCAGATGGTAAAGAATCCTCCTGTAATGCACGAGACATGGGTTTGATCCCTGGGTTGGGAAGATCCCCTGGAGGAAGGCATGACCACCCACTCCAGTATTCTTGCCTAGAGAATTCCCATGGACAGAGGAGCCCAGTGGGGTACGGTCCACAGGGTCACAAAGAGTGGAATACAACGGAGTGACTAAGCACACAGCACAGCTAATGCAGGAGACGCAATTGATCCCTGGGTCAGAAAGATCCTGGAGAAGGAAATGGGAATCCACTCCAGTATTTCCTGCCCAGAAAATTCCATGGACAGAGGAGCCTGGCGCCCTACAGTCCATGTGGTCACAAAGACTATGGACTGCTAAATCAGTCTCAAAGAATGAAAACATTTAATAAATTATAAACAATAGATTTTTGGCATGCAAATTTCTAAACTTCAGTTTAGAGACACAAAGAATATTACTCTTAATTTCCATTAAATAATATATTTTATAATTTTTGTGCTTGAATTTCTTAGTGCTGTAATTTCTTTTTAAAGTTTCCTTCTGGCATAGACTCTACCCAAGACATTTGTTTTTAACTTTTATCTTTTTTTGCTATTTCCCACTTATATATAAAATACCTAAGTTGTGACAACACAAAAGGTTGCCATTATAATTATCATTGCAAATAACTTTACTAATAATGTAATCCTGCTGGCCATCCAAGTAACAAGTCCCCAGAGTTTTCCAAGTTGGCATCTAAACTTTTTCAATTTCTAAAACAGTAAAAGTCACCAGTGTCATAGCAAAGTGTGCAACTTTCTCTTTTTTAAGGACAATTCAATCACAAATTTTCCTTTTTTTCCATTAAATGAAGTAGTAAAATTCCAGGTTTGAAAAAAAACTGTTCAAACTAGCTGGAAAATTAAGAGTAATAAAACAAATAGATTTCAGTTAATTTCTTGGGCTTCAATTTTCATTGTTACTTTCAGGCTCTCAGATTCCAATCAAGGGGTATAAATCTCAATCAAATTTTAGAATTAAAAGGTAATTAAATGAATATGATCTAATTAGAAAGCCAAGAAAGAAACAAAACACTTCTCCTCCCAATATAACTTTCTTTGATAGTTGTATCAACACTCCATAACTGTGCTATTCTGTCTGAAAGGTACATAATAAAATGATGACACAGAATACAAGAAGAAAACAAAGCATAACTGTACTATAAAGTGCATTATGTGTCCAAAATATAAACCAAAATTACTGTAATGTATACAATAATCACAATGATAATCTCTAAAATTTGCATGCCAAAAATACATTGTATATATTTTTTTAGATTTTTTTTAATACTTTCAGACTGATTTACCAGTCCATATTCAGGTGATGAAATTCCAGCAGGGCTATTTAAAATCCTAAAAGATGATGCTATCAAATATGCAAATTTGGAGAGGCCAGCAGTGGCCACAAGACTGGACAAGGTCAATCCTCATCCCAATTCCCAAGAAGGGCAATACTAAAGAATGTTCAAACCACCAGACAATTACATTCATCTTCCATGCTAGTATGGTTATGCTCAAAATCCTCCAAGCTAGGCTTCAGGATTACATGAAGAGAACTTCCAGATGTTCACGCTGGGTTTAGAAAAGGCAGAGGAACCAGGGATCAAATTGCCAACATTTGTTGGATCACAGAGAAAGCAAGGGAATTCCAGAAAAACATCTACTTCTGTTTCATTGACTACACAAAAGCCTTTGACTGTGTGGATCATAACAAACTGTGGAAAACTCTTATAAGAGATGGGAATACCAGACCATCTTACTTGTCTCCTGAGAAACCTGTATGTGGGTCAAGAAGCAACAGTTAGAACCCTGTACGGAACAACTGACTGGTTCAGGATTGAGAAAGGAGTACAATAGGCTGTTTATTGTCACCCTGTTTATTTAACTTATACGCAGAGCACATCATGCCAAATGCTGGCTGGGTGAGTTAAAAGCTGGAACCTAGATTGCTGGGAGAAATATCAACACCTCAGATATACAGATGATACCACTCTAAAGGCAGAAAGCAAAGAGAAACTAAAGAGCCTCTTAATGAGGGTGAAGGAAGAGAGTGAAAAAGCCAGTTTAAAACTCAATATTAAGAAAAAACTAAGATCTCGGCATCCAATCCCATCACTTTATGGCAAATAGAAGGAAAAAAGGTGGAAGCAGTGACAGATTTCCTCTTCCTGGGATCTAAAATCACTGCAGATGGTGACTGTAGCCATGGTATTAGAACATAATTGCTTCTTGGCAGGAAAGCTATGACAAACCTAGACAGTGTGTTAAAAAGCAAAGACATCACTTTGCTGACAAATGTCCACATAGTCAAGGCTATAGTCTTTCCAGTAGTCATGTGCAAATGTGCGAGCTGGACAGTAAAGAAAGCAGAGTGCTGAAGAACTAATGCTTTCAAACTTTGGTACTGGAGAAGACTCTTGAAAGTCCCTCGGAAAGCAGGGAGATCAAACCAGTCAGTCTTAAAGGATATCAACCCTGACTGATGCTGAAGTTAAAGCTCCAATACTTTTGGCCGCCTGATGTGAAGAGCTGATTCAGTGGGAAAGACCCTGATGTGGGAAAGATTGAAGGCAGAAGGAGGCGAGGGTGACAATGATGAGACAGTTGGATGGCATCACCAATTCAATGGATGTGAATTTGGGCAAACTCTGGGAGATGGTGAGGGACAAGGAAGCCTGGTGTGCTGCAGTCCATGATGCAGAGTCAGACACAACTTGGGGACTGAACAACAAGAAGTCAGTCTTACTCTTTGCAACCACATAGACTGTAGCCCACCGGGCTCCTCTGTTCACGGAATTAATCCCTTCAATAAACCTATTATTTCAGAGTCTTCAAAGCCATTTATTTATTTTCATAGTCAAAGTGTCTTTAAATGAATTGTAACAACAGACAGAATTTTACATTTAACCCTAACTGGGATTAACTGACTTCTCAGTCTGAATGATCACAGAGGGATGAGATTCTCGTATAGAACCCAAGCTGGCATTTGATTGTGAAGATTTTCCTGGATCTTGCTGCAAAGTACCAAAACCTGCCCAGGTGGAAATTCAAAGCCATTTTAAATTGACCAACTAAATATAATAACCAGGTAAATAAAGTAGGTGAGAAATTCCTATCCTCATTTTTTAAATATGAAAGAAACTAAGTGACTTCCCTAAAATCAGATGGTGAATAGTAGCAGAGCCAAATGAAAGTGTAGGATTTCAAAGTCCTAATCAAAATTTCTTAATAAAAGCACAAAAACAATTAATCAAATAAGTGATGCAAGTAATTGTCTTATACCAGACAATTTTAAAGTTATTTCCATACATTAATCTAGATCCAAGCTGGCCTCATTTCTACTAAATATCCCTAATGTCATCAAAAAATGGAAATGAAAACAAATTCAGGATGCCTATTTAAAAAAAAATAGGTAATGAGTGTTGCCAAGTAGGTGGAGGAACTGGAACCACTGGACACTGATGGAAGGAATTTAAAATGGACAGCCACTGTGAAAAACTATACAATGATTTGCTCAAAAAATCAAGCATAGAATTACCATATGATCCAGATATGTCACTTCTGGATATACACCCAAGAGAAATAAAAGCAAGGGTGTGAATAGTATTTACACAGCCATGTTCATAAAAGCATTACTTGCAATAGTGAAAAGGTACGAGCACCTTTGGTTGGTTGAACCAATGAACAGATACACAAAATGTGGTATCTGCATACAATAAAATATCGTCCAACTTAAAAAGGAAGCAAATCCTAACACAAGCGTGGATGAACCTTGAGGACCTAAAGACAAAATGAAATAATAAGCCACAGGGGAAGCCTAAGCTAGGTATGAAAGGAAACATATTTTATGATTTTACTTATGTGGGATATCTAGAGTAGTCAGATTAATAAAGCCAGAACATAGAATGGTGGTTTCCAAGGACTAAGGGAAGGAAGTATGCGAGAAATACTTAATGGGTACAGTGTTTCAGTTGGGGAAGAAGAAAAAATTTTAGGGATGGATGGTAGTGATGGCTGCAAAACACAGAAATGTACTCAATGGCACTGAAATGTACTCTTAAATTGGTTAAAATGGCAAATTTCATGTTGTGTGTATTTACACAACATACTTAAGAATTACACATAATTTCCAAAACTCACACACAGAAACAAACACCTTACATGTAAGCTGTAAACAAAGAAGTGACTATTAAAACCAGAGATGTCCTATTTGCATGGGAAGAACCAACAATTCCCCAATAGTCAACAGTATCAGTCTTAGAACTGTGCTAAGAAAAAGAGAATTGAGATACACTAAGGATTGATGCTTTTGAAGTGTGGTGTTGGAGAAGACTCTTGAGAGTCCCTTGGACTGCAAGGAGATCCAACCAGTCCATTCTGAAGGAGATCAGCCCTGGGATTTCTTTGGAAGGAATGATGCTAAAGCTGAAACTGCAGTACTTTGGCTACCTCATGTGAAGAGTTGACTCATTGGAAAAGACTCTGATGCTGGGAGGGATTGGGGGCAGGAGGAGAAGGGGACGACAGAGGATGAGATGGCTGGATGGCATCACTGACTCAATGGACGTGATTCTGGGTGAACTCTGGGAGTTGGTGATGGACAGGGAGGCCTGGCATGCTGCGATTCATGGGGTTGCAAAGAGTCAGACATGACTGAGCAACTGAACTGAACTGAACTGAAGGATATAGGACTGTGAAGAAAGCTGAGCACTGAAGAATTGATGCTTTTGAACTGTGGTGCTGGAGAAGACTCTTGAGAGTCCCTTGGACTGCAAGGAGATCCAACCAGTCCATTCTGAAGGAGATCAGCCCTGGGATTTCTTTGGAAGGAATGATGCTAAAGCTGAAACTCCAGTACTTGGCCACTCATGCAAAGAGTTGACTCATTGGAAAAGACCCTGATGCTGAGAGGGATTGGGGGCAGGAGGAGAAGGGGACAACAGAGGATAAGATGGCTGGATGGCATCACTGACTCAATGGACGTGATTCTGGGTGAACTCTGGGAGTTGGTGATGGACAGGGAGGCCTGGCATGCTGCGATTCATGGGGTTTCAAAGAGTCGGACGTGACTGAGTGATTGAACTGAACTGAACTGAACTGAAGGATACAGGGCTGGTGAGAGGATAGGGAAATCTGATGAAAACATCCTAGGCCTTCACTATCTAATACAGTATCCATTTTGCCTATGTGGTCACTGATCACTAAAAATGTGGCTCGTCCTAATTCAGAAGTGCAAGAGGGATAAAATAAATAGTGAATTTTAAAGACCACAGTAAAAATTAAATCTCAGTGGTAATGCTTTATATTACTTACATATTGAAGTGATAATATTTGAATATACTATATTGAGTATATTATTAAAATCCATTTCATGTTTATTTTTTATTTTTAAAATATGACTACCAGAAAATTTTAAATTACATATTTAGCTCATATTATATTTCTATTACACAATGCTCTCTTAGAAGAGTTTGCTCTTCTCTGAAAAAGAAGTGTCTTGATTAATGTCAAGAGCTTCCCAGGTGGCTCAGAGGTAAATAATCCACCTGCCAATGTAGGGGATGTGGGGTTTGATTCCTGGGTTGGGAAGATCCCCTGGAGTAGGAAATGGCAACCCACTCCAGTATTCTTGCCTGGGAAATCCCATGGACAGAGGAGCCTGGCAGACTACAGTCCATATGCTTGCAAAGAGTTGGGCATGACTTAGTACACATGCAGGATTAATCTCAAAGCTACCAATTACTATATGATGGGGAGGGGAACTGAGAAAACTTCCTGACCTGATTGACCTGACCTCCATATGCACACTTAGAAGAGACAGCGTATATTGGATTTCTTTGGTGGAATGACCTGGTTCACAAAGCATTTACTGACCCTTTTAATTTGGCTTAACTAATATTGCATCATTTGGATTCTATTACATTATTTTCTTTTTTCCTCTCCTCAAATTCCAATTACTCTTTTGTTGACTGATATCCAAAGAGGAATTTGTTTCAGTATTAATTTGTTCATTTATTCTATGAGCAGAAACAAACTGCTTCGTACCAGGTGCTCTGTGGCAACTGCAAGAAATGATCTAATTCCTGTCTTCAAGGAGTTCAGGGCTAAGAAAGAGAGCATAGACATGCACACAGATCACAGAGAGGAAAGGGCCATAGCAGAGCTGAATGGGAATGAGTATATAAAATAGCTCTTTAATGTTGATTTAGTCTTGAAGGAGGCAAAGGGTTTAGCGAAGTAGATGGGCTAATAAATAAGAATGAAGGGATGGGACTGCCAGTGGTTAAGAATCTGCCTGCCAATTCAGGGTACACGAGTTCGATCCCTGGTCTGGAAAGATTCCACATGCCACAGGGCAACTAAGCCAGTGCACGACAACTATGGAACCGGTGCCTTAGAGCCCGTGCTCCACAAGAGAAAGCACCACGAGAAGCCTGCTCGCCGCAGCTGGAGAGTAGCCCCCACTCACCACACTAGAGAAAGCCTGCGCACAGCCACGAAGGCCCAGTGCATCCAAAGATAAAAAAAAAAGAATGAAGGGATGAAGTGCAGGTTGTCTAAGAGGAACAGTGACTGTTGAAGCATCAGGTAAAACTGAGGTGGTGAGGGATGAGAGTGACCAAGCCAACTTGAGTCAGACCTTCTGAAGTCCAGGAGAGAGGATTTAAACCTGGATTGTGGTATATATCAGCCTTAATTTGATAGTGAACAAACAGCTAATAATATGCCCATCAAGTTGAGTGTATAGGGAAAAATCTATTCAATCTCCTTATCTATAAAAATGTCCAACTATGCTTACATGACATGAATACAGCCAGGCAGGATAGTTAAGAAGAATCAGTCAAATTGAATCTTACTGCATAGATTCCATAAGAAATGGCTGGCAACATTTCAAACTTTTATGAGTTGTTCTGATGCCTTGCAAACACCATCTTAATTTCTTAGGAACAAACCTAGCTGAGGCACTATTACGTATGAGACCAGCTGTGTATCTAATGTATATAGTTGGCTCTCTGTATCCATGGATTCTACATCCTCAGAAGGATTGGAAAATACTCAATTAGAAATTCCAGAAAGTTCCAAAAAACAAAACTTGAATTTGTCCTGATCTAGCAACCATTTACACAGTGTTTACATTGTATTAGGTACTATAAATGATCTAGAGATGATTTAAAGTATCCAGGAGTATATATGTAGTTGCTGCTGCTAAGTCGCTTCAGTCGTGTCCAACTCTGTGCAACCCCATAGACGGCCTCCTACCAGGCTCCCCCATCCCTGGGATTCTCCAGGCAAGAACACTGGAGTGGGTTGCCATTTCCTTCTCCAATGCATGAAGGTGAAAAGTCAAAGTGAAGTCGCTCAGTCGTGCCTGACTCTTAGCGACGCCATGGACTGCAGCCTACCAGGCTCCTCTGTCCATGGGATTTTCCAGGCAAGAGTACTGGAGTGGGGTGCCATTGCCTCCTCCAATGTGTGTAGTATATATATGCAAATACTATGCTATTTCATAGAAGGGACTTGAAGATCTACAGATTTCAGTATCAGAAGGATTCCCGGAATGAGCTGCAAATACTGAGTGATAACTATACTTGACATCTAACATATTTTAAGTTCCATAATTTTAACTGTAATTCAAAGTTAAAATTACAAATTTTAACTGTAATTTAGTTGCTAAGCCATATTCAATTGGTTAAGCTAACTAACATACTGACAAGGGCTATCCTTTTGTTTTGTGGGAAGCTTAAGAAGAATAAACAGTAAGTGATAAATCAAGAATTACTAGTTCTACATATGAGAATCCTATATATTTGACTGTACACTAAAAATTAATCACAATTTTTTATAGCTATTGGTACTAGAATTTTAAGTTCTGGTATTAATTTTTCAATTATCTATTACTAAGCAATTGTGAAAAATCTTTAAGAAACATTTCTAGGGAACCATCTAGAAGCTGATCTTCAAGAGTTACATAAATTCTACAGCTCCTAAACTGTGCTTCTCAAATTCTCCTGTCCCATGTAAGTCAAGTTTTTTCATCCCAATAATTGATTCCTGATTTTAATTTGCAGTAGTTCAAAGGATTTTCCATCACTTTCTATTACAACAAGATATTATTTCATTAGAAAACATATTTACTAGTGTAGGGCTTAGAATTTTTAAAAATCTATCTGGCCTTGAATATTTTCTTCCACAGTGCTCTGCTTTATATATTCTATCCACTACAGCTATAACAGCAAAGCTTGATATTCTAGTTATTTTGATAAGGAGTAATTTCTAAATTGAGAATAAAGTGAATAAAACAAAAAATCTAACTTACTATCTTTCTTGTTTTCCCAGCTCCCCAAATCTGTTTCACAGAAACTCAGACTCAGTGCTACCTTAAGATTTAACAACTGGAAACAAATTCTCTACGGGAAACTTGGGATGTTACTGTCTAATCATGTATCATTCAGAATCCTATGGGCTTCATTTGTGATACAGGCTTTATTTTTAGTGGGCATGATTTAATGGCCACCTGTTGTTACAGAACTGATTTCTTTGGTGTTACTTCCCAATTTAACTTCATACTATTTTTACAAGTTTCAATATCCAAATTTCAAGAATGCTTAGTATCCTAATATAATACCTGGCTGATTAACAACATTACTTCTCCGTCACATGGCTCTTCTAGGTTGTCTTGATCATATTTCTTGCTCTTTTTCTAGTGTGATAAAATACACTTGCTCTTTTTTCACCCCACATAATGTTTTTGAGATAAGTATTATGGTTCCTCTAACACATGTGATATCATAATGTCGTTGCTTTTGTTTTAGTTGCTAAGCCATATTCAATTCTTTGTGACCCCATGCACTGTAGCCTACCAGGCTCTTCTGTCCATGGAATTTCCCAGGCAAGAATACTAGAGTGGGTTGCTATTTCCTTCTCCAGGGGATCTTCCTGACCCAGGGATTGAACCTACATTTCCTGCATTGGCAGGCAGATTTACTGCTGAGCCACCAGGGAAGCCCTAGTTCTGGATAAATGGTAAAAGGAGATAATGCTTTGAAAAGGGAAATATTTCTGTATGGCTCTTTAGAACTCTTTCTTCAAATCAGTTTTCTGTTTTTCCTCTTTCCTCATATATGTTTAAATTTCTTCTTCTTTCCCTTCTCCCTCCCCAACCCTTGCTCTTCCTCCTTCTCTTCTTCTGAATGTTTCGTTTTACTCATGTTTTGACTTTTCTTGATTTATAGCACATCGAAGCAGAGGGGTTTATCCCAGGTTTCAGAATAAAAATGAGGCAGAGATTTCATGAGCGAATACTCTTCCTTATTTGCAGACACAGGGACAAGTGAGGGTTTCTAATAACATAACTCACGTTACATATTGTTTTAAGACATGGCATCCATTAGGAACCCTTAGTTCACCCCTTCGTTGTAAAGAGGACACATTTGCATGATTGACACTCATAACTAAGTGACTTGGTGTAGGGAAGGCTATCATTCTCACAGCTTCCTGAGAGATCGTGCCCGTACTTGTATAGAAAGTCCTGCAGTCCTGTTATCAATTAAAATTCTACACTTGGTCATAACAAGACCATAAGCTACCAACCTTATGGTAACATATGGTATTTGTTCTATTTAAATTTTGCTTTATTTTTAAATGCAAGATTGTGCCATTAGAAAAGAAAAAGACGAAACATATATCACTTCATCTTCTCTTTGTAGGTTTAGGTACGGGTCTTTCCAGGGTTGACTTTCCACTTAGTATTTTCTATTATATTCTCTCACCTGTACCTCTGCTGTAAATGCAGTTATCAGAACCAGCAGGTGTCTCTTGCCATTATAATAGCTCAGATTCCCTGTTTGAAACATTTAACATTCAATAGTTGGTTTTATTTTAGTTATCATACATTTCTCTTGAAAAACAAACTAAAATAATGTCTTTCTTAAAAGTTAAATCCCAGGGGTTGCTATTATTTATAAATCAAACTATAATAAGCCAGGTTCCAGGTACAATCCAAGGGGTATTCCTCTAAGAAACTGCTGTCTTCTTAACCATTTGCTGTTTTAGTCAGTAAGTCATGTCTGACTCTTTGTGACCATAGGGACTATAGCCCACCAGGCTCTTCTTGCCCATGGAATTTCCCAGGCAAGAAGGGATCTTCCTGACCCAGGGGTAGAACCTGCATCTCCTGTGTCTTCTGTATTGGCAGGGGGATTCTTTACTGCTGAGTCTAAGCTAATATTAATTGAGCACTTACTCGGTATCTGCACTTTATATACAGTAAGATTATTTTAAATGACCTTAACAGACAGTTTAATTGATCCCTTTTTCAGTTAAGGAAACTGAAGAGCAGAAAGGGTAGTTTGTTTAAGGTCATTCAAGGACATAAACAGAATCATGTGTGATTAGCTCCAGAGTTCCTGCTCTAAGCTTATAGTCAAACAGCTTAATGAGTTTGGAGAAAAAACTTAGTTTCTTGGTCTCAGTCAAAATCTTGATCCTAGGGACTTCTCTGGTGGTCCAATGGCTAAGAATCTGGGCTTCCAGTGTAGGGGGCTGGGGTTCGATCCCTGGTCAGGGAACTAGATCCTGCATGTTACTTAAAAGTCCCACATGCCACAACTAAAGATCCCACATGCCACAATAAGATCCAGTGTAGCCAAATAAATAAATATTTAAAAAAAAATCTTGACCCCAAACCTCATGGGGGTGCTGGGTACTTCGTGGAATCCTCCTCCATTTCTCTAGCCAATTCCCTCTCCCCGTCTTCCTAAGTGACTATTCCATATCTCTCCTTCCTCCTCAAACTCTGAAAACTGCCTCATACCCTCCTTAGACTGAGGAAATAGGCTTGCTTTCTTTCCCTTTCTTTTCTCTTTTTCTCCTTCTCCATTTATCTCTCCCTCTTTCCTTCCCTTTTGTCAGTAACTACACTCTGAATTCACTTGGAAAATAAATACAGAAGAGAAAGCGTTCATATTTCCACCACAAAAGTTATAACAACCTGCACACATCTGCTTGTGCATATCCTGGCTTCCTGCTTGTTAAAAGTGCTTGAACTCTTCCTGTTTCTATTTAAATCCAGTCCTAACTTTGCCACTTGTGTACTTGATCCCATCCCCTCTGGTCAGTGTTACTCAGTGACCCTCTCTCCTATAAGACCAATTTCCCCTTCTCCCCCATCAGTCTATAAATATGCTAAACAGCTTTAAACAAACAAACCCCAACACATAGCCACCATGTTTCTCTCCACCTTGTACTCCATTTCTCTATTTTCCTTTTATAACAAGACTCCTCAGAAGAGTCATTTAATATTACTTTCTTCTTTCCTTTAACTCTTGTTATAACTTCTATCAACTCCAATTAGACATTCCCACAGCTCCTCTGAAATCAATCCTGTCAAGTCACTATTGAATGTATGGTCAGTCCTCATTCAACAGCTTGCTGGCTGCTCTACCAGTATTTGGTAGAGATAACAACTCTAATCTTGACTTCCCTGGTGGCTCAGTTTTGCCTCTTTCTAGTTATATGGACCCGGAGAAGGAAACAGCACCCCACTCCAGTACTCTTGCCTGGAAACTCCCATGGACAGAAGAACCAGGTAGGCTGCAGTCCATGGGGTCGCTAAGGGTCTTTCACAACTGAGTGACTTCACTTTCACTTTTATGCACTGGAGAAGGAAATGGCAACCCACTCCAGTGTTCTTGCCTGGAGAATCCCAAGGACGGGGGAGCCTGGTGGGCTGCCATCTATGGGGTTGCACAGAGTTGGACATGACTGAAGTGACTTAGCAGCAGCAGCAACAGCTATATGGACCTGGGTGAGCTATGTAATCGCTCTTAAACTCAGTTTCCTTGTGTTTAAAATTGGGATAATATTCTTAATCTTAATGTTTCCTCCCAAAGTGTCACTGACTAGCAAATGATACTTCTGTTAGGAGGAATGTTGAAAATAACAAAAAATCTTTCAAATGTTTTAAAATTTGTACTTAGCAAATAGTAAATTTGTACACAGTATATAGTACAACTGCTACTGATTATTACTTTTATATTAATACTGGATTCTTATAAATCATTAAAAAGTTGAAAGTTTTGATAATTATGGAAGAACTAGGTGTAAATCCTTGATAGTATTTCTTTGGACTGAAGAGTTGAGAAACTTCAGAGGAAGGCAACTGTAATTGTTGCTGATGGATTCTGTTTTCCAAATGGAGGCAAGATAATTCCAGTTTCTAATAAAACTCATAAATGACACTTGATAAAGAACCCCCATGTTATATCAGTTTCCATCAAAGAGGAATGAAATATGGCTAATCTTTTTATTACTACCAATTTAATCAAATTTTCCTTGGCGCTCTGTAATTTCCAAGAAGTGGAAAGGTTAGATTGCTCTGTTAGTTAATGTACCATTAAAGAAACTTAATTGTCTTAATAGCAGATCATGGAAGAGTGTGGGCAATTAACAGGAAGCAATTTCACACCTTAATTAATGTCACATAGAATCCCTTTGGAACTGTAGAAGAACTTTAAGTGCTGGTTCAGAAGCAATGCATTGCCAAAGGGATGCACCCAGTGTGCTGTAAATATTTATTATAAAGAGTTAGGAGACATCATGAACAAAAAGATCTGTACCTTCATTTAGAAAGACATCAGAAGCAGTATTTGTGTGCATGAGAGAGAGAGAGAGAGATGGAAGAAGAATGTGTCACAGAGAGTAGGAGGGCTTTATTGAAGATCAAATTCAAAACCAGAAAAAAAGCTGCTTTGAATGAGTTACACTGGTTAGGGGGAATAAGTTGTCACAGGCTGGCAGAGATCCCACACTCAAAAGATGGAGAGAGAGAGAGAGAGAGAAAGGCTGCTATTATATTTTCTGTAATGGAAACAATCAGGAGCATAAAAGGTACATTTTTACTACATCTGTTTTTTGTCTTTTAGTATTGTTGGGTCCAAAAGATGATTTTGGAAAAAACAAGCCATCTAGTTTTCTTTCAAGTTAACTGAAATAAAAACATCAAATAATTTGCCATTAGTTATCTTCTCGATAGTAGCTTTACAAAGTCATGACTCCTGATTTATTCACTTCTTTGGTGTCTTAGTACATAGTTTTTGAATAGATTATTTTCCCTCCAAATTCAATTTTCATTGTCTCTAATACTTTATTCAATACCATGCCTGACAGCCTTTCTCCAGTACCTAACACAGTAACACAATGTCCAATTTCCAAGGGAAAATGGAAAAGGCACTTTGCATTGATCTGACAGATTTGAGAAATCTAACCTTCTTACAGTGTCTAATCTTCATACTATTTCGGTGAAATAGATGGAATTTATAATCAACCACATTTCCAGAGATAACTTACTTTGAAGTAATAAATTGTTTTCTCAAAATTACTTAGTAAATCAGTGGTAAGAGCTTTTTTAAGACATTTATCTGGATTTATTAGTGGCAGAGTCTATTTTCTTCTAATATTTCAATCTTTTCTTTTAAATTTATTTATTTTATTGAAGGCTAATTACTTTACAATATTGTAGTGGTTTTTCCATACATTGACATGAATCAGCCATGAGTGTACATGTGTCCCCCATCCCTCCCACCTCCCTCCCCATCCCATCCCTCTGGGTCATTCCAGTGCTCTGGCCCTGAGCACTCTGTCTCATGCATCAAACCTGGACTGGCAATCTGTTTCACATATGATAAATACATGTTTCAATGCTATTCTCTCAAATCATCCCACCCTCGCCTTCTCCCACAGAGTCCAAAAGACTGTTCTATACATCGGTGTCTCTTTTGCTGTCTCACATACAGGGTTATTGTTACCATCTTTCTAAATTCCTTATGTATGCATTAGTATACTGTATTGGTGTTTTTCTTTCTGGCTTACTTCACTCTATATAATAGGCTCCAGTTTCATCCACCTCATTAGAACTGATTCAAATGTATTCTTTTTAATGGCTGAGTAATATTCCATTATGTATATGTACTACAGCTTTCTTATCCATTTGTCTGCTGACAGACATCTACGTTGCTTCCATGTTCTGGCTATTATAAACAGTGCTGCGATGAACATTGGGGTACATGTGTATCTTTCAATTCTGGTTCCCTCAGTGTACATGCCCAGCAGTGGGATTGCTGGGTCATATAGCAGTTCTATTTCCAAATTTTTAAAGGAATCTCCACACAGTTCTCATAGTGGCCGTACCAGTTTGCGTTCCCACCAACAGTATAAGAGGGTTCCCTTTTCTCCACACCCTCTCCAGCATTTATTGTTTGTAGACTTTTGGATCGCAGCCATTCTGATCGGTGTGAGATGGTACCTCACTGTGGTTTTGATTTGCATTTCTCTGATAATGAGTGATGCTGAGCATCTTTTCATGTGTTTGTTAGCCCTCTGTATGTCTTCTTTGGAGAACTGTCTGTTTAGTTCTCTGGCCCATTTTTTGATTAGGTCATTTACTTTTCTGGAATTGAGCTGCAGGAGTTGCTTGTACATTTTTGAGATTAATTCTTTGTCAGTTGCTTCTTTTGCTATTATTTTCTCCCATTCTGAAGGCTGTCTTTTTACCTTGCTTATAGTTTCCTTCGTTGTGCAAAAGCTTTTAAGTTTAATTAGGTCCCATTTGTTTATTTTTGCATTTATTTCCATTACTCTGGGAGGTGGGTCATAGGGGATCCTGCTGTGGTTTATGTCGGAGGGTGTTTTGCCTATGTTTTCCTCTAGGAGTTTTATGGTTTCTGGTCTTACGTTTAGATCTTTAAACCATTTTGAGTTTATTTTTATGTATGGCGTTAGAAAGTGTTCCAGTTTAATTCTTTTACACGTGGTTGACCACTTGTTAAAGAGATTGTCTTTTCTCCATTGTATATTCTTGCCTCCTTTGTAAAAGATAAGGTGTCCATAGATGTGTGGATTTATCTCTGTGGTTTATTTTGTTCTATTGATCTATATTTCTGTCTTTGTGCCAGTACCATACTGTCTTGATGACTGTAGCTTTGTAGTATAGCCTGAAGTCTAATTGATTACTATCAAGTTAATTTCTTAGTGATCAATTTGGTATAATATTTGGTATTACCTCTATTAAGTCCACTTAGTAATTTAACCTAGCACTAATGTACAACCATCCTAATAGCAGTAGGAAAGCTAAACATGTAAAATGTTTAATACATTTAATTCCAAGGTGTCAGAATGAGAATTTACTCTATATTAGATTTGTTGTTGTTGTTTAGTTTCTAAGTTGTGTCCAACTCTTTGAGATTCCACTATCTCAAATAATTTACTCAAATTGGGTTGGTGATGCCATCCAACCATCTCATCTTCTGCCACCCCTTTCTCCTTTTTCCTTCAGTCTTTCCCAGCATCAGGGTCTCTTCCAATGAGTTGGCTCTTTGCATCAGGTGCCCAAAGTATTGGAGCTTCAGCTTCAGTATCAGTCATTCCAATGAATATTCAGGGTTGATTTCCCTTAAGATTTACTGGTTTGATCTCCTTGCAGTCTAAAGGACTCTCAAGAGTCTTCTCTAGCACTACAATTTGAAAACATCAATTCTTTGGCGCTCAGTCTTCTTTACAGTCAAACTCTTACATCCATACATGACTACTGGAAAAACCATAGCTTTGACTATACAGACCTTTGTTGGCAAAGTGATGTCTCTGCTTTTTAATAAGCTGTCTAGTTTTGTCACAGCCTTCCTTTCAAGGAGCAAACATCTTTTAACTTCATGGCTGCAGTCACTATCTGCAGTTATTTTGGTGCCTAAGAAAATAAAATCTGTCACTGCTTCCACTTTCTCTCCCATTTGCCATGAAGTGATGGGACCAGATGCCATATTAGATTAGACTTTTAAAATATATAGATCATAATAATTTGAATATATTTAAATATTTCCTATGGCCAGATAGGATCAAAGTGAGCATAGAAACACCAAGGTCAGTTTAGAACACCAAATCTCAAACCTAGTTGCTATCAAAATTACTTAGAGTATAAAATCTGAATACTTGGGAGATTTGGCCTAAGAATTGGTAGCTTTTAAAACCACTCCAGGTGGTTCTGATACTAATGCTTGGGAAAATATGATCTACATTATACTGCTGGAACTTTATCCAGATTCTATTAGTTTAAAGCAACAGTTCTAACAGGCAGAATGGATAACTGTAACTGTTCTAAAGGTGTGTGAGTAAAGGTATGTACAAGCTGTGTTAGTCTTATCTCCCCACTGGAAAATAAATTGGTAGAAAATGGTAAATGTTCTTTTAGTTCAAATTTATTATTTCTGTAGCAGTGGCTTTCAACTGATATTTACTAATTTCACTTTAGAAATATATTTCTCAAAAAAAAAAAAAAAAGAAATATATTTCTCAGTCAAGGATTAAGTTCTTGAACCTTAACTCTTGGAAAGCACTCACATTCTTTTCAGGAGGAAGAAATTCGATCCTGAATATCCAACCACCTGCAGGAGCTGAGCAATGAGCTCTTTGAAGGAGGAGGGAGGAGAAAAGGAGGAGATTGTCTCTAATTCTTTGTCAGAAAGTATTTGGCTTCTATATTTGAAGCTAAAGGGGGAGGTCACCATCAGACAATTTAAATCTAGGGAAGCTACTTATCTGTGGTGTGAACAATGCTTTGAAAGGGCAAAACTAGGAATGGTGAAGCCTGTGCTGTTGTCTAAAATTCCAGGGGAGGGTAAGTACAGGTTGATGTGCAATGTACATGGTAATGGGTTTAAATATCAAGTCCATCCATCTGTCTGAATAGATGCTCTTGCAACCCCTTATTAACACTGCCTATCTTCTAAACACAGGATGGAAGGTGAAGCTGTGAAGGGAAAGGGGCTGGTCCCTAACAATTGCAGAGCTATAGAACCAGTCCTGGACAGCAGGTTTGTATATTTGGCTTGTGAGACAATAACACTTTGTTTAATTAAGCTGCTCTGAACATGGGTTTTGTGTTGTACACAACTGAATCTAATTCTAACATTTACAAGAAGGAATGCTTGGTTGTCTTTTCCACATTTGTACTGAAATGCAGCAAATGTGAAGAATTAAGGCAGCTCTCAAACTCAGAACATGGTAATAGTATACATTCCTGTTATAAATTTGTACATGGTCATTCATACCCAAGAAAAGGCTTCTCTAGCTACAGTGCAGACAGAAGTCATGATTAGGAGGGTTGGTTACAGGTATTTAATTTGGGGGGAGGGCGGGGTATGAAATGCATTATTTATAAAAGGAATAAATAAAACACATGGACTTTTTTACTTTTATGCTTTCATGAATTTTCCAAAATTGTTAATGAGCATGCACTACTTTTATTACAACAAAAAATCAACTTAAATGTACAAATAAAAACGGTTCAATAGTTTTAATAGTTTACTCATCCTGCACCTGGAGTGGTTTTGTCTGCCTAATCCCTACCTCCTGTCTCAAATGTTCTGAACCTGTCTTAGCCTTGAAGATGTGTTAAAATAACAACTTTCCAATGTCTTCCTTTTGCTGGAAGTGCTGGCTCTTTCTATAAATCTCAATATCATTTCTGGCAACATGTAATATATCATTTTTATATTAAATTACTGTCATTAGTAACAATACTTAGGACCTCCAAAAATATGGAAAAGTTTTCTGGAGCATATAGTTCTTCCTTGTCTTTGTATTTATCTATGCATTCATCTGTTCATTTACTTGTTCACTTATCCAATTGACAGTAATTATTGAATATCTCTCTACAATACATCAGATATTGTACAAGATACAAGGATATATGAGAAAAATAAAACATCTGTATAGCAATTGTGGAAAACAGTATAGAGGTTCCTTAAAAAGCTAAAAATAGAACTGCCATTATTATTGTTGTTCAGTCACTAAGTCATGTCTGACTCTGCAACCCCATAGACTGCAGCACATCAGGCTTCCCTATCCTTACTATCTCCTGGAGTTTGCTCAGATTCATTTCCATTGAGTCAGTGATACTACTTAACCATCTCATGCTCTGCTGCCCTCTTCTGCTTTTGCCTTCAGTCTTTCCCAGCGTCAGGGTCTTCTCCAGTGAACCAGCTCTTCCCATCAGGGGGCCAAAGGACAGGAGCTTCAGCTTTAGCATCAGTCCTTCCAATGAATATTCAGGGTTGATTCCTTTAGGATTGGCTGGTTTGATCTCCAAGAAACTCTCAAGAGTCTTCTCCAACACCACAGCTTGAAAGCATCAGTTCTTCTCTGCTTAGCCTTGTTTATGATCCAACTCTCACATCCATACATGAATACTGGAAAAACCGTAACTTTGACTATATGGACCTTTGTCAGCAAAGTGATGTCTCTGTTTTTTAATATGCTGTCTAGATTTGTCATAGCTTTCCTTCCCAGGAGTAAGCCATATGATCCAGCAATCCCACTACGGGGCATATACCCTAGGAAAACCACAATTCAAAATGATGCATGTACCCCATTGTTCACTATGTCACTATTTACAATAGTCAAAACATGGAAACAATCTAAAGGCCCAACAACAGATGAATGGATAAAGATGTGGTACATATATGCAATGGAATATTACTCATCCATATAAAAGGAACAAAATTGGGTCATTTGTAGAGATGTAGATGGACCTAGAGTTTGTCATACAGAGTGAAGTCAGAAAGAGAAAAACAAATATTGTATATTAATGCATATACGTGGAATCTAGAACAATGGTTCAGATGAACCCATTTTCAGGAATAGAGATGCAGATGTAGAGAATGGATGTGTGGACACAGGAAGAAAAGGGGAAGGGACAAACTGGGAAATTAGGATTGACATATATACACTACCATGTGTAAAATAGAGAGCTAGCAGGAAGCTGCTATATAGCAAAGGGAGCTCAACTCCATGTTCTGTGATGATCTGGAAGGGTGAGATGGTGGGTGGGTATAGAAGGGAGTTGCAAGAGGGAACTGATTCACTTCCTTGTACAGCAGAAAGGAACACAACATTATAAGGCAATTATACTCTAATAAAGAAAAAGAAATAAAACGTAAACAAAGTAATCTAATCATGGATAAGAAGAGACAGAGACAGATTTAATACAATGTGATAATTTCTAGCAGAGAGAACAAGATACAATAATAAGGTAACAGAGTGTTCAATTCTACTTGAAGGAAGTCAGGGAGGCCCTCCATAGAAGTACTGACTCCTTGAATTAATTTTTTACAAGGTCTGACAGGCATTTCCCAGGCACATGAATAGAATTTTGTGAGAGAGAAAGGCAAAATAACTACATAAAGCCCAAAATAGTAAAAACATATTACAAACAGAAAAAAAATGTAGAACAGAAGAAAGTTCTGTTCTGTGTGGTTAAAAGCACAGTGTGTGATGGGAGGTTTGAGAGGGTCTAGAAGCTTTGAATGTCACATTTCCCCCCAGTGCTTTGAACACAGTATTGATTTACCAAGTGTTTGCTGACAGTTACAGTCCTTTGGGATCTACAGAAGGCACTGTGTCCCTACACTGTCCCTTCTAGATATGGGACAGCGAGCCTGGCTAAATCACAGAATAGCAATGCACTATTTGCTCTTTGCAAATAAATCACAAAATAGCAATTTTCTCATTTCTTCAGACAAGGAAAATGAACTGATGTTTTAAGTGATTATAATGTGACTTCTAGAGAAGAGTGTGTGTTGGTAAATATCTAGACTACTGCTGCTTTTTCAGTCTGTATTAAAAAGCTTGACTGAATATAGTACATGTGCTGTTACCCCAATGGTATGTGTTTGTCCTTCTTAGGGAATGAGTTGCCAAAAACGGGTTTCCTCAGCATTAAATTACTTAGTTCACTCATCAACTGAAATAAATGGGCACCATATTATATGATCAAGGGAGAGGAAGGCATAGGCTCAGTGGGGAAAGATAAAATTTAAAAACTATAATATTTATTATCACAGTAAACAGATATTTTCTTTCTTGAAAAAATACAAAGAAAACTGAATACATCAGATCGTGAAGTTTGTTCATAATAATGTAGCAATTAGGATACAAATATATTTCTAAAAGCCTTGATAAAACTTTAAAGCACTATAATAGTATTATCGGTTTTTCAAGAGTGTAGCCTGAGAAATTAAATCACTGAGTTCATTAAAGAAAGAAATTATATTCCAAATGGTCACTGCTACTATTTTTCTACTTTCAAGAAATTCTAGCCTCTGTATTCAAGTAGTTTTTCTCTAAGTGCCAAGTATTTGTAATAGATTTTTTTTTGATAGGAAGTAGTACTATTGTATTTCCTGAATCTTTGTTCTGATCTGCTGCATTAAAAACAATCTCCCCTGAGTGAAAGGACAAAGAGCAGAACTGGCATCAACACACAGATCTGGATCTAAAGAAAAGAAGCTCGGCTCATACCTTCAATAGGTTTTGGTACAAAATGTGATGAGGGCTTGGTTTTCTTCACTCTGTTCCCCTTCATAATCTGACCTTCCTTATTGAGTCCCAAAAACCAAGCTCGGCCTGATTCTTGCTGACGGTACAGTGTGGAAGAATAGATCACATAGTAGTTTTCAAACACAGATTCCTTAAATTTGCATTCTGGAGTGAAAACATCCTGCAGAAAGATAAAAAAGAAGATACAAAAGAGAGAAAGTTTTTAATAATATATCAACAATAAGCCTGAAATATAGGCCCTCTGTTCAGAAAAAAATGAGAAATAATTGCATGTAATTTCTGTTAGCATTTGGTTATAAAGATTTATCATACAAAATCAAGAAACAAGATTTCCTTTCTAAAAAACCTTTTTACTCCACAGAACACAATTGCCCAAGCCTGAATCATTCCTTGGGCTAAACTAATATCATTCAAGATTGTGCTCAAGTCCAAAATTAGACCTCAGTACAATGTTTATAAATTTAAGAGAATGGTTATTATGCATTTTTGTGGCCATTAGCATATAAAATGTAACACTGGAAATCAAAATATAACACAACCACAGCACATGCAGGCTTGAGCAGATGATTTTAAAGGGAGAACCCTATATATTCATAAATCTGTTAAACAGCCAAAGCTTGTAACATAAAGTCACTAGTATACTAGCTGTTTTCTTAATGTCAGTAACTTTCCGATTAACTTCTTTGAAATATTTTTTTACTTACTAATCAAGATTTCAGGTAAATATATCCAGGAAAATATTACTATTATATTGTTTGATATCTAATGAAACATAGAATGAGCAACTTAGTTCAACAAGGAACCTTAGTAGTCCTCTACCTCATCTCTATCACTTGATTAGTGACCATCAAAAGGTTATATGATTAATATAAAGTTAAACAACAACAAAATAACTGCATCCATGCCAGAACTTGTATTTATTGCTTCATAATATCAAGTTCACCTTTTCTGACTCTCAAGTTCACCTTTTCTACCTGAGTCTTGTTTAGGGGCTTACAATGAGATTTTACAATCAATACAATAAAATCAAATTCTAACAAGCCAACTGAACAACATGAATTTCATGGAAAGAAGACATTTCTCCCCTTCAAAGAGAAACAGAAGAAAAGCAAATGTGACTGCATCTTTTTCAGTAGTAAACAAGTAAACAGTCCTTCAAGTAAACAAGAACTCTACATGACATATTCACCACAGTCACTGTTTTTCTTCACTAAGTGCTAGAGGAATCTCTTCCTTGTAACTCTTTCAATCAAAGACGGCAGTGATTTAATGCAGTTCCATATGGGGTTAAGTTACTGAGGAATATGTAGGACTAAAGCTGTTAAAACCATGTCCTTGGAGGTGATTCTTCCAGACTAATCCTGTAGATTCATTTGCAAAGAGCTACAGTGATGCATCTACGTGGACAGATGAAGGTCTTTAGTGATAAAGAAACCATTGAATGGACTCCGTTCATTTTAAATGGTTGAAAAATTATAGGCCCAAAAAATGAGACTAAAAAATATGAGAAAGGAAATGGAAAGGTGGTTTTACGCATTAAAATAACAATAATATTTCAATAAAAATTATTATATTGATAATAAAAATATGATGTCACAGAATACTGTATTGTAAGTAAACTTGGTGGCTTATGAATCAGAAAAACAATTGACTATATGGTGCCATTTCATATCTGCTAAGATGGCTATATCAAAAGAGATGCATAATGAAAAGTACTGGTGAGGATTTAGAAGAACTACATTCCTTATCCCTCCCTTGCTGGTAAAAATGTAAATAATGCAGCAGCTCTGGGAAATAGTTTGGTAGTTCCACACAAGGTTAAACATCCAGTTACCACGTGATCTAGTAATTCTACTTCTAGGTATGTACCTGTGAGAAATGAATATATGTCCATATGTGAACTTGTATACAAATATCCATAGGAGCATGATTCATAATGTGGAAACAATTCAAACATCTATTAATGGATAAACAGATAACAAATGTGATATATCCATACAATGAAATATTATTTGGCCTTTAAAAAGGATGGGGTACTGACTCATGTGACAATACAGATGAATCTCAAAAACATTAAGTCAGACTCAATAGGTCACATGTTGTATGATCCAATGTGTATGAAACATGCAGAACAGGCAAACACAGAGACAAAACATGGATTATGGCTGCCAAAAGCTGAGGAGATGGGTAAATGGGAAATGACAGCTTTCTTGGAGAGACACAAAGTATACTGGGATTAGACTGCACAATTTTGTGGAAAAGAATTGAAGAATATAGTGTAAAAACATGCATTTTAGGGTAGGTGAATTATAAATAATTAAAAAAGAAAAAAATAAAAATGAAAGAATCATAAATAAAAAAGAAAAAATCAGAGCAATAAAGTGACTAGAGAAAGTGAGGGGGGAAAATGAAACTATAGTATATTCCTTATCTGGCAACACAAAATATCCTAAATTATAGTCCTGTGCTCTGGACAATGGGCTCTCTTATGACTCTGTCTCAGTATCATTAGGACACAGTTTAACAATTGTCAAATATGGGAGTCAAAGTGATTCAAATTAAATTTATAAGATAAATTAAAAGCCCTGGCTTCCTTCTAGTACTAGGTTATAAAGAGTTAGAAAAAGCTAAATATTCACTACAGATTTTACTAGCTCTATTTTTTAAAAACAAATCCAAATAACCCCAAAGCTTTTGTTCAATACTAATGAACCCTAGATGCTAAGGAACTCTTCAAAACTCAATGAGTAAGTTCTACATATAAGATCTCAGACCTTATAACAGGAATTAGGAGAAATATAGGGGGCAAGGAATTGTGTGTAAATACATCTTAGCATACATGTAATACCTATTTAATTCACAGAAATATGAAAATTTGGAGATAGATAGAAAGCTGCTTAGGGATAGTTCAATTTTCTGCCTTTATTTAACAAAGTAATGGAAGCCCATGATGGTGAAAAAATTGTTTTATGAGTTGTAGGATATTAGCAACAGATCCAGACCCTGGGATAGAACCTGGACTCTGGCTACCAGTTCAGTACTTTTTTCCAGTGCCACACAATGCTTCCTTCCTATTTTGCCAAGCCTGCGTTAGGTACCAAGCTGTTGATTGGAGGCAAGCCATCATTAAACCCATGCCCACCTGGTATAGTTACAATGTTGTCTTTCATACATACTCTTATTTAATAAATAGTGAACTTCAAGGTTTCCGTTTAGTTTCACAACTGTTTAAAGTCAGCTCCTAGAAAAGCAGAAGTCCAAGCCCATTGTCCATTTCTATACTCAGTCTCACAAGTAGACCAATCATAAGGCCAGCTTTAATAAGAGGAGCAAGAGAGCATGAGGAGAAATAATGAGCTTTGGTGTCTGATGATTTGATTCTAGGCAAATTATTTACTCTCCTATGTCTTGGTTTCATTTTCTATAAAATAAGGATAAAAATATTTGCGTTATAGGGTAGTTTTGAAGAATAATGTATTATGTATAATATGTCTTATATAGTGTTCTCTTAATTTGAGGGCCCATTTGTATCTTTGAAAATTACTGAAGACCTCAAAGAACTTGTGTATATGTGGGTTTTATCTATTGATAATTTACTGTACCAGAAGTGAAAACTGAAAAAATTTACTAATTTATTTAAAATAACAATAATAAACACATTGCATGCAAAAATAAATTATATACTTTTGATGAAAAAAAAAAAAAAACAATTGGACAGGGACTAAAATACTGGGGCATGAGCCAGTAATTAGGCCTGCGGCACAGACTGAGCCTTAAAATTCTGAGTTGGCAAATGGAGATCCCAGATAGAGCACTCCAGGTCATAATCAGATGTAAAAAGTCAAGTAGAGTATCCCATTTAAAATTTTAAAGAGGCGATTCAGAGTCAAAATTCAAAAATGAGGCAGTGATAATATCTGGCTGGTGGCAGGGCCGGGGAACATTTCAGGAGGGAAAAAAACGGCAAAAGCTTCATGCAGGCACTTCTGTGGGGGCAGAGCCAATCTCCTAGAAACGGGGAGGAAAGCCTTAAGAACACTGAGCCAACTTGGGCAGTCATTCTAAGTGCAACCTTTACAATATGCTCACAATTTTCATTTCAATATAAAGTTGGGCATCAAAGAATTTACATCCTTGTGATTACCACACTATTAGTGTAATGAGAAATCAAGAGTCTTATACTTGAAATAGGAAAATTGGGGTTTTGCTTCCAGACACACACATATTAGATGTGGGACTTTAGGTGGTTAAACTTCTTTGAATTTCATATTTTCAATTGTAAGTTATTTTAAGGAAAATAAGATGATGGCTCTGAAAGCATGATGTAATGCACTTACAGAATTAAAAAAAAAAAACTACAATGCACTATTATTCTTAAAATTTTTTCTTATGGCAAGAAAAATAGAATCAATCATGTAACTAAACATTTAGTTCTATGTTTTGTCACGTGTGTGTATGCACTTAGTCGCTCAGTCATGTCAGACTCTTGAAAACCCCATGCACTGCAGCCTGCCAGCCTCCTCTGTCCATGGAATTCTCCAGGCAAGAATGCTGGAGATGGTAGCCATTCTCTTCTCCAGGGCATCTTCCTGACTCAGAGATCAAACGCAGGTCTCCCGTATTGCAGATGGATTCTTTAACATCTGAGACAACAGAGAAGCCCCCAAAATACTGAAGTGGGTAAGTATATCCCTTCTCCCATGCATCTTCCCAACCCAGGAATCGAACAGGGGTCTCCTGCATTGCAGGCATGTTCTTTACCATCTGAGTCACCTGGGAAGCCCTGTTTTTTTCATAGATGATTATATTTGTTCCAGCATCCAGGACCTTATAGCATAAATTAAGCTTTATCCTACACAGATTGTTCCCACTATAACTAAAACAAATAACACGTACATATATTTTTTTAAATCATTGAAAGCTTTTAACTTTAGCTTCAGTTTTCATTCCAATCCCAAAGAAAGACAATGCCAAAGAATGCTCAAACTACTGCACAACTGCACCCATCTCACATGCTAGCAAAGTAATACTCAAAATTCTCCAGCTAGGCTTCAACAGTACATGAATCATGAACTTCCAGGTGTTCAAGCTGGATTTAGAAAAGGCAGAGGAACCAGAGATCAAATTGCCAACATCCACTGGATCATCGAAAAAGCAAGAGAGTTGCAGGAAAACATATATTTCTGCTTTATTGACAATACCAAAGCCTTTGACTGTGTGGATCACAATAAACTGTGGAAAATTCTTCAAGAGATGTGAATACCAGACCACCTGACCCACCTCTTGAGAAATCTGTATGCAGGTCAGGAAGCAACAGTTAGAACTGGACATGGAACAACAGACTGGTTCCAAATAGGAAAAGGAGTACCTCAAGCCTGTATATTGTCACCCTGCTTATTTGACTTATATGCAGAGTACATCATGAGAAACACTGGGCTGGATGATCACAAGCTGGAATCAAGATTGCCAGGGGAAATATCAATAGCCTCAGATATGCAGATGACACCACACTTATGGCAGAAAGTAAAGAAGAACTAAAGAGCCTCTTGATTAAAGTGAAAGAGGAGACTGAAAAAGTTGGTTTAAAGCTCAACATTCAGAAAACTAAGATCATGGCATCCGGCCCCATCACTTCATGGCAAATAGACGGGGAAACAATGAAACAGTGACAGACTTTCTTTTCTTGGGCTCCAAAATCACTGCAGATGGTGACTGCAGCCATGAAATTAAAAGACGCTTACTCCTTGGAAGAAAAGTTATGACCAACCTAGACAGCATATTAAAAAGCAGAGACATCCTGTATCCTGCATCAAACCTGGACTGGCGATTCTTTTCTTATATGATATTATACATGTTTCAATGCCATTCTCCCAAATCATCCCACCCTCTCCCTTTCCCACAGA
>NW_011494218.1:1050203-1050534 GCF_000754665.1 Bison bison bison | reverse complement strand
CATCTTTCTAAATTCCATATATATGCGATAGTATACTGTATTGGTGTTTTTCTTTCTGGCTTACTTCTGAGATGATCCAGAGGGATGGTACAGGGAGGGAGGTTGGAGGGGGGTTCAGGATGGGGAGCACGTGTATACCTGTGGCGGATTCATGTTGATGTATGGCAAAACCAATACAATATTGTAAAGTAATTAACCTCCAATTAAAATAAATAAATTAAAAATATAAAAAGCAGAGACATTACTTTGCCAACAAAGGTCCATCTAGTCAAGGCTATGGTTTTTCCAGGAGTCATGTATGGATGTGAGAGTTGGACTATAAAGAAAGCTG
>NW_011494218.1:1044992-1050103 GCF_000754665.1 Bison bison bison | reverse complement strand
AGCTGAGCACCAAAGAACTGATGGTTTTGAACTGTGGTGTTGGAGACGACTCTTGAGAGTCCCTTGGACTGCAAGGAGATCCAACCAGTCCATCCTAAAGGAAATCAGTCCTGACTATTCATTGGAAGGACAAATGCTGAAGCTGAACCTTCATTACTTTGGCCACCTGATGCGAAGAACTGACTGTTTGGAACAGACCCTGATGCTGGAAAAGATTGAAGGCAGGAGGAGAAAGGGGTGACAGAGGGTGAAATGGTTGGATGGCGTCACTGACTCGATGGACATGAGTTTCAGTAAGCACCGGGAATTGGTGATGGACAAGGAAGCCTGGTGTGCTGCAGTCCATGGGGTCACAAAGAGTTGGACACGCCTGAGCTGAAAGCTTTTAACAAAGACTTGGGCAGTCATGTACATTCAGAAGAAGCTCTGAGGTTATAAAAATTATGTTCAGAATGACAATAAATCTAATGTGTAATGGAGACAGGCAGGTTTTGAGCCAAGGTGATAAAATCCTAGACTTTCTCAATAGATAATATGTAATTGAATATAATTGAAGCAGAGTAAATAATTAGTATAAAGAGGGTTCTTTTTCCTTTTGTAAAACTAACTACTACTTGTGCTTATCTCATGAATAATATTTGTTTACTTCTACAGTCCTGATTGTTCAGTTCCACCTAGGTACATAGCAAGGCTCATAGAATAAAGGGTTGTTGATGAAACAAAAACATCTCCATATGCACATCATCTGTGTAAATCTGTGAAATGCTAGGTTTATTTGTCACATTTATTACTTCAAAATCTTTCTAAAACTTTAAGTTGTTTAGCTTAAACTGACCTTGATTTCAGTAGAATATGAATATGACCTTTAATAGTGCTTTGAAATTAATTTTGAGCACTCACCTTTTTAGCAGCATTTGCACAACTTTTTTTATTCTAGCATTGTATAAATCATTATATGTCCAATTCTTTTCACATTCCAAATGCCTATTCACCCTAGCGTTGTCTTGGAACACCCACCCATTTTATTCCAGACGATGAGTGAAGAATGAAACACTAGTTAAGATCAAGGCCACCACTCAGGATCCTTTTCAGTCTCTGCCTATCCATCCAGTTCTAAACTACTCTCTCCAGAATTCTTCTCTCTGATCCCCATCTTCATAGTTTCATACTCTAGCTTGATCCCTCTCCTGTGTTTCTTCCTGTTCTTCTCTCTGTACTTAGATCACTAATATCCTACTCAGGATCTGGCTTTTTCTATGAGTCTCAGGCTCTGCCACTGCACAAGATGAGACCCTTCCCTCTTAGCCAGCCTCTAACTGTGCCTGTTGCCCCTCCATTTGAATGGTATTCTCCTTTAAATGTATCATGAGGAACAAGGAGACAGAAATTTAGGGAATTTGATGGCTGTAAGGCTAAAATGTATTTCTTTCATGGTTGACTACCACTGCCAACAGTGTTTTCATCACACACTAATTCCTCAACATGTCCACACTTTCTAACCCTCAAACTGTGCTCAGTTCAAGTTGTCCTTTCTAATTCTCTATTTGGTAAAATAAAGAGAAATGCTCTTCCTTTCCTTAGCTTCTCATTGTTTTACCTTTTTTAGTGTAATATTTAATGTACTTTGTCTTGCATCATAATGGTTTTTCTTGTTCCTATCCTAAACACTGAGAGCTTTTGCTCACAAAGACCCAGTCCTTATCAGAAGTCCAGCATATGTAACACTCAATTTATTCTTGTTGAAGTAAATAATAAAAATATGTTAAGGAAACCACAAAGATTATGTGATAAGATGAACTGAGTAACAGTATTAACTCTTTCTTTAGTTGCATGATTTTGATTGTGCTATTTAATTTTGATATCTTTGTTTTATCATCTATAAAGTAGGGGCAATAATTCTCATATTTAAAAATTTGGTGAAGATACTTAATACCTGCCCTTTTAGAAAATTCCAAATATACAATATAATGTAGTTAACTATAGTCACATTCTTGTACATTAGTCTCCAGAACTAATTCACCTTGCATAAACTAAAATTTTGTACCCTTTTACCAACATCTCCCCATTTTTCCCTCCCCCTGGTTACCAACATTCTACTCCCTGCTTCTATGACTTTGACTATTTTAGATTCCAAATATCTAAATTCCACATATTTGTCTTTCTGCATCTGATTTATTTCATTTTTCCCAATATCTGACGAGTTGTAGCAAATGGCAGATTTCTTTCTTTTTAAAGTTGAATTTCATATATATGCTGTATACCCTATTATCTATCTATTATCTGTTTATCATCCATCCATCACATTTTCTTTATCTATTATCTGTTGACCAGTACTTAAGTTGTTTTCTCATCTTGGTTATTATAATAATGAAATAAATTTTAGAGTGCAGATGTTTAAGATCCTGATTTCATTCTCTTTGGATACGTTCCCAAGGGGGATGGTAGCTATGGATATGCTAATTAGTTTGATGTGACGAGTATTTCACAATGTATATGCATATCAAATCATCAAGCTGTAAAACTTTTAATTGCCAACTCTATCTCAATTAAGTTGGAAAAATCCACCATGGGTTACATTCAAGTACAGCTAAAATGAAATAACAGATAATGCCAAGTGTTGAAAAGGATGTGGTGCAAATAGGTCTCTCATATGTAACTGATGGTTGAGTAAACTGGTAAAACCACTGATAAGCTACTTGGCAGTATTGATATATGTAAATATATCCCATGATTGACAATTCTATTTCTGGATTTATACCCCAATGAAACCTGTCTAGCTATGTATTTATTAACCAATCAATCAGTCTATTACTATCTTTAACTATGCCCCCAAAGACATGTACAAGAATGGTCATAGTAGCACTATTCATAACAACCCCCAGGTGGAGACAACCCAAATGCCTGGGTATGTAATATATTCTGACAATAAGATACTACAGAACAATGAGAATAAGCAAGCTACAACTATAATAATATGGATGATTCTCACCAACATAATGTGGAGAAAAATAAACCAGCTACATACTATTTATTTCAATTATATAAAGCTCAGAAGCAGGCAAAATCAATCTCTTGTTGAATTCAGGACAGCCATAACTTTGTTCACGGAGAGTAATTAGTGAGATGAAGCAAGGGGAGGACTTTGGGGTGCTGGCCATGATGTGTTTTTTTTGGCAAATCAGTTCACCTCTTTGAACGTCAACTCCTTTATCAAAAAACTGAAGATATGTTTACTACAGACTCATGGTGCTATAAAGATCAAATTATATAACCTATGTACAAGCTATTTGAAGACCCATACAATTACTTGAAATCATTTCTTTTATATAGAAGACTCTGACTTTATAACTTAAAACATAAAAGTTTCTACATTTCGAGGTGACAATTGCTTAGAATACATTTTTTGAGAAGAAAAGAATGTTATGTGATTTAACCACAACCACTTTTTGCTCCTTCTAGCTTTACTAAATGCATGTTAAAATGCATGCTTTCCAATTCAATAGCAATCCAAAGCTTGTATAATTCTGTATGATTAATATAATTAAATGGTACCACAATTATGACTCATCTTCATCTGGTTCTTTGTAGACCCCCGTTTCTCTCTCAGTGCTCTAGCTCCAATAATCCATGGGATGAAAGTACACTGAATTAATGCTCATTGCACTTCAGCCACTGGTATCCTTGTTGTTTCTCAAAAATAACAAGCACAAACCATCTCAAAGTGAAAGTGAAGTCATGTCTGACTCTTTATGACCCCACGGACACCAGGCTCCTCCATCCATGGGATTTTCTAGGCAAGAGTACTGGAGTGAGTTGCCATTTCCTTCTCCAGGGGATCTTCCCAACCCAGGGATTGAACCCAGGTCTCCTGCATTGTAACAGACGCTTTACTGTCTGAGCCACCAGGGAAGTCCTACACAATTAATATTCTTTTTTCTTAGAAACCTCTTCAATAACATATTAACTGGCTTGCTCCCTTGCTGGGAGCTGGTGAGGCATTCCACTCGTGACAAAGGTCATGAAGAAGGAGGCTCGGCATACGCAAAGGCGGGATCGAGCCTCAGGAGTCCCCCCGGATATTCTCGAGCATTTTCCCCCAAAAAACCAGAGTCTGCCTACTTTATTGCTTTGTGCTCTCACCTCTGACTTTACTGGGGGCTGTCCCCTACCACCATCTCACTCTCTCTCTGTCAAAGAGTTAACTTACAGCTCCAATTAATAAAGTTCCTGGGCAATTAGGAGTGTTTAAATCCAAACCCCTCAGATAGCTCTCTAACTCGCCTGACAAGTTTACCCGGACTCCTACAGCTATGCATACTATTGTTTACAGTCTCCCAGCCTCGAGAGGCACGGGAAGCTTAAGATATTCAAATAGCTTAGAGCCTCTCAGAGAGTTAGAAACTGTCAGAATAAAACTAGTAAAAGATTTCATTGATGAGCCAATGTTTGCTGCCAAGGTTCCACATCCCCTGTATTGTATCTTTGAATGTGTATTAATTAATATAGTTGGTATGTAGAAAAAATAAGTAGTGGCCTTGGTGTTAGCAACTTTAGACCCTTAAGGTAATAAATTATTTCCTTTGTTGTAAATCCATTACACATCTGCCCTATAGGAATGCAATTTTATCTAACACCTTCGGAAGATGGCGCCAAACCTTAAAATAATTACTCTTAGAGAAAATAAGTCTTACGGTAGATAAACCTTTGTCAAGAGTCATAAAATGTTAATAGGCCTTCTGGCCAGAAGATGATGTAAATCACCTAAACCATTTGTATACGATAAATTTGCAGGAAAGAAACCCTGGTTTTTGATAAGGATCAAAGACTGCTGACTTTGCATCCCCTATTATCCTCTATGTGTAACTTAGGGTATAAAAACTCCTGTTGATAATAAAGCTACGGGCCTTGCTCACCAAAGCTTGGTCTCCCCATGTCATTTTTATCCTTAACTTCCAGCTGAGTCTCCATCTGGAGCGCGGAGGTCCTCTGAGACCATTTATTTGCCTGGGCTTCTAAGACCCACTCGAGAAGGTGTCTAAGGTGGGGCACCTTCCGCTATTCGAGAGGGTGCCTGCGGCCTCCGTGGTCAGAGCTAACCTGGTGTCACAGGT
>NW_011494218.1:1044565-1044892 GCF_000754665.1 Bison bison bison | reverse complement strand
AAGTCAGTGATGCCATGCAGTCCATCTCATCCTCTGTCGTCCCCTTCTCCTCCTGCCCCAATCCTCCCAGCATCATGTCTTTTCCAATGAGTTAACTCTTCGCATGAGGTGGCCAAAGTATTAGAATTTCAGCTTTAGCATCATTCCTTCCAAAGAACACCCAGGACTGATCTCCTTCAGAATGGACTGGTTGGATCTCCTTGCAGTCCAACGGACTCTCAAGAGTCATCTTCAACATCACAGTTCAAAAGCATCAATTCTTTGGCGCTCAGCTTTCTTCACAGTCCAACTCTCACATCCATACATGACTACTGGAAAAACCATAGC
>NW_011494218.1:1042180-1044465 GCF_000754665.1 Bison bison bison | reverse complement strand
GGTTATATTGATTTTCCGCGTAAACCAAGCTACTCAGCCTCTTTTCTCCACTGAATTTTCCTACTGAGCTATCCTCATTCTATTACTCTTTATATCTTTGATGAATATTTAAATAAATAGGTCGCCGACGCCATCTCTCCTTCGAATACCCTGGATCAGCTGGGGCTGGACCCCAGCACTCCCTCATTTCCTTCAAGTCACTGCTCAAGTCTGACTCTCTCAGAGATCTCTCCTGATTACCTTTCATAATTCAGCACATCCTCCTGTCTCCTAATTCTTCACCTCTTTTCTCCTTCACAACCGAACATTACCAGGATAAGTTTTATGAAGCTAATTACTATGTTATATTTCCCTCAAATTCTCAACAGTCATTGGAATTAAAAAAAAAAAAAAATCTACTCCAACAAAATAATATGATGAAAAGACATCCTGAGACCTGGATTTTTATTCCTGTATATCTGTAATTTGTGTTCACATTGGGATGATCATTTTCCTTCTTAAGGCTCCTTGTTCCCCTAAATGAAAAAGTGTTGTTTGTTGAAAAGGCAACCTAAAATGTTTTTTTGACTTAAACCTTCTATAGCTTTATCATTCATATTAAATAGTCACATAATTTCTTGAAATTAAGCAATCAAGATAAAATTTTGTTATTTCAAAAACAGTGTTTACTTACCAGAGAGAAATGGTAGTGATATATTTTTATTAAGAAAACAAAATTAAAAAGAAAAGGTAATATGAGAAACTTTGCTATTATATAGGTAATTATGACTATTTAGTCTCCTTATGAAACGTAAAAATTACTGATTTTTCAAACATATGCTAGATACGAGGAACTCTCTTGTTTCGATTTTTTCTTTCCAATTGTAAATCAAAATCTAAACTCTTCTTAATGTTCAAACACATCTTTCCTGTTCGCTGTAAACTTTGCTTATTAGGTTGTTTATAAAGAAGGAATCAAGTACTTGATGATTCTTGCTACACAGTTTACCTCCAACAATTCCAGAGACCCACGGTTCCTTTAGTCTTAAGCTTTGGAAATTTGGCTGTGAAGTTTCTGGTTCGCTAATTTCATTAGTGACTTTTAGATGCACGGAGCTTGAAAATCTTAGGAATATTAACAGTTGCTTTGTTAACTGTGTTCTCAAGACAAAATGATATTAAATCAAGCAAGAGAGCTATTGTTTCCCATCCTGACAAGAAGCAAAGAAAATGCTGAAATACATTATCTTAAATGAAGCATTTTAAAAAAACTGAATTGCTTTGACTAGAACAAGTCTAATTTTATAACCGAAAAAACTGCCAATAAGGGAATTTTTATATACTTTTGAGATATATATTTTTTACTGGAAAACTCCTGAGTTAATTTCTCTAAAAGTTCTTTGTTAACACTTTCTTTGCAAAATCGTACAAGGAAACAGGATAAATTTATATCACCATAAAATAATGAAAACTGTAGTGTACTGGAAACCTAATTTTGGAGGCATATAGACACAAATATTCATCTCCCTGATTTTTAAACTTGGACAAGTTACTTAATTTCCTTAAAGTTGAGTTTTATCATCTGTAAGTTAACACTAATCATACCTTCAGTGTAAGGTTATGATTATTAAACAAGAAAATGTAGGAATGCTTGGGACTTCCTTGCTGGCCAGTGGTTGAGACTTTACCTTCCAATGTAGGGGGTGCAAGTTCAGTCCCTGGTTGGAAAGCTAAGATCCCATGTGCCTCCCAGCCAAAAAACCAAAACGTAAAACAGATGCAATATTGTAACAAATTCAATGAAGGCTTAAAAACATGGTCCACATCAACAACAACAACAAAAAATCAAAAAGGAAAAAAAAAAAGACAAGGTTATGCTAAACACAGTACCTGGTATATTACTTTCTTTGTTTTCTTATTACAATTTTCAGGTGATATTTGGCATCACAAATGAGAATGGGTTCCCCTGAGCAGTAGGTTGAGAAAAATCACTTTCCTTCAGTTCAGTTCAGTTCAGTCGCTCAGTCATGTCTAACTCTTGGTGACCCCATGGACGGCAGCACACCAGGCCTCCCTGTATATCACCAACTCCCGGAGTTCACTCAAACTCACGTCCATCGAGTCAGTGATGCCATGCAGCCATCTCATCCTCTGTCGTCCCCTTCTCCTCCTGCCCCAATCCCTCCCAGCATCATGTCTTTTCCAATGAGTTAACTCTTCGCATGAGGTGGCCAAAGTATTAGAATTTCAGCTTTAGCATCATTCCTTCCAAAGAACACCCAGGACTGATCTCCTTCAGAATGGAC
>NW_011494218.1:1028612-1042080 GCF_000754665.1 Bison bison bison | reverse complement strand
ATTCTTTGGCGCTCAGCTTTCTTCACAGTCCAACTCTCACATCCATACATGACTACTGGAAAAACCATAGCCTTGACTAGATGGACCTTTGTTGGCAAAGTAATGTCTCTGCTTTTCCATATGCTATCTACGTTGGTCATAACTTTCCTTCTAAGGAGTAAGCATCTTTCAATTTCATGGCTGCAATCACCATCTGCATTGATTTTGGAGCCCCCCAAAATAAAGTCTGACACTGTTTCCACTGTTTCCCAATCTATTTCCCATGAAGTGATGGGACCAGATGCCATGATCTTCGTTTTCTGAATGTTGAGCTTTAAGCCAACTTTTTCACCCTCCTCTTTCACTTTCATCAAGAGGCTTTTTAATTCTGCTTCACTTTCTGCCATAAGGGTGGTGTTATCTGCATATCTGAGGTTATTGATATTTCTCCCAGAAATCTTGATTCCAGCTTGTGCTTCTTCCAGCCCAGTGTTTCTCATGATGTACTATGCATATAAAATAAGCAGGGTGACAATATACAGCCTTGATGTACTCCTTTTCCTATTTGGAACCAGTCTGTTGTTCCATGTCCAGTTCAAATTGTTGCTTCCTGATCTGCATATAGGTTTCTCAAGAGGCAGATCAGGTGGTCTGATATGCCCATCTCTTTCAGAATTTTCGACAGTTTATTGTGATCCACACAGTCAAAGGCTTTGGTATAGTCAGTAAAGCAGAAATAGATGTTTTTCTGGAACTCTCTTGCTTTTTTGATGTTCCAGCGGATGTTGGCAATTTGATCTCTGGTTCCTCTGCCTTTTCTAAATCTAGCTTGAACATCTGGAAGTTCAAGGTTCACATATTGCTGAAGCCTGGCTTGGAGAATTTTGAGCATTACATTACTAGCGTGGAATCTTATGTGTCCTGAGTTTCTCTTCCTTATAAGAAGCTAATCAAGGTTATACTGCTTAAGGTTCAATTTGGTCATCTACTTACAGAGCACACAGATAAATGTGACCATTTCTCTTTTTCTAGTGGAGGATGTCTTTGACATTAATCTGAGATAAGTGATGTGATGATATTACTTTCTAATGAGGTGTGATACAACATAGCCATCATTTGACTTACCCTTTAGCAGGAAGCCTGCAAGTCTAGCAGTGGAGTGAGTAGTGAGAATTAGGAGAAGACCAGTGGATAACGGGATATGAAAGTGAAAGTGACAGTCACTCAGTTGTGTCTGACTCTTTGCAACCCCATGGACTATACGGCCCATGGAATTCTCCAGGCCAGGATACCAGAGTGGGTAGCCTTTCCCTTCTCCAGCGGATCTTCCTGAGCTAGGAATTGAACTGGGGTCTCCTGCATTGCAGGTGGATTATTTACCAACTGAGATATCAGGGAAGCCATAACGGAATATATCATGTTGCAATTTACTGTTCTCACCAGAATTATTTCCAGAAGTCTGAATGTTCTAGAGACAGAAAGCATACATTAGGGGAACAATGCAATTCTCCAATTAAAAACATCATTAATTCTTATGAAGTGACCATGTACACAGTATGTAACCAAATACCCCTTTATGATTGAGTCTGAAAATCAAGTCAGAGGGTATATTGAATACCCTCAACACATTTATGTAAGAGGTTGTGTGCCTCTGGTGCCTCAATCTCTGTCTTCCTGTCTGGGGATAAGGATGAAGGTAGGATTGTTTTCAAATTCCCCTATTTCAAGTTAAACAGTGTTACATCTTTTAGAAAGTCACTTTGAATACTCTAAAGGACCCAGAAATATCAACTAAGCATAGAAATATGTTTTTTAAAACATGAAATTTCCCAATTAAAAAAATTTAACCTGTCAACTTCAATGAAGTCACAATAATCAATATCAAACTTAATTTCCTTTTATAAATAATTATAAAACTGGACAAAGTAGATGGGACAGCAGTTTCCAAGCACTTGTCAACTAGAATTGCAGGGTTTTCTTCGAGAGAAGGAAAATGTATTGAGGTATGCACCATACTAACTCTAGCTTTATTTTTTTTTCTTTTTAAAATTTATTTTATTGAAGTATAGCTGATTTACAACACTGGCTTTCTTCAAGGGGCACTTTTCAACCTTGATATGGAAAGGTGAAGTTATAGCCAGTTGGTTTTTTGAGCTATGGTATTAGAAACTGGAGTTTGGAACTACTAAGGGGACTTGAGTTTCTGCAGAAAGGTGTCAAAGGAGACTGGTGGCATTAAGGGTAGGAGGCGGTATGGGAATTTCCTGAGGGCCCTCTGTTTATGGATAGACTGCATATGCTCAGAATGAGATTCCTCAAGCTAGCATAGAATAGCTACTGCAAGTTTGAGAACTGAATAAACATACCACAGTTGGGCAGGGCTGGAATACGATGAACTTCTAGACAAGCCAGAAAAGGAGAGACTTCAATAAACACATTTGACATTTGTTGAAGACCTCAATGGAGAAGGCAATGGCGACCCACTCCAGTACTCTTGCCTGGGAAATCCCATGGATGGAGGAGACTGGTAGGCTGCAGTCCATGGGGTTGCGGAGAGTCGGATGTGACTGAGCGACTTCACTTTCACTTTTCACTTTCATGCATTGGAGAAGGCAATGGCAACCCACTCCAGTGTTCTTGTCTGGAGAATCCCAGGGACGGGGGAGCCTGGTGGGCTGCCATCTATGGGGTCGCACAGAGTTGGACATGACTGAAGCGACTTAGCAGCAGCAGAAGACCTCAAAAGACCATATTACTCTAAATAAGGTTTTCCTCCAACCCCAGACTAAAGACAGAAGCAAAATAATCAAGACCTAAACACACACACACACACACACACCGAGAGGATCAAGAAAATCTATTATTTTTTAATCTAAATGTCAGGAAAAAAGCACACTCATATTATACAAATATCAAACACACAAAAATTATAAAACATGGATACAAGCAAGGCAATGCAATCCATAATTAAGCAATCAACAGAAAAGACCACAAGATGACCCTGATGTTAGAATTAATAGACAGGATTTTAAAATAGCTCCTATTAATATGCTACATGACTTAAAGAAAAAGGACATAATGAGTAAACAAATAAAAAGTATCAGTGAAAATTGAAAGTGATGATTAAAATAAGAAACAATCTTTCTAGAATTTAAAAGAACAATATTTAAGAGAAAAACCCTGGATGTATTTATTGACAGATTACAAACTGGCAAATAAAAGTATCAATAAACCTGAAGACAGAGTAAGTGAAATTATCCAGGCTAAAACAGACAGATAAATATTTAAATCCCCCAAAACATAAAACAGAACCAGTAACCACTGACAGTACCAAACTGTCTAGCTATGTTGAAGAAAAAGAAATAGAATTAAGTAGAAAAAAATGGTTAAAATTTATCAAATATGGTAAAAAATAAAAATTTCTTCTGATCCACATCAAAGAAGTTTAGCACACTCTGAGCAGGAGAAATAAACCAAAACTATGCTCCAAGCACATTATAACCAAACTTCTGAAAGATAAAGAAAAAGTTAAAATGAAACAAAGAAGGTACAAAGACACATGAAACACAGGCAAACAATGGCAGCTAGAGGACAATGGAGGGAAGTCATTAAAATGTTGAAATAAAAACCAAATTTAACCTATAATTCTATATCCAGTACAAATATCTTTCAAAGCTGGTAAGATAAAGTAAAAATATTTTCAAACAAACAAAATGAGTGAATTCATTTTTAGAAGACTTGCATTATAACGGGTTTTGGAGGTGGGGAGATCCCCCAGAGAAGGGAATGGTTATCCACTCCAGTATTCTGGCCTGGACAATTCCATGGTCTGTATAGTCCATGGAGTCGCAAAGAGCTGGACACGACTGAGCAACATTCACTGTACTTTTGGACTTCCCTGGTAGCTCAGCTGGTAAAGAATCTGCCTGCAATGCAGGAGACCCTGGTTTGATTCCTGGGTTGGGAAGAACCCCTGGAGAAGGGGTAGGCTACCCATTCCAGTATTCTTGGGCTTTCCTGGTGGCTCAGCTATAAAGAATCACCTGCAATGTAGGAGACTTGGGTAAGATCCCTGGTTTGGGAAGATTCCCTGGAGAAGGGAACCCTCTCCAGTATTCTGGCCTGGAGAATTCCATTGACAGAGGAGCCTGGCAGGCTGCTGTCCATGAGATCACAGAGTCAGACATGACTGAGCAACTTTCACTCACTTCCAGTAATAATCAATGCTAAAAGATACTATTTAGACTGAAAGGAAATTATACTGGATGGAAACTAGGTTACATAGGAAAGGATAAATACCACTGGCAATCATAAACATGTTGATAAATATAAAAGAACATACTTTTTCTTCTTTTAATATTTTAAAGCATAAATAACATTGCACTGATAGGGCTATAACATAAAAACATACACACAAAAATGCAGAAAGAAGAGAGGTTTCATTTAAATATATTGTTTTAAGGTTCTTATAGTATATGTAAGGTGTTTAACATTAATTCTAAGTCAACTATCATAAAGTAAGAATCACTGCTGTACTTTCTACAGAAAGAACTACAAATACAAAAGGGTAGAACTAAGAAGGCAACACAGGAATTAAAATGAGTCATAAAACACATTAATTAAACAAAAATAAATAAGAAAAATAGAAAAATAAAAGTGAGTTGAGATAAATAGAAAACAAATAGCAAGGTGGTAGTTTAAACCCAATCATAGCGATCACCACATTCATTGCAAAAAGAGCATCCACTCCAAGTAGAAGGCAGAGCCTGATCAAGGCTGTCTGATCAAAAATTTAAAACTCAACAATATATTATCTAGAAGTGACAACCATAAGTCTCATAGAGGTCGAAAGTAAAAGTGTAAAGAACATATACCCAAATCAACAGTAAGCACAGATGCATGCATGCTCAGTCACTCAGTTGTGTCCAACTTTTTGTGACCCCATGGACTGTAGACCACCAGGTTCCTCTATCCATGGAATTTTCCAGTCAAGAATACTGAAGTAGGTTGCCATTTCCTACTCCAGGAAATCTTCCTGACCCAGGAATTGAACTCATGTCTCTTCTGTCAGATTCTTTACAATTGTGCCATCTGGGAAGCCCAAGCAAGGAGATCAAACCAGTCCATCCTAAAGGAAATCAGTCCTGAATATTCATTTGAAAGACTGATGTTAAAGCTGAACCTTCAATACTTTGGCCACCTGATGGGAAGAACTAACTCACTGGAACAGACCCTGATGCTGGAAAGGACTGAAGGCAGGAGGAGAAGGGGATGACACAGGATGAGATGGTTGGATGGCATCATTGACTCCATCGACATGAGTTTGAGCAAGCTCCAGGAGTTGGTGATAGACAGGGAAGCCTGGTGTGCTACAGTCCATGGGGATGCAAAGAGTTGGACATGACTGAGCAACTGAACTGAATTGATGCTAAGTGAAATAAATCAGAGAGAGAACGACAGTACTGTATATTTCTTATATGTGGAATCTAAAAAAAATACAAAAATTAGTGACTAAAACAAAAAAAGAAGCAGATTCATAGATATAGAGAACAAACTAGTGCTTACCAGTAAAGGTTGGGTAGGGGAATCATAGGGGTGAAGGAGGGGGAGGTACAGATTATTAGATGTAAGACAGGCTCAAAGATGTATCGTTTAACACAACAAATGTAGCCAATACTTTACAATAACTGTAAATGGAAAGCAACCTTTAAAACTGTATAAAATTTAAAAACTAAAAAAAAAAAGAATATAGCCAGTAAAATAGGGTTTCCCTGGTGGCTCACATTGTAAAGAATTTGCCTGCAGAGTGGGAGACCTGAGTTCAATCTCTGTGTCAGAAGATCCCTGGAGAAGGGATGGCAGTCTTCTTCAGTGTTCTTTCCTGGAAAATTCCACGGACAGAAAAGCTTGGCAGGACTGTAGTCTATAGGGTCACAAAGAGTTGGACACAACTGAAGTGACTTAGCGGGCACACACATGCAATAAAGGGTATTTCTAGGGGATAACGTGTCACCAAGAAATGTGTTCTTAGCCACTCAGTCGAGTCTGAGTCTTTGCCAACCCATGGCCTGCCATACTCTTCTGTCCATGGAATTCTCTAGGCAAGACTACTGGAGTGGGTAGCCATTCCCTTTTCCAGGGGATCGTCCCGATTAGGGATCAAACTCAGGTCTCTTGCATTTCAGGTGGATTCTTTACCATCTGAGCCACCAGGGAAGCCCATGTGTCACCAAAGGGATGCTCTATAACTATCCCCACTATCATTAAGGAGAAACAACCCCAGAATTTGCTTGTGTTACTTGTTCATTGAGTTTAAATTACATTTTCGTTTAAACATCTTCTTGGCAGTGATTACAGTGCTCAGTGACTGAAACATTTCTCAGTGAGGAACTACTGTAATGGTCAATGAAAGAAAAATACAGGCTGGAACGCATCATGACTACAGAGCACCTGCGATGTGGGATTGCTGTTATATTGCTGTGAGGCATAGCAGACACTACAAATCCTTTTCTTAATCTGAAAAACTGTAAGAAAAGAAGGCAAAGCAAAAGAATCCTGGTATAATTCAGGTACCCAGCAGGTGTGGGTAGATTGAGACTTGATATTATATCCCTTAGCAGTGCTCTAAAACCACCTCTCACAGATGTGTTCTGCTCAGTCTCAATCAAGCCTGCATGCACCATAACACCAGCCACTTTCATTTCAACAGCCTAAAGAGTAATCTGCTAGACAAACAGTTCTGATAGATCTAAAAAGCTAGAGCTGTTTTTTTTTTTTTTAAACATCTTTGCTGCAATGCTTCTTGCTGTGATAATGACTCCTCAGAAGGATAATTCAAAGTAAACATATTCACCACTAAATAGGAATGGAGAGAGAGGGCTTGGATTGCTTTTTGCTTTTCTTTTCTAAAGTCCTAGGTTATTGAATAATATAATTTACCTCTATCATGCTTCAAATATATTATCACTCAGACAAAGAGATGATAAGCATATTTTTTGGCTTCATAAAACAAAGAAAGTTTGTAAGTTCTGTTCTTATGATTAACAGAGCACTTGAAATTTAGGGCTTGTAATATGTAGTCTGATTCTTCATTTTACAGATAAAGAAATAAAGGTTCAGGGCTTCCCTTGTGGTTCAGTGGTAAAGAATCTACCTGCAATGCAGGAGACACAGGTTTGATCCCTGTGTCAGAAAGATGCCCAGGAGAAGAAAATGGTAACCCACAACAATATTCTTGCCTGGGAAATCCCATGGACAGGGGAGCCTGGTGGGCTACAGTCCATGGGTTGCAAGAGTTGGACATGACTTAGCGACTAAATCATAACAAAAACCACCAATGGGAGGAAAATCACACAGTCAAGATCATGCTTATAGGTAACAGCAGAGTCAGGAATGGAATACAGTCTTCTGTCTGGGGATCTTTCCTCATTATACCATGAGGCTCTGGTTATGATTTCTGTGCTTTTATCATTAAGAATGATGAGGTGAAACAGGCTTTCACTTATAATTGTGCATATTTTTCATTAATCAAATGACTTTGACCAGTGTGCTTCAGTTACTATCTGTAGCACAGTTAATATAACTGGGCTTACCTGTTACAGTGAGCACACTGTTTTTAGCCATTTTGGTTGTAGGTAGTGAGATTTTGCTCCTATGATTTCACCAGTTGATTGCTCCTATGATTGCCAGATGAGCATTGGCAAAATAGGAGGCAGAAGGCAGAAAGAGGTGATCATTTAAATACAAACAGGATAAAAACAGTAAACTTGACTAACAGATTGAATAGGGATCGTGAATGGAAATCAGATTATATTTTTCCAAGTGGACTGGCATTTGTGTAAAAAGGGAACACTGCGTGAAAGAGGAACTGGCCCATCCAGCATTTAAGTAAGTTGGCTCTAAGTTTACAGCCATCCTACTACCTAATGGTCCTATCAATGCACATTTTTAATTTGATTAATTTATAATTCAGGACTCATGATCTAATCCTAGAGGAATTTTCTTTTGCACACTAAAAGGTGACAAGTCTCTTAAAGCATCTTCTCAAACCCAACAAAAATGGTAGACCAAGGAAACGATTTTGCAAGCATGAATGTTTATTTACCTATCTTCCCATTTGTATAGTTTTTGGCTATAAATCCAGAAAAAGAAAAGACTCATATATGTGCGGATAATTCATGTTCTATGTCTTTACCATCAGACTGCTAAATCATGTCATCTGTACGCATCTATCTTCATAGGTCATTTGTTATATACTTTTCATCACCCACAAATCCCATCATAATATTTCATGTGTTGTTTCTGCTGCACTTTTATATGTGGCAAGTCCTCCCACCTATATTTGCAAATCCAAATCTCAATTATTCTTAAAGACATAATTTAAATTCAACTCCCTTCATAAAATCATCTCATCTTGTCATCTGAAAATCAGCTCATCCTCTTCTGATTCCAACAATAGAAATGTATCTGTGGCTTTCAACATAATGTTCACTTTTATTGCATATTTTGTATATCAATATATGTTTGCAAATATAATCTTACTAAGTGCAAATTATCTGTGACCAAGGTATTTCTCATATATTTCCTTGAATCTTAGCAGCACCTGCACCTGGGAGCTTCTCTATAAATGTTTGTGAATGAATGACAGGATGAATGAATGAATATAGCCTTTTCCCAATGTCTGAAAAAGTTGAATGAAACAGTCTTTGCAATGGTTCATCAACCCTAGTACAGATATCTTAAAGAGCTAAACTTCCTTTGAACCAGCATACAAAAAGACAAACACTTAGATTTTTATTTTTTTATTTTTTTTTATTGCTAAAGTACAAATTTTATTTAATCAACCTATTCACAAACCATATTGTAAACTTGCTATCAAGGCTCTTTTACGTAGGAAAGGCCTAGTCAAATGAAGCCATATTAGGTGTAGTTGGACTTCATTTTATGCCAAAAGTTACAGCTAGCAATCAATAGACTAATTGCCTAACAGGAAATACAATTTTTCCTTTTATAAGTATCTGGAAAAGAGGGAAATGTACTTTAAAAAAGTAAACAGGAGTATACATTCTCAGGGAGCCTATAATATGACAGAATAAACATGAGTGTGAAACGGCCTTCTTTTCACAGTCTATATTAGCCTACAAAAGGAAGATTTCATGTAGGGTGTCTCTAAGAGATACCAACTCTTCTTTGAATTAGGAACCAATTATGTAAAAATTCAAATATATTTTAACTTGATAAAAGCCATTAATATATACTAAGCAAAGCAAACAAATGGTATCTGGGCCTTGAGGAATATAAGTACAGTCCTAATGTTTCATTTTTGATGTTAAACAGCCCATTCTTTTGGTATACCTTCAAATGTCACAATTCCTATACAGTTCATGTCTACATACATCCACTATGTCATATAAAAATAATTGTTACTTTTTTAAAAATTTGTTTTTTAAAAAATTGAAATATGGTTGATTTACAATGCTGTGTTAGTTTCAGGTATACAACAAAGTGAATCAATTTTATGTGCATATATATCAATTTTTTCAGATTATTTCCCTTACAAGTTATTACAATATATTGAGTACAGTTCTTGTTGGTTATCTATTTTATATGTAACTCTTGAGAGTCCCTTGGACTGCAAGGAGATCCAACCAGTCCATTCTGAAGGAGATCAGCCCTGGGATTTCTTTGGAAGGAATGATGCTGAAGCTGAAACTCCAGTACTTTGGTCACCTCATGTGAAGAATTGACTCATTGGAAAAGACTCTGATGCTGGAAGGGATTGGGGGCAGGAGGAGAAGGGGACGACAGAGGATGAGATGGCTGGATGGCATCATTGACTCGATGGACGTGAGTCTCAGTGAACTCCGGGAGTTGGTGATGGACAGGGAGGCCTGGCGTGCTGCGATTCATGGGGTTGCAAAGAGTCGGACACGACTGAGTGACTGATCTGATCTGATCTGAGTATGTACATGTTAATCCCAAACTCCTAATTTATCCCTCCCTCTCTCCTTTGGCAACCAGAAATTTGTTTTCTATGTCAGTGAGTCTATTTCTGTTTTTGTATATAAGTTCATCTGTATCATCTTTTTTTTAGCTTTCACATATAAGTAATATCATATGATATTTGTCTTACACTCTCTGGCATATTCCATGTAGTATGATAATTTCTAGATCCATCAGTGTTGCTGCAAATGGTGTTGTTTCATTCTTTTTGTGCTAATATCATCTGTATGGAACACAATAGATCCCAGATAGCCAAAGCAATCTTGAGAAAGAAAAATGGAGCTAGGGGAATCAGGCTGCCTGACTTCAGACTATACTACAAACCTACAGTATTAACACAGCTGACGGTCAATTAATCTATGACAAAGGATACAAGAACATATAATGGAAAAAAGTCTCTTCAATAAGAGATATTGGGAAAACTGGACAGCTACATGTAAAATGTTCAAACTTTTCTAACACCACACACAAAAATAAACTCAAAATAGATTAAAGGCCTAAATATAAGACCAGAGGGCCTTCCCTGGTAGCTCAGTTGGTAAAGAATCCTCCTGCAATGCAGGAGACCCCTGCATTCTTGGGTAGGGAAGGGTTTGATTCCAGGGTAGGAAAGATCCACTGGAGAAGGGATACACTACCCACTCCAGCATTCTTGGGCTTCCCTGTTGGCTCAGCTGGTAAAGAATCCGCCTGCAATGCAGGAGACCTGGGTTCAATCCCTGGGTTGGGAAGATCCCCTGGAGAAGGGAACGGCTACCCACTCCAATATTCTGGCCTGGAGAATTCCATGAACTGTATAGTCCATGATGTTGCAAAGAGTCGGACACAACTGAGCAACTTTCACTAAGACCAGATACTATAAAACTCCTAGAGGAAAACAAAGGCAGAATACTCTTTGACATAAATCACAGCAATGTGTATTTGGATTTGTCTCCTAGAGTAATGGAAATAAAAACAAAAATAAGCAAATGGGACCTAATTAAACTTACAAGCTTTTGCACAGGAAAGGAAACCAATAAACAAAATGAAAACACAAACCTACAGAATGGGAGAAAATATTTTCAGATGATATGACAGGCAAGAGATTAATCTGCAAAATATACAAAGAGCTCATACAGTTCAAGAGCAAAAACGAACAAATGAATGAACCGAAAAGTGGGCAGATCTTAAATAGACATTTCTCCAAAGAAGACATACAGATGGCCAACAGGCAAATGAAAAAAAAATATTTAAAATCACTAATAGAGAAATGCAAACAACAATGAAGTTTCACCTCACAGCAATCAGAATGGCCATCATCAAAGTCAACAAGTAATAAATGCTGGAGAGGGTGTGGATAAAAAGTAACCCTCCTACACTATTGGTGGGAATGTAAAGTGATACAGCCACTATGGAGAAAAGGATGGAGGTTTTCAAAAACTAAAAATAGAGCTATGATATAATCCTGCAATCTCACTCTTGGACATATATCCAGAGAAAACCTTAAAACCTTAAGTAGAAAAGATCCATGCCCCCCAATGTTCACCACAGCACTATTTATATTAGCCAAGACATGGAAGCACATTAAATGTCCATCAAAGGATGAATGGATAATGATGTGAGGTATTTATACAATGAATGGAATATTATTCAGTCATAAAATGCTATTTAGTGTATATTATAAATAATTTTCCTATATATATATGTTTCTGCACCCATTAAGCTCAATAGCAACAAAGCTATACTTATTTTTTTACATTTATTTTTTCTAATCAAGCCATTTTTAGAAACTATCAAACAAATAAAAAATTTTATGTTCAGGTCACTGAGTACAAACACCTTCAGCTCAATTTCTCTTGAATTTTACTTTTTTGAATGCTACTTTATCTGAAAGGGAAATAATTTGGTCTGTTTTATTTTTTTATTTGCATGCCCCATGGAAAAAAATGGGTTGACAGATTAAAAGACAATTGAAAATCCATTGTCTAATTTGAGTCATGTCTCCTTTTCCATTAAAGCTCAAATTCTTTTTATCTACCTATAACTTTACTCTCAAAGTTTGGGGTGTAATTATTGATGAGCTCTTAATATTTGCCTTTGCTTTCCCCAGAAATGTGCCCAATGCTCAAACAGACTTCTTTTTTCATATATTTTGCAGGTTGGCATTTTAAATATTTTTTATCCTTAATAGAAGTATGGATTATTAGAGATGGGGTTGAAAGGAAACTTGGAATTTTTCTAAACCATTTTATAAAAGGAAAAAGACCCAGTACTGAAAGCCAACCTCAACACTGATGCTGTTCTAATTGAAGCCAAGTGGCAAAGTGTCACAGCATTTCACCAATTTAGCTTGTATTCAGTCTGAATAGAATCTGACCATTTTTTTTAATAGACTCAGCATGCAAATTTCTAGCATTCATCTTTTGAAAAGCTGTATTTAAAACTACTGTGTGGGAGAGAAGAACAATACATGAAGGAGATATTTTGCTAGACTTGGTAAGTTTTAGTTTCCGACGTTTATACACAGTCTATGAGCAAAAATTCATATTGTGCGTCATTTTTATTCTTTCTCATAAACAGGAAAATAAAACTACAATAATATGTTTGCCTGTATTCTCATGTTCAACGTATATTTTATATGTAAATCAGTCAGGGTAGGTAGAGAAAAGGAAGGTTAATGTGAGGTTGGTAAAATAGTGTATCTGATATTTAATGTCTGGGTAGCCACCGAAACAATTACATAATTCACGTACTCTTTCAGCTAACATTTAAATTATGTCCGTGTTCTAATCAAATAATGATATATAGATTAACAGACAGCCCTGGTAGTCAGAGTTCACAACATTATGAGGCAGAGAATTGAGTATTAAAATCCCCTCTTGCATAAGGATCTAAATCAAGAAGAGTTTCCTGAAAGAGGCTATATTTGACCCCTGAAGAATGCATGGTTACTTAGTAGACGAAGGGGAATAGAATGGGAAGAAAATATTTTGTACGTACAATATTCAACTTACAATATTATAATATCCCAGGAATCACACAATTCTACAAATGAAATCTAGAGTCCGGAGAATCACTAGTGAGATAGCCTGCCCTAAAATATAGTCAAATGTCATGAATTATAAGCATAGAACTTCCATGCTCCACTCAACCTAACACATTAAGGAGAAGACTCTTCTGGCCTTTCCAAATGTTAGTATGTGATTAGAGACTGAAAGTATACTCCTGCTTTTCTTTCAATTTTAAGTTGTTTTCTAGACATACTACTGCTACTGCTAAGTCGCTTCAGTCGTGTCCGACTCTGTGCGGCCCCAGAGACGGCAGCCACCAGGCTCCCCCGTCCCTGGGATTCTCCAGGCAAGAATTCTTGAGTGGGTTGCCATTTCCTTCTCCAATGCATGAAAGTGAAAAGCGAAAGTGAAGTCTAGACATGCTGCTGCTGCTGCTGCTAAGTCGCTTCAGTCGTGTCTGACTCTGAGTGACCCCATAGACGGCAGCCCACCAGGCT
>NW_011494218.1:1027378-1028512 GCF_000754665.1 Bison bison bison | reverse complement strand
AAAATTTCCTTCTCCAATGCATGAAAGTGAAAAAAAATAAAGTGAAGTCGCTCAATCGTGTCCGACTCCTAGCGACCCCATGGACTGCAGCCTACCAGGCTCCTCCACCCATGGTATTTTCCAGGCAAGAGTACTGGAGTGGGTTGCCATTGCCTTCTCCGCTAGACATTCTAATGACCTCCAATTACAGAATGCGGTGGCTTAGAGGTTAAAGCGTCTGCTTCCAATGTGGGAGACCCAGGTTCGATCCCTGGGTCGGGAAAATCCCCTGGAGAAGGAAATGGTAACCCACTCCAGTGTTCTTGCCTGGAGAATCCCATGGACAGAGAAGCGTAGTAGGCTACATTCCACGGGGTCGCAGAGAGTTGGACAGGACTGAGCGACTTCACTGTTCTATTCACTATTCACCACTAGCTAGAGTGATGGTTTGTTGTTGACTTTGTTTTAGTCTCTAAGTCATGCCCCATTCTTGCAATCCTATGGACTGTAGGCTACCAGGCTTCTCTGCCCATGGGATTTGCCAGGCAAGAATAGTGGAGTGGATAGCCATTTCTTTCTCCATGGAATCTTTCTAACCCAGGTCTCCTATATTGGCAGATGGATTCTTTACCACTGATCCACCAGTGATGGTGAGTTGGTTGGAACAGGCTTTGGTTGGTACACTGAGAAAGAGAAGATTACAGGTCCCATGATTCCTATTTCTAGGTTTTTTTTCATTTTTATTTCAAAAACTGCTTTGGGCAGTTAAGAAATACACTTTAAAAATAAGCTTTTAGAAAGAATTAATTCTAAGATATGATATTTGGATTAAGACACATTTTCTGAGAGGTAAAATGAAACACAGGAAAACCCAGGGCTTTGGTATCAAACACAAGGTTCCCCTGCTGCCTCTGCTGTTTATTACTTGGGTAAAAGTCAGCTTCTTAACTTTTATTAGCCTCAGCCGTCTCATATGTAAAACTGAATGATTATTCTTACTTTACACTTTTGTTAGAAGATAAATAGAACCATATATGGCTTTGGGGAGAATGTGGGTAACCATTCAATCATGACCCATGAATATGTTTGATTTAATTTTAAATTATTTTCAAATTCATAAAATTTCACATAGAAATATTTTTAACTTCTTATGAA
>NW_011494218.1:1024050-1027273 GCF_000754665.1 Bison bison bison | reverse complement strand
AAAAGCCTAAAGTTCAGCCTACACTGGGTTTTCATTGCCCACTCTAAGAATTATTGGAGTTAAATTACCTAGATGTGCCTCTTTCTATCTGGGCCTCTTGGCACTTGGGTTTGCTATCATATAATATGTACTATATGATAGATCACATATTATTTGCTATAATAATATCTCCTCAGTAACAAGCAAACAAACAAAATGCCATTTACAACTTGCATCTGCCATGAGGTTTTATGTTTCAAAAATTCCCATATATGTAAAAAACTATTTTAAAGGGCAAGTGATTTGCTCACTGAAAATATTTTTTTAAGCAATAACACTTTAGAAGAAAAATTTAAGCATTTTAACAGAGCTATAACATGTTTTTCACATGACCAAATTTATACTGATGATTAGATTCTTACCAATTTTAATTCTGACTCCCTTTTTGAAATACTATTCCAAAATTTCAGTTGGGTCACTACTAGCTCCCCCAACCCATGAAATACATCGGAATACAAATATGATGATATTAGTGAAAAGGTCTTGTGAATTAAAATGCAGCATGTCTGTGCAAAGGATTATCATTTATGCCTGTTACCCTGAAGAATGATGACCTCTTCAAAGAAACATTCATTATTTCTATCCATTTCTTTGGGCTATCATAAGAATGAGCACAAGACGAAGCACAGATCTTGTGGAATTTCACATGGATCAGTAGATTTTGTGAAATTAGACAAGATTCTTAAAGTGACACCCTAGTCATTTTTTCTGGAGGTCTATCTTTTCTTCATCAGTTTTTCCAGCATTTGTGACTCTTCTGACATAATATAGAGAAGTATACTAGTATTTGCATGTGTAAAATAATGAAGCTGTAAACAAATAACAGGGATAAAGAAAAACACACAAGATAGGTGAAAGCTTCTGCAGAAAATAATAAAATTGTTTTGGAAAAACTTTCTGCACTCTTCACGCTCTGTTTTTTCACACAGACATGAGATAATACTGTATGCCTCTAAGCACACAGAGTAGACAGTAATAGTTGTCTCAGTTCTAGTATAAATTTTAAGGACAAACTCTGGAGGTTACATTTAATCTCATTTAATACAAAATCTTACATGCTAAATGAAGAGCTAGTCTGGTTAGAGCTTAAGTGTTGATCCTCAAACTTTCACTTAGTGGAGAGAATCATTTGATTACTGGTTTTGTGATTTTCGTACAAACTGACCGAAATGGAACTATTGATTATGGGCTTTTAGGTAGAAAGAGAAATTCTCTTCTTTCTCTCTCTCATTGCCTCTCATACTTACACACACACATAACTTTCCCTGAACAAAATTAAATATATATTAAAAAATAAGGGAAACAAAGTTCTTCTCACTCAAAAGAAAGTTCTTCTCACTCAAAAGACATTTTTAATGTTACTAGCAATGATCTCGGAGAAGGAAATGGCAACCCACTCCAGTACTCTTGCCTGGAAAATCCCATGGATGGAGGAGCCTAGTAGGCTGCAGTCCATGGGGTCTCTAGGAGTCGGACACGACTGAAGTGACTTAGCAGCAGCAGCAATGATCTATCCTTTCACATTTATATTGTGCATTTTTCTTTTCATGGAATATCAGAATCACAACGTTTTAAAATTTAAAGGGGAAACCATTTGATTTTAGAAAGGAATAAGGTCCTGAATGGGAAAATTATTTCCTGGAGTTTCATTTTGAAACTGAAAATGGCATATCTAATTGTATACTGTGGTACTACGTGAAGATTCAGTAGGTCTTTACAGAATACCTGCAGCTATTCTTTGTCCACAAAATATATCCATGAATACATAATACATCATTATGTAAATACCGCACTGGGACTTCACTGGTGGTCCAGTGGCTAAGACCCTAGAGATATGTTCAAGGAAATTAGAGATACCAAGGGAACATTTCATGCAAAGATGGGCACAATAAAAGGTAAGAAAAGGTATGGACCAAACAGAAGCAGAAGATATTAAGAAGAGGTGCCAAGAACACACAGAAGGACTATACTAAGAAGGTGTTAATGACTTGGGATAACCATGATGGTGTGATCACTCACCTAAAGCCAGACATCCTGGAGTGTGAAGTCACGTGGGCCTTAGGAAGCATTACTATGAACAAAACTAGTAGAGGTGATGAAATTCCAGTTGAGCTATTCCAAATTCTAAAAGATGATGCTGTGAAAGTGCTGCACTCAATATGCCAGCAAGTTTGGAAAACTCAGCAGTGGCCACAGGACTGGAAAAGGTCAGTTTTCATTTCAAACCCAAAGAAAGGTTAAGCCAAAGAATGTTCAAACTACCACACAACTGCACTCATTTCATACACTAGCAAAGTAATACTTTAAATTCTCCAAGTGAGGCTTCAACAATATGTGAACTGAGAACTTGCAGATATACAAGATGGATTTAGAAAAGGCAGAGGAACAAGAGATCAAATTGCCAACATCCATGGGAATCATAGAAAAAGCAAGCAAATTGTAGGAAAAAAATCTACTTTTGTTTTATTGACTATGCTAAAGCCTTTGTGTGGATCACAACAAACTGTGGAAATTTTTTAAAGAGATGGGAATACCAGAAAACCTTACCTACTTCTTATAAAACCTGTATGCAGGTCAAGAAGCAACAGTTAGAACTCAACATGGAACAACAGACTGGTTCAAAATTGGGAAAGGAGTATATAAAGGCTACATATTGTCACCCTGCTTATTTAACTTATATACAGAGTACATCATGCAAAATGCCAGGGTGGATGAAGCACAAGCTGGAATCAAGATTTCCGGAAGAAATATCAATAACCTTAGATATGCAGATGACACCTCCCTTATAGCAGAAAGTGAAAAGAAATTAGAGCCTCATAATGCGGGTCAAAGAGGAGAGTGAAAAAACTGGCTTGAAACATGTATAATATCATATATGAAATGAGTCGCCAGTCCAGGTTCGATGCACAATACTGGATGCTAGGGGCTGGTGCTCTGGGACGACCCAGAGGGATGGTATGGGGAGGGAGGAGGGAGGAGGGTTCAGGATGGGGAACACATGTATACCTGTGGTGGATTCATTTTGATATATGGCAAAAACAGTACAATATTGTAAAGTTAAAAAAAAAACAACATTTAAAAAAACAAAGATCATGGCATCTGGTCCCATCACTTCATGACAAGTAGATGGGGAAACAATGGAAATAGTAAGAGAGTTTATTTTCTTGGGCTCCAAAATCACTGC
>NW_011494218.1:1023343-1023950 GCF_000754665.1 Bison bison bison | reverse complement strand
TAGTTTTTCCAGTAGTCACGTACAGATGTGAGAGTTGGACCATAAAGAAGGCTGAGCACTGAAGAATTGATGCTTTTGAACTCTGGTGTTGGAGAAGACTCTTGAGAGTTCCTTGGACTGCAAGGAGATCAAAGCAGTCATCCTAAAGGAAATCAATCCTGGATATTCTTTGGAAGGACTGATGCTGAAGCTGAAGCTCCAATACTTTGGCCACCTGATGCAAAGAGCCTATTCACTGGAACAGACCCTGATGCTGGGAAAGATTGAGGTCAGGAGAAGGGAATGATAGAGGATGAGATGGTTGGGTGGCATCACCAACTCAATGGATATGAGTTTGAGCCAACTCTGGGAGATAGTGAAGTACAAGGAAGCCTGGTGTGCTGCGGTCCACGGGGTCACAAAGAGTCAGACAAGACTGAGCAACTAAACAACAGAGCTGCTGCTGCTGCTGCTAAGTCGCTTCAGTCGTGTCCGACTCTGTGCGATCCCATAGACGGCAGCCCACCAGGCTCCCCCGTCCCTGGGATACTCCAGGCAAGAATACTGGAGTGGGTTGCCATTTCCTTCTCCAATGCATGAAAGTGAAAAGTGAAAGTGAGGTCGCTCA
>NW_011494218.1:982669-1023243 GCF_000754665.1 Bison bison bison | reverse complement strand
GCAGCCCACCAGGCTCCTCCGTCCCTGGGATTCTCCAGGCAAGAACACTGGAGTGGGTTGCCACTTCCTTCTCCAATGCATGCATGATGCTAAGTCGCTTCAGTTGTGTCCGACTCTATGCGACCCGATGGACAGCAGCCCACCAGGCTCCTCTGTCCACAGGATTCTCTAGGCAAGAATACTGGAGTGGGTTGTCATTTCCTTCTCCAACAACAGAGTTAGTATGGATATTGGCTCTCCCACACCCAGCCCCAGGGTCCATCAATATCTTATCTATTCCAAAAAAGGCATATTGAATTCTCATTTTGAAGCAGAAAGAAAACAAATTATTCTCTCACACTATATGATTGGCCTTCAGATTAACTTTTCATAAAGACTTTATTTCAACTAAAGTAGATAGCATTTCAATGATCAAAGAGAAAAAAAATCAGAGTCAATCAATTTTAAAAGGTTATTTCAAAGACTGTACCTAAAAGAAAAAATTTGAGATTTCTTGTTTAAAGGCTTGGATGAACACCATGTTTTATAATGCCTTTAGGCACAGATTTTGAATGAGCATGTTAAAACAGAACAATATATAGAACCTCGGGAGTGAGAAGTCTTCATAAACAATTGAGGTAAAATGTCACCTTTTTTTTTAAGCCAGTATTTGGAGTTTATTAGATAAGAATACTCAATGGGACAACAGAATTTTCACATTGGCCAGAAGAAAAAATAATCCCATCCACACATGAAAGTATTTAGCTTCAAGTTTCCTGGAGAATGTCAAATACAGATGGAATTAATGACAAAAATATTCTAAGCTTCACATTTCTTCCTTTCCTTCAAAAATAATATTCTAAATGTAAACCATCAAAGTAGACTTGACAGCATTTTATACCATTCTTTACCCCCTTTTCAGTCCATTTAATTTTCTGTGACAACATGACAGTCTTAAGCACTCTTTCTCAAACACAAACTAGGATATAGAATAAATTATAGATTAATTTTTTAGAGGCCATATTTGCAAAGACAAGCGTCTGTTTTCACAATAAAGTTATTACTACTGCTGCTGCTGCTAAGTCGCTTCAGTCGTGTCTGACTCTGTGCGACCCCATAGACAGCAGCCCACCAGGCTCCCCCGTCCCTGGGATACTCCAGGCAAGAATACTGGAGTGGGTTGCCATTTCCTGCTCCAATGCATGAAAGTGAAAAGTGAAAGTGAGGTCGCTCAGCTGTGTCCGACTCTTAGCGACCCCATGGACTGCAGCCTACCAGGCTCCTCCATCCATGGGATTTTCCAGGCAAGAGTACTGGAGTGTGTTGCCATTGCCTTCTCCCTGCTTAAGACTAGAGATCAGATTTAGGTTCCTTAAGAGTTTCTGGTTTTGTATGATAAAATATACAATTAGGAGAAATCTAAGGAAAGTTAACTTTCTAAAAATGTATCTCCTGTAACTAATCATTAAAAATGACAATAATGAATTCCTACTCATTGCTTGCTGTGAATTGGCCAAGTACAGTCTTCACTTTGAAAGTCCATGTGCAATTTTCTATACATCTTTCCAGAAAGTCCTAGTATGAAAGAAAAAAATATTTTTAGTGATATATTTACTTTATAATTCTGTATTCTTCTCATTGGAAAAGTCCCTGATCCTGGGAAAGATTGAGGGCAGAGGAGAAAAGGGTGTCAGAGGATGAGATGGCTGGATGGTATCACCAATGAGATGGACATGAACTTGGGAAAACTTTGGGAGATGGCAAAGGACAGGGAAGCCTGGCCTGCTGCAATCTATTCAGTGGCAAAGAGTCAGACACAACTGGGTGACTGAACAACAACAACAGCAACAATTCTCAGCACCTAGATAAAACTTCAGGATCAGGCAACCAGTTTTAAATATTTGTAACGTGTTTTCCTTTACCGATCTTTAAAAATGTTTAATATGTTGTAATTTTTCATATTAAGGATGCAATGAAATCTGAATTATATGAAATTTAACTTTGGATGTAGCATAATTTGGGAGCACTACTTCTTTGTTCAATTTCCTTTCTTTCCAAGTTTTTATAGACTACTTTCAGGTAAGCACCATAGAGATTATAAGGGTTAGTAGCCCTTGAATTAGAAAACAGTGGATGGAAAGCTACAGTTTTCATTACTGTCCAATCAGAACAGCATGAGGAAAGGAGATTATTCTCTTTACAGATTCCTTCAGGGTCTTATGAATGCCAACCTACAAAGCTACATTTTTTTTTCTTTTTAATTTTAACTCTTATAATATCTACATATTTGCTGTCAACGGATTTCTTCATTCCACGGCTTTGTTGCAAAATTTGAAAAGCAAGAAGAACCTAGAGGTAATTCTGAAACATGCAGCAATTTCAAAGACAAAGAGGCGAGCATCTTGCATTACGATAAAAAAGATATGCTAAGCAAATTATTCACACAAATAGAGAACGTTCAACTTTTTTAACACCACAATGCTTTCACGCACCTAATGAGGAGTAAAATGGTCACTGATGGTCACCAGGGAATTAATGGCCTTTAAAACTGACAATATAGTTTTTCTATTACTTTATTTACTTAATATTTATTCTTTAGTCTATAACCTGAGTATACATAAAGCTGCATATTAGATTGAGGGTGGAAACCACTGAGAAAATGGATAAAAAAGCAAAATCAGTAAATAATGTTTACTCAATTTGTAAATGTTCAGGTTATATCTTGTAACTTTGCTTACATCATCTGCAAAATGGGATGAGAAAAGGGAGGAGACAAGATCATCTCTAACAGCTATTCTAGGTATAATAGCCTATGAACTCAATAATGCTAAGGACACTGAAAAGAAAAACTTGAGTTGAAACAAATATCAGTGATATAATAAAAGTTCAAAGAAAATCAGCTCTTTAAATCTGATGTTGCCCAAATCACTCAACTGCCCAAACATATGTAAGCAACTGAAATGTTTTGGAAAAACCCTAACCATTTATAATAAACAGTTAAATATGATTCAGATGCTAGTGCACATTTCCAAAGAGAAATTTCATATTGTTTTACTTAACCCCTCTTTCGACACTTCCAGTAGCACAAGGCACAAATCTTACCTTTTAGGGTAATTTCTTCTTTACCAGGCAACAGTTCATTAACAGACTGTTTCCACCTTACGTAAACTGGAAAATCTTACATACATGCTTTTTAGATAAATTAGAGTCCACTTAAGTTTTAAACTAATGAAGCTTGTCCTAGCACAGTATCAAGGGAAATACATGTAAGATACGTGAACAAATGGGAAACAGATGAAGTCAATAACAATGCTACCTGAAATTGAGATGCTACTCTACCTCTCTTGGTCTCAATTGCTTGATCTGTAAATTGGGGAAGTAGACTAAAAGGAACAAGATAACCTTTAAGATCTTTTCCAGGTACAGGACCTAAGATTCTAAAACGAAATGCTAATAAGCCTGGAAAAGAAAACTGAGTAGTGGGTGCAGTCAACCTTGATCTATTCATACACCTAAACATTTCACCCAAGGCTAGCATTTCATACAAGACACAGATCAGACTAGATCAGGTGTCTTCTATATTTGACATGTCTTATTCTTTTTTTTTTTCCATGGTTTGGGAGAGTAGGGGGTTAAGGTTAAAAAAAAAAAAATCATACTCTCTAAAAATACCCAGTAGCTTTCTGAAGTCAGCAAACAGATAGACAGATGAAGGTCAGATATAGATGCTGCCATTCTTCAGAAGCATGCCACAAGCCCACCTAAGCAGTGATTGCTTTTAGAGTCAGTGCATAAAGTTTAGGAAATAAAGGAGAAATATTTGACCATTTGGGGAAAGCTAAATGCTGTAAGTGGCTATTGAAAGACACCATAAACAAGATTCTTTGTCAATCTAGAAAGGTGAAGAAAAAAGATAACCTATCTGTGAGATCTACCTGCTCCCTTTCCCTCCCTGTCTCAAAACAGTGAAAATAAAGCAGTTGTATCTTAGGCCAGGAAAACTCAGGAATAAAAGCATCACAATCCTGGTGGAATGAAGGGTATTTTCTCCGTTGATGACCACAATGATTCATATGTCAAAGGCCAACTGTATACATATACTGACTGAAGTGCTACCCAGTCATTTTCCTAGAGATAAAAGGTTTGTTTTGCTGACTCTAAAAAACAGCAGTGGTAAAGAGACCAATCAAGAAAGCAATGGAAATTACTCAGGTTTTAAAATATAAAGATATCAAATTCATAATGAAAACAAGAATATAATCAAGCAGGAATGAAAAACAGCACTATGAACTATTTTTTTTCCTCTCCAGTTTAATCTGGAAAAAATACTAGACCCAGGAAATACACATTAGTATGTTAGATACTAAGAATGAAATTTCAATATAGAAAGCCAGATAAATTTTCAAATTATTTTCACCGTATGTATATGCTAACTCTTGCAGCATATTCACATACCAGCAATCATCAAAGGCTTACAAATGTACACTACAGCATGAACAAGTGCTTGGTGAGCACTAATATGCTCACTAACTCTCCCACTAATATGCTGTGTGATCCTGAACAAAACAATCCCTCTCTCTTAGCCATTAAAATGGAATAGAGAATGAGGATAACAGAATATATCTAGATTTTTTACAGGCCATGAATTTAGTTTAATTTCATTTTCATGCCTTTAAAGAACACTTGCCTTTTTCCAAAATAAAATGTCAGTGTCTGTTATTTCACTTGTACCTCACCATAACTCCAAGGGGTAAGCTCAAAAACTAAGACTGAGAAAGATGATACAGCTCAACTCCAACCACAAATCTTGTTAAAACATAGAGCTAGACATGGAAGCCAGTCTCATAGTCATCCCTCTTTGTATATCACCAACACTTATCAATAATTAAAGAAATATTAGCATAAAAACTAATTAAAATCATGTTTACACTTTTAATAACTTAAAGTTGTATTTATTTAACTTGATGCCTCATTAGCTTATTGGAGTCATTACTTCCTGTCAGTCAGAGAGAGTAAATGAGTGAATATCCTTCACAACAGAATAAGCAGAACTGTAATTAATGACTTTGTTAGTAACAGCCTCATGTTCATACATATTGATTTTAAGATATGGAATACACACTTAGAATCTGTAGGGAGCAACATTCTTCTCTTCTATTTACCAAGAATAAATAGTTATTAAAATATATTCTTTTATAAGTTATATTCCTAATAATCTCTTACATATGAACACTCCTAAAGTCAATAACTTAATTGTTTTTGAATCATTTATGCTGTCAAAATGTTGCATTCATTTCATTTAGATGATGAAAGTAGGTATATCAAAGTTACTTTCTACACATAAAGAGCTCTGTCACTGAGGTTCCTCTAGAGTTGGTACTTGAGTTTTTAATACATGGTAGTAAAATTAGAGGAATTTTAATTATACAACCTCACAAAACTATTCCCAGTAGGGGTTTTATCATTAACAAACTCACATGAATTTTGAAAGTCTGAAATGTCTACATCATAAAGTAATATAACACAATTCTCTATTTTTTAATTAAAATTTTTACTGATGTACAGTTATTTTACAGTGTTGTGCTAGTTTCAGGTATAAAGCAAAGTGAAACATGATTCTCTTTAAATCCTTACTCAACAAATGATATGAAAATTGGCTTGAACATTCAATTCTCCATTATTTTATACTCCAACAAAATAAATTCTAAAAAAAACCACATGACATAATGCTATAGTACGGTGAACAGTTATCTGTGCAGAGCTGATAAACAAATACAAAAATGCTATTAAAACTTTACAGTGGTTTTATCTTTACCTTCTATATTTTCAGTGTTTCCTTCAACATTGAAATGGTGCTCAATGGTGACAACACAATGCTAAAATATTTTCATTGATTCAGACATGTTTATTTTTTAAACTGGTCCATGTATTAGGGAAAAAAGATTTAGTCAGGACAATTTGGATCTTTTTAAAAAATGTTTTTTGGGGATAGATAAATTAGAAGATTGGGATTATCATATACACACTACTACATCCAAAACAGGAAAGCAATAAGAACCTACTGTATAGAAGAGGGAACTATACTCAATACCTTGTAATAATCTATTTATGGAAAAGAATCTGAAACAGAATATCACTTTACTATTCATTTGAAACTAATACAATATTGTAAATTAATTTCAATTTTAAAATGCTACATTTTCAAAAAATGTTTTCAAAAGTTTACCTCTGCATATGTATGTGTGTGTGTACATGTACCCTAGATTAAAAAAAACTATCTTTCCAGTCTAGGTGATTAGTGGGACTAATTGGGAATTTTTTTCCCTAACAAATTACTTTATATGCATTTGTCCTTATAACCTGTTTTTACCTTGACCGAGATTGATTATCTTTCTAAATAAGATCTTCTCTTGTGAAAAGTAATTAGAATTATGTGAAACTAACTAATGAGGTACAACTTCATTTTCATTTATATACAGCTTTACTGGAAAGGGTCAACAAAATTAAGATTTGGAAGACCAAGTTGAACATGTTCTGTAAATACTGAATGTCTATTCGCCTAAGAACATGAGTACATGGTGCATTTAAAACAGCTTAAGCATGTCTGATAAAAGAGTCTGCTTATATTCTTAACTATGGTATCAGTCTTGGGAGTTTCTGAGCCCTCCCTGAATACCTGATTGTACTTTTAGTAAGTAAAGGTCAGGACTTCACGTGGCTGAAAAGAATCATGTCAATTGATTGATTTAAGCAATTCATGGAAGGTTAAATAAAGGAAATTTGATGAATTTATTGTTTATAATTGCTTGATCCAAATTATCAACTGCTGATAGATGGGAATTTTCACTTCTCAATGTTGAGGTGCCAAACAAAAGCCAAACACTGAGCTGGAAAAAATTCTTGAAAAGGTATCCTTGTAGTCCATGTCAACCCTTGTTTGTCTTTTGGCCTAACACTAGCATATGTGAGCACACAGAAGGAAGAAAATTCCATTTTCCTTATCATATATCAAGTGAGAATCTCAACATGCAATGTTCTCCAACAGAACTTTCTTTAATGATGGAAAGGCTCAATTTCTACACTGTCCAATACCGAATCCACAAGCCACTTGTGATTACTAAGTACTTGAAACGTGGTTATTATTACTGAGCAACTAAATTTTCAGTTTTAATATGATTTAATTAATATTTAAATTTGTAAATGGCCATATATGTTTAGTATTTATTGGGCATTTCAGATTTAAAGTATTAAAAATTAATCACACTTTCCTGGAATCAGAATTATGAAGAGAAATGCCCAACCAGGTAAACACAGTACCTTTTAATAAGCTATAGACAGACTGTAGCCATTTGCCCAAGTAGCAAAGTATCAGGAAGACCTCCTTCTTCAGATTTGCACTGGGACTGCCCATCACTCCTCAGAAGTGCATACAACTTTGCTTCACTAGCCCCTGCATTTTCTTGGTTAGCAATGACTACTATTTTCTTCTGCTCTCCTAAGCTTGGCCTGCTCCTAGTTCCTAAAGCAGATGCAGCCTAAGAGTGGATTGTTGTTGTTGTCACTCAGTCGTGTCTGACTCCTTTGCAGTCCCATGGACTATAGCTTGCTGGGCTCCTCCATCCATGAAATTTCACAAGTAAGAACACTGGAGTAGGTTGCCATTTCCTTCTCCAGGGGATCTTCCTGACCCAGGGATCGAACTTGTATCTCCTACACTGGCAGGCTCTTTACCATTGAGTCACCACAGAAGCTCTTAAGAGTGGATAGTGGCAGGAGTATACCGCATTATCTTTCTGAAGGACTTATTATGACAGTCATAAGAAAAATAGCTAATTTAAGGGAATTTAGAAAATAAAAGTGTAACAAGTTGTTGAGTATATTTTTGTGTGGTCCCAAAATTATAGTTAAATCCAAGATTAAAATATGCAGCACTAAGTACCCCACATTCTAAATAAGCATTCCAGAATTAGAGTCACATACCCTATCTTACAGCACATACTAAGAGATAGAAGAATGACCACCAACCACCATCTTACCCTTTCCTTCCATATCAATAGGAGAGGGTTTTCTTGGAGTTAGGCCTTTTGAGAAACGCAGGATTCATGAAGACAATCAATTCCCTCCCCTCCTTGTGGATTAGGAAAAGGAGAATACATCCCCTTTCTCTTTCATCAAACTTGAGTTCCTGCCAAGGAAAGACTGGCATGCTATTCTCTGACTGGATTCTTGCTAAATTGAGCAAGTAAGTATCTCTGTCTTGACAGTGTAGCTGAAGTAGGAAGTGTTCTTAGAGGAATATGACTTGAGTCATCTGAAGTTTGAAGGCTGTGAGAAAATAGAAAATGTGCTCACTTCTGATGTGGAGACTTTGAAATCAGAGTGTCTGCTAGAAAAGATCGTGGAGCAGACCTTGCAGTAGTGTGTAAAGGGGTAAAAAAAAAAATGGTGATACGCCCACTCCATCCATTTCCACATCCCTTGGTAGATGAAGAAAAAGACTCCTGGATTCTCCTTGTCTCTACATGCTGAAGACCCACTTGGCTATTGGTGAAAAATGGGATGCTCTACCCACTCAAGTTGTTATGACTGTGTACCACTGGTGGGGTCTTCAACTGACATGGTTGCCCCTCTGAGAGGATTCCAGGAAACTGAACTCTACTCTAGGAAAACCATGTACACGGCTCATATGGAGAACACTGCCTCAACTGAAGCCCTAGAAGCAAACAGAACTAGAGCAATGCCACAGATATCACTCCATTATCTTCATGCATCTGGTCATAAAGAGATCTCTGTTTTCTCTATCCTCTTTTCCTTCCCTGAAAAGCCAAAGGGTTTAGGGCCAGAATAATAGGAGAAGTTGCCACAGAGAACCCTCTTTTTCTTCACTCCACAAAGCTAAGGACCTTAGTGTTAGTTTCCTAAAGAAGAATAGTAGCAGGCTGAAGTAAGACATGAGATTAGAGTTTTATGCTAAAGTGGATCAAGAGGTGAGAGAATCAGAATATATCCAGCTTGTCATTAAGAAGCAGGAAAGGGAGATTCGATAAAGCTGAAAGTAAAGCCAGGAAGAACAAAGCAAAACAAAACGTAAGTATCTTTCATGTTTATATCCATCAGGTTGAGATCACTCTTAGGAGATCCACAAGAAATATGGATGCACTTCTTTGTTTAAGTCTTTTGGTCCATTTTTAATAACACCCTATACATTAAATGTTTCCAAATCATATCACAAATCTTTATCACGTATCATTAACCTTTTACTGTATGCTTTACAAAAAAAGTTTTTTCAACAAGGTAGGATAGGTGATGAAGAGCCTGTCCATAAATTTTCTTTCTTTATTTTGAAAACCTGCCTCACTGCTGCTAAAATAAACACTTGGAGGGGGGATGAAGTAACAGATTAATGTTTACCTGAATGGGTGAGTGCTTGTGTGCTAAGCTGCTTCAGTTGTGTCCAACAATTGGCGACCCTATGGACTGTAGCCCGCCAGGCTCCTCTGTACGTGAGATTCTCCGGTAAGAATACTGGAGTGGGTTGCCATGCCCGTCTCCAAGGGATCTTCTTGACTCAGGGATCAAACCCGCATCTCTTACGTCTCCTGCATTGACATGTGGGTTCTTTACCTAGCACTAATGCCACCTGGGAAGCCCTTCATTGAGAGGGTAGGGCTTCCCTGGTGGCTCAGATGGTAAAAAAAATCTGCCTTCAATGCAGGAGACCCAGGTTTGATCCCTGGGTCAGGAAGATCCTCTGGAGAAGGAAATGGCAACCCACTCCAGTGTTCTTGCCTAGAGAATCCCATGAATGGAGGAACCTAACGGGTTACAGTTCATGAGGTCACAAAGAGCCGGACACAACTGAGAGACTAATACACACACTCAGTCACTTATAACTCTAAAGCACCACCCTGGCTCTAAACACTCCTGGGAGGTCCCTTTGGAAACTGCCTCTGGTGTTTCCTTCAAATTAACCTCAGTGGTGGAAAATCTTATCCTCTGAGTGCAGATATAGGTTTTGGAGACAACCTACACCCAATTTTGTACATTTCACATGTTTTAGATATCAATCACAGTGCTAAACTCTGAAGATGGAGAATGTTATATTAAGAAAAAATACCTAGCCTCCAGCAACAGACATAGGTTTAAATCCAGGCTATAAACATTATTGGCAGTATGGGAAGAAAAAGCTCCTTAGCATCTGTGAACATTCATTTATTCATCAGTGAAATGGAAATTATACTTTATAATTGTATTGAGAAGATTTAACGATATATTATTTGAAAAGTATACAGTATCTGGAATTGAGTGTACATTCAAATGCGACCCATACCCAGCAAAGAAAGATTTATTATGTCACAGCTTCTAAACTTAAAGTCTAGTTATGGAGACAGAGATATAACAATAATTACAATAAAAGGTAATGAATGCTCTCAGATATGAGCCAGACTGTTAGGAAAATAAAGAGACAGGTGACTGTCTTTCTTTGTGGAGCTGGAATGGAGATATTTGAGCCGAGTCTTGCAAAAGGAGAAATTCTTTAGGTAGAAAAGGTATCAGACACAGAGCAATCCAGGCGTGGCCAAAAGCATACATTCAGAAGGATGAAATGTTCGATGTATTTGGACAGTGGGGGAAGTGAAGTATTCCTGGAGCATATGCCACGTGGAGGGAATAGCAGGAAAAGCAGTTGAGGCCAAAATGTCAAGGACCATCAATGCTCTGCTAACAGGCTTCGCATTTATTCAGCAGGAACAGGGATCCAGCAGAGGTTTTCCACAGAGCAGTGAAATGAGTGGATTTGTTTTTTAGGAATTATTTCTCTGGCATCATAGTAGTTGATGAATTGGGAGTGGAGAGAAACCGGTGTCAAGACTTACAGCAACAGTCTCCTAACTGGGCTCCCTGCCACCATTTTAGACATGCTGAAGTTGAGGTGCCTGCAGGATACCTGATGCAAACTACATCCACAAAGCTAAACACAGGAACATCCCACTTACAGCCAGGTAAGTTACAGAGTAATTACTGCAAAACATTCCTGCTTCACAAAAGGGTTTACTTCACGATCTCAGAGTTCCTTTAAATAGAAAAAAATGTGAGTGCATTTAGGCATTCCTTTACAGTTCATTAGCTACTCATAAAGACGGAGAAAGTCAAGAAAATCTTAAAGATATATTTTCCAGAGTTCTTACTAAAAATCATCATGGAATGAAAACAAAATTTTTGAAGTTATCATGTATCAGTGGGAAAAGGAATCTGATTTATTAAAACGTTCAGATGTATTAAAATTTATAGAACAGCCATTCTTCCTAAGATGAGGTCAATGTGCATCAAGATATTCCATAGAAAGTACCCCACAAACCTTCAACACAACAGGTCAAAATTTTGAGAGAAATCTCTTCAGTGAATACCTTCAGAACATTCTTTGAGCCATCTTAACTTAGCTATTTGTCTATGAGTGTCTCACTGTGGACATATAATTATACGGTATGTCTTCTGTAGTACCTTACCCTGAACCAATTCAGAGAATCCCTTCTTGCTAAAGGAAAATTCTATGGCAAACTGATAGTTGTTTCTCAACACCAATTCTTATTTTTCTCTCTGGTAACAAAATATGTATTTTTAAATAGATATACTATAGAAACTGGGCACGGAAAAATGGACTGGCTCCAAATTGGGAAAGGAGTACCTCAAGGCTGTATATTGTCACCCTGTTAATTTAACTTATATGCAGAAAACATCATGCGAAAAGCCAGCTTTGATGAAGCTCAAGCGGGAATCAAGATTGCCGGGAGAAATGTCAGTAACCTCAGATTTGCAGATGATACCATCCTAATGACAAAAAGAGACAAGGAGCTAAAGATCCTCTTGATCAAAGTGAAAGAGGAGAGTGAAAAAGCTGGCTTAAAACTCAACGTTAAAAAAACTAAGATCATGACATCTGGTCCCATCACTTCATGGCAAACAGATGGGGAAACAATGGAAACAGTGACAGAATTTATTTTGGGGGCTCCAGAATCACTGCAGATGGTGACTGCAGCCATAAAATTAAAAGACACTTGCTCCTTGGAAGAAAAGCTATGATAAAACTAGATAGCATATTAAAAAGCTGAGACATTACTTTGCTGACAAAGGTGCACATAGTCAAAGCTATGGTTTTTCCAGTAGTCATGTATGGATATGAGGGTTGGACTATAAAGAAAGCTGAACACCACAGAATTGATGCTTTTGAACTGAGGTGTTGGAGAAGACTCTTGAGAGTCCCTTGGACTGCAAGGAGATCCAACCAGTCAATCCTAAAGGAAATCAGTCCTGAATATTCATTGGAAGGACTGATGTTGAAGCTGAAACTCCAATACTTTGGCCACCTGATGCTAAGAACTGACTCATTGCAACAGACCCTGATGCTGGAAAAGATTGAAGGCAGGAGGAGAAGGGTACGACTGAGGATGAGATGGTTGGATGGCATCACTGACTCAATGGATATGAGTTTGAGCAAGCTCTGGGAGTTGGTGATAGACAGGGAAACCTGGTGTGCTACAGTCCATAGGGTCACAAGGACTTGGACATGACTGAGAGACTGAACTGAACTGACTGATACTATAGAAATAAGAAGACACCTATGATAAGCCTTCCTTGTATTCATATGTGCCCATCTCTCTAAATGAGGGTTAAAAGAATATTAACAAAACTATGTTATTGGACTCTCAGAAAAGTTGATTTAAAATTAGCTGCTTAGGCTTGAAGGAAAACATTTGGTCATTCTTTGCATCTTCCTTCTGCCATTGTGGAATGTAGATGTAATGGCTAGAATTTCAGCAGCCATCTTGAAACAAAAGGTAACGAATGCTGTCACCGAGGATGGAAAAGCAGAATAGAAACCTGGGTCTCCAATGTCCTCTGAAAATCCTATGTCAGCTATGACTGTATCCCTACAGACCATTTTTATGTAATAGAATAAACTCTCTTGGTTTAAACCAATAGTATTATGAATTTCTGTTGTTATATTCATGTGAAAATTAATCCTACCTGACACACATCATATCAAAATAGAACATATTTTTGTCTACATGAGTTATCAGGATAAGAAAGCACAAAATGAATTAAGGAGAAATGTTCTATCATTCTAAGTTTTCCAGTTTGACAGGTAATGATGAGACTAAGAATATCCCCTCATACAAGGACAGGATTTTAGAGATAGGAATTTTATCCGTGACCACATTTAATCCTTGATGTAATTTGTGATAAAGCATCAGCATTTCTTTTCCCCATGTAAACAGATGATGGAATTAAAACTCCAAGTGAATTGCCCAAGGTCAAACAATTGTAACTGATGAAGTTAAAAATCAAACCCTTTGACTTATAATTTATTGCTTTTCTGCTGATAGCTTGTAGGTCCTACATGAAACATGAAAACTAGTGATACTGTTCTATGCCATTAATTACCTGATTGACTTATATACTCTTCTGCTTGGAGGAAATTAAAAAAGATTTGGCTTCAGGAGTTTTCCACTGAGCTTCTGTTTTGGTCATGTTGGAATATTAATGACTAGACTTAACTTACTGACTTTAAACAACCAAAACCAGGCAATGGTTTTCAGACACTGGAAAACATGCAGTGAGCAGCTGCCATCCTTGAAAGAGGGAAACAAATGTGGTGAACATTACCACTGCTCCAGGAAGGAATTTCTAGGCAGCAGCATGGAAAAGTACTTGGACAGCCCACAAAACTGAGTTGAGAAAACAAACTGGAGTTCGGGGAACTAATTGGCTATAACTCCAGGGCAAAGTACTGCAGGGGAGGAAGAAAACTCAATTACTGCACAGCCCCTTAAATATTTGGATGGACAATATCCATCCATAGACCTGCAATAGACCTGCACATGTGTAAGAGGAAGCTATCCATGTCAAGGGAAAGAACCACTAGAAATCATCCTTGCAACTCACATAGAGCTGGGAGTAGTTCAAGTCCCCACAAATCAGAATGGAAAGACCTGGCAGAAAAACAGGCTTTGGGAAAAGTTCTAAAAAGAGAATTACTTTGAGTATTTTTATGTTAATAAAATTTTGGAAAATTCAACATTATAGGCTCAGAAAACAGGTGGAAGAATGAACAATTGAATAACCGTACAGGACTTTATGAAGTTGAACACAGATAAATTGCTTAACCTTGGTATCTATCAAAGAATTAACCAAATAATTAAAGGTTATTATTTCTGAACCAAGCACTGTTCCACATATTTGTATATAGCAAAGAAGAGATAAAAAATGAATGAACAGTTGTATAACTGTCCAGGACTTTATGAAGTTGAACACAGATGAACTGCTTAACCTTGGTATCTATCAAAGAATTAACCAAATAATTAAAGGTTATTATTTCTGAATGAAGCACTGTTCCACATATTTGTATATAGCAAAGAAGAGATTAAAAAAATGAATGAACAGTTGTAAAACTGTCCAGGACTTTATGAAGTTGAACACAGATGAACTGCTTAACCTTGGTATCTATCAAAGAATTAACAAAATAATTAAAGGTTATTATTTCTGAATGAAGCACTGTTCCACATATTGGGATATAGCAAAGAAGAGATAAAAAATTGTCCTCATGGAGTTTATATTTTGGTAGAAAGTGGAAGGAAGCCCATAAATGTAGTAAGTATTATACTTGAGGTCTTCCTAGGTGGCGCTAGTGGTAAAGAATCTGCCTGCTAATGCAGAAGAAGCAAGACACTAGGGTTCAATCTCTGGTTTGGGAAGATCCCCTGTAGCAGGAAATGGCAATCTATTCCTGTATTCTTTCCTGGAAAATTCCATGGACAGAGGAGCCTGGAGTTCCACAGTCAATGGGTCACAAAGAGTCAGAGACAATTGAAACACACACACACACACACACACACACACACACACACTACATTTGAGGAAAGAAGTGCTATTCAAGTATCAGAAAATATAAATGGGAGTAAAGTGTCAGATATATTGAGGGGGTGCTACAATTTTAATAGATTGATAGATCCATTAAGGTGGATGAGACCAAAGCCCAGAAATGATGCCCAGCATAGCTGAAGACAAATGAGCAAAGAAGAGAGCAACAAAGAGATGAGGGCATAAATACTGCAAGGCATCAGATTCTCTAAGGCATTGCAAAGACCTATGCCTTTCAGTGGAAAGGGGAGCCACTGCAGGGTTTAATGCAGAGACACACATTGATGTTTCATGTATTTTGAAAGGATACGTAGGCTGCTGTTTGGATTAGACCCTGATAGCTCAGTTGGTGAAGAATCTGCCTGTAACACAGGAGACCTTGGTTCAATTCCTGGGTTGGGAAGATGCCCTGGAGAAGGGATAGGCTACCCACTCCAGTATTCTTGGGCTTCCCTTGTGGCTCAGCTGGTAAAGGATCTGCCCACAATGCGAAGACCTGGGTTCAATTCCTGGGTTGGGAAAATCTCTTGGAGATGGGAAAGGCTACTCATTCCAGTATTCTGGCCTAGAAAATTCCATAGACTGTATAGTCCATGGGGTCACAAAGAGTCGGACAAGACTGAGGAAATTTCACTTTCATCAAGGAGGCAGTGGTAGAAGTGGGAAGATCAGTGAGTAGGCTACTACAGCACTCCAGAGGAAAAGTGCTAATGGTTTGGATTAGATTGGAAACTGCAGACAAACTGATAATTAATCAGATTATGTTTAGAGGTAAAAAACTAAAACTGTGAGAGTTTTCTAACAGATTATATGTGGGGCATGAAAGAAAAAAGAGGAGTTAAGGATGGTTTTAAGACTCAAATTGTGGTTGGTTGGTTTTTTAACCAACTAGAAATGCAGAGTAACTATTAACTGAAAAGGAGAAGACAGTGGATTGAGTGTCTCTGGGACAAAAGATCAATTCTAGATGTAAGAAATCAGTGACAGCTGAGTTGGTGATGCCACAAAACCTACTTCAAAAAGAAATGCTAAAAACAGCATAAGATCCACTGCATGGCAATTTCTAAGTGCTTTAAAAAAAAATGACAACACAAATTTTTTTTTTCTTTCCAAAGAACACAATAAATCCTACATAATTGCAGATTTCAAAAGAAATGAGAAAACACAAAAGTTTAGACTCTTGCTGCAAAGTGAAGTCTCCCACGTTAGATACAGGAACATTAAACAGCCTACGGTGTTCCCCCAAATAGCCTATTGTGTAACTTGAGCAATATGTATTTGCAATTTAACTTCTGTTTTGCCTAACTTTATTTTGTAAATGCATCCTCTTCATGTTGCAAGACTGTCAGTTGATGTAGACTTGCACAGCAGTGCCTACCTTTAAACACTGAGATCTCAGGCAAATGGATGCTCTTGGCACCACTTATTGGGTTGCAAGCTGCTGGGTTGCTCTCATGATTAACAGTTCTTCTTTCCTGGCCAATAAGAACAGGAAGGTTATAGAGTCCTAGGATTTGGAGTTGGAAACAAAGATGCTAATCAGGTAGATTGTCCTTTTGTAGATGTGCAAACTGAGGACTGGAGTTGGGAAGAAATGTGCCATCAGTGTCAAAGTCTAATTAGCTCAGTTAGTTGCTTTCAGACAAAAATGTATTTCACTGTGTTATGTAAAAATGGTTGGGGAGAAAATGGTTAAGTTCAAACAACTTGTTATTTCAAAGACTGCAGGTGACAAGAAATAATTTTTGCTGCTGTCTGCTCAGCCCCTTTTCCTCCCTGCTTGAAAATGCAGTGAACTGGGCCACTAATTTACAGTGCAATTTGCACAGCATAAAACGGAGGTTTCTGTTCGAGACCATTAAAATCAAAGGTCACATTTAATACCAACCTTTTATCCTGCCTGGACTCAAAGCATTTCAGAATTTGTCATTTAAGAGTCCTAAATACTGTGCCTCCTTTTGTGGTATCCTGGAGACTTCATCTCTCACATTTACTTCAACACAAAAATTTACAGAAATGGAGAGTTTAGTGGAAAGAAAAGGGAAGAAAGTAAAAGAAAAAAGGTAACTTGGCGGTCTCTATTAATGATTTCAAAAGCTTGTCCTTGGGCTTTTGTGGGGATAAGATGGTTAGCATCAATGATGTATAATATAAAGAGAAATATAGACACTGATGTGTCTGCTATGGCAAGTGTGCTTGTCAGAGCTGTGTGCTCCCTGCCAGTCCTAGAAATGCTATGATACCAACTGTTTTTATCCCATGCTCTTCCTACAGCATAGCTTGCCAGCATATGATATGCCAATTCTTGTGTGTACTCAGTTGCTAAGTCGTGTCTGACTCTTTGCGACTCCATGGACTGTTGCCCACCAGGCTCAGACTTTGTCCATGGGATTTCCCAGGCAAGAACACTGGTGTGGGTTGCCATTTCCTTCTCCATGCCAATTCTTAATCAATGTTAAAATTCTGTAGAAGAGGGTTCCACACAGAACATTCTTACCCTTCTAGCAACGAAATGCCAAATGCTGTCACTCTCCCTTCTTCCTCTAAAGCACAACTTTCCCAGGGAGCCAGAGCAGTAAGTATGCCTCCCACTCTTTTTGGAAACTGCGTTTGTAGTCAGTAAAAAGCTCTGCATAAATCAAGAGGAACCACCCTTTGGAAAGAGAACAGCTTCTATGTGTTTGGAACTCTACAACCAATATGAATATCCTCTGGCAGGAATTATTAAGCTCTTGTGTTTTACAAATGCTCATTTCATTTTACTTCTTTGTGTATAAATATCCCTCTTATTTCATTTGCAAAGCCATTTTAAGGTAAGTATTATGATTCCACTTTCATGATGATAAAACAGCTTTCAATATGTAGTGATTTACCCAGATCATATTGCTTGGAAAGGGGCAAACCCAGGTCTTAAGTCCAGTCTAGTTTTCATTTTACTACATTTTAACCTCCACGTCTCAGGAATTTACAGTACCTGTTAGGGATCTTTGGAGAAGGAAATAGCAACCCACTCCAGTGTTCTTGCCTGGAAAATCCCAGGGACGGCGGAGCCTGGTGGGCTGCCGCCTATGGGGTCGCATAGAGTCGGACACAACTGAAGCTACTTAGCAGTAGCAGCAGTTAGGGATCTTATGCTACCAAGAATTGATTTATCAAGTATGACAAGAACAGTGTCCCTCTGTGGCCCAATGGACAGAACACAGCTCAAATCTACCTGGAGACCATATGATGCAACTGCACTCTCTCCTATTGAATGTGACTATGGTGCCTCTCAATAAATTGGATGTTCATGGCCCATTTATTTCAATGAAGCTTCCATTCTCACGTGGAGGCTGTGGTCATGTGACTATGAGTAAGCTAAGCTCAGCCTAGTCTCCAAGAACTGAACCCAGGATTGAAGGACTTCCTGGGGAGACAGGGCAAAACAAACTCAAGTCAAAGAAAGAGAATAGCGTATTTCTTCAAACAGCTACCTTCCTCCCTGTCCATCAGTGTAATTCACAAATATTATAATTCATGCTACAAGACTGTTAAACTCTTACTTAGGCCATTTATCAGTCCACAGGATGTACTTTCTTCAATGAAGACCAGAGCTGCAACAGTAATTAAGCACCTACCTGACTGCACATCCTGCTTCACAAGCATTTACTAATTCTTTTTTGTTTATTCTTCACAATAACCATGTGAGATCAATTTCATATTCATTTTATTGATAAGAATATTAAGGATCAGAAAGGGGAAAACATTTACCCAGTATTTCATATTTAATAAGTGAGAGGACCCAGAATCACAGCTCTGATTAATAATGAAAGGTAACAGTGAATCTTTGAACAAGCACAATAGCTTTGTTCCACAAATCTTGGTGTGTTAGACTTCTTTTATTTGCAAATGCTCTTTTTGGGACTGGTGATGGTGCTGTCAAATATTCTTGCTAAAGGAAGATCTAGAATGAGGGGAAGTGACTGCACAGAGACTCCATAATCATGCAGTCTACATACTTGTAATTACAGTAGGAAGGGATGCTCTAACTACAGACTGACTTCCAGTTCATTCACATTTTCCTGGTTGTTGACTAAGTAACTTACAAGAGAGTAAAAACCAACACAGAGGAAGGGAGTTGGTGACTGATTTGTTAAAACTTATTTAAAATGTCAAATCATAATCGTTAGATTTTCCAGCTTGATGTTGGGTCAAAGGGCCAAATAGTTGTCTTAAATATCAATGTTAGGACAAAGCTAAATAATGTGGATAGTTGTGATCATGTAAGAATGGTTGGAAAGGAATGATTTTAGGATCTTTCATTCTATAAAGAATAATATTTGCCAGTTAGAACTGAGTTATATGAGTTCAATTTCTTTGTATACCTTCACCAGCAACCCAGATCTCTGTTAGGAATGAAGAAGTTATTCTTCAGCAGCTGACAGCACTGTTGGCAGAAATTCCTCATGTTCTTAGTTCCTCCAAAATCCACTGAAGAGGGTTGTCTTACCCAAGATCACAGCTTACTAATCTCCATTTTGGAGTCTGGTTTCCTGAGCCAATGATGAAGAGAAAGGAGAGGAATGAATAATACTCATCTTCCAGGAATGTCAAAAGCCTGCCTCATCCTCATTCCTCCAATTCAAGGTGATAACCCTTAATGTTACAACTGATGGACTTCACATGGCAATATTTCATCAGAAGAGTTGTTTCCTCAATCAAGATTGTATTTACTATTCATTACCCATAGCGTTCCACCCTAAATTTAAGAGCCTGAGTCATTGTCCCATGGACCTCAAAGGTCAAAAAAAACACAATAAATCAAAGACTATTTAATGAAGGGACCCACTTCACAACACTCCATTTGATTTGAACCTATTTTCTCTTAGCAGGCCTTCAATTCCAAGGCTCTCCACATGGCTGAGGGTCATCTTTGGATAGCTTAGATTGCCCTCTCTTATTTTCTTCAAAAGCTCTTTCCCCTACAGAGAAACTTCTGCCATTTTTTTCTTGTTTTATTCTTTAAAGTCATATATGAAAACAAATCCAACTCTTTGATAGAATTCTTCAGCTACATAAAAACAGCTTTCCAGTTTCGCTGAAAACTTCATCTAACACTTTTAGAATTTTTAACCTTTGCTCACAGGACTTAAATTGACTCCTTCCTCCCAGGCAAGAATACTGGAGTGGGTTGCCATATCTTCCTCGAGGGAATCTTCCTGACCCAAGGATCAAACCCAAGTCTCCTGCATGGGTAGGCAGATTCTTTACCAATAAGCCACCTAGGAAGCCCACAAGGTACCATACTAGACCCTATGAACAGAGTGAAGCTCAGAGTCCAGAATAAATTTAAGAAAATTTACTTTCCTTCCTGAAACTAATTTCCAGGCCATGGATGGTCACAAAGACAGTTCAGTGTATTTTTATATCTTGTGACCCCCCCCACCCACAAAAACATAATCTTTTCCTGCAAAAAAAAATCTGTAATTCATCTCCTCCCATTAACTTTCCTCTAGGTGATTATTTCTTTTCTTTCCAGGCACAAAGAACCATCTCTAAATTACTGTTAACCTTAACATCTTATAAATTGGACAGTGTCACATCAAGCTATTTGTTATCTACACCCTCATGTAATGGAGTTTATTCCTTGTTAATCCTGGCCTGCCCTATTTTACTGCTAATTCTCTTTAACAATAAGAGAGATATTATTTTCTGAGCTCTTAGATTGAATATGCAGAAGAAGATTTCTCTTGATGGGAAGTAAATGAATTTACACATTGTTCTCTAAAATACATATATAACCTTGTTTTTCCTTAATATATTGATGTCTTCAAACCCTATAATAAAGAATAGTTTTTAAATGCCAGATAATTAGAAACTTCTGTGGAAATCTTCATTTTAAAGTAAATCATCAAGAACTTTTTCTAGGAAATAGCAAAAGAAATAGGGTTGAAAAGAATTCCCAGATGCACCTATCTTTTTTAAATTTTACATTTGAAATAAAGTTTAACGCATAAGATTTGAGCACTTTAAAGAATCTTCAAGACCATCATTTTGAGATGAGAAAACTGAGGCCCACAGAAATGCAGTATTTATTAAATCTACTACAGAAAGTGTATAGCCCAATAAGGACATAAACTCTGGCATAGATAAATGAACTCTATCACTTCACTTCACAATAATGTTTTTTCCTTGACTGCATTGGATGAGAAACGTTTTAATAATCGAATGTCATGGGTGTGACAAGATGAACCCATTGAAGCAGATAGTTTGATGTGTCTAGTTGTGTTTATTTTATAATCTGTGTGTCAAGGAAAACATATTTACAAATGGAACTTGCTATACATTAAGAATATAGCAGGACAATGATTAGGAAAATTTGCTTTAAATCAGATAGACTTGGATTCAGATCCCCACCCAGCTTCCTGGCCCTGAGCAAATCACTACTCCTGGCCTTGGTTTCCTCATCCCTTACAGGCTTACTTTGAAGATAAAAAGGAGTTAATATGGGTAATTCACATAAAACAGTACCTGATGTAGTAAGCACTACATGAGTGTCTGCTGATGTTTTTGTCATTGCTACTATTATTTCTAGGCTCAAGAATGAACTTTTTTAACGCTCAATTCAAGTTTGTTTTCAGTCACTCTTTTCAGTTGGAAATAGCTGGCAACAATATCAAACCAAAGCAAAGGAGCCTAACCTAGGAGAAGTGGGCACAGGACTTTGTTCCTGTGGGTAAATGCTCTCTACTTGTTATGAACTGAGAAATCAAAGAAAACACATGGATCCATAGAGCATTTGGGGACATGTCTCAGTGATTATTGAATCTTCTCAACATCATTTAAAAATGCTGTTATGAATAACATATAATTAAGCCTTGGTAGTAATGTTTTTTAAGCAAAACATTGAAAGTCAAAATGGAAGATATTTTTCTAAAAGGCTTTGCTAGAAAGTTTTATAAACATACACAATGTGACTAGTTCTTGCTCCAATTTTATTTTAAAAAGATCAAGGTCTGATTACACCAGTAATATAAAACTAGTGACATCTTCATGAGTTCTAACAAATATTCTATGTCAGAAAACCATATAGTATTAATAGATATAAAGAATAAAAGTTATTACAGATAAATGGAAATCACTAAATGTGAGTTCATCTTGTGGGAGGGTGTATGTGATTGTGGGGAATACAAGAAGAGACAATGGCATCTTTTGGGCCAGTTAATCAGGATGATAGAATTCACTGCTGCACAAAAAGGTACTTTGACTAAAAATGGGCAAAGGTAGAAAAGAACTTTACATAATATTCAAATTTTTGATTTCTTAAATAGTCAGAAGATATGACGTATGGTTTTCAGTCTGGCTACCCACTGGGATCACATGAGGAATGAACTTTTAAAAAAGAAGCCATTCTGAATTGTTTAATAGATGTGGTATGAGCCCAGATACTAGGATGCTCTTAAGGCTCCTCAGATGCTTCTCATGTGTTTTATGGTACACTTAGCTGGGGCACAGAGTAATAGAGGCTCTCAAAGTGGTTGACTAGCAACACCAACATCACCTTGGAATATATTAGAAATGTAAAGTATCAGGCCACACACAGACTTACACAATCTTTTCACAAGAAACTCTGGGAGTGGGAAGATTACTCTGTCCAGCATCAAAGACCCTCCTGACCTGGTTCCTATCTTCTTTCTACCCCTTTCTCTCATTATTCTACCTCCTTCCAACCTTAAACTTTGTTTTTTTCACAAGCCTTCCAGGTGATTCTGGTGCACCCTCAAGTTTTAGAACCACTGCACTGTACCATAGACCCTACATATCTCTAGTGGTTATTGGAGCCTATGCTCACTCAATTAAGTGACCTACCTAGTGCCTTAGTTTGCATTTAAAGACCCCTAATTGAGCTCACTTCCACTTTACCTATACCTAATCTCAATGTTTCTGTTTATGACAGATAACCGTCTTCTTTCTGATTATGACAAACGAGTACCAACCAACCTTCAGGCATCCTTGTCCTTTCTGGTGCTGACGCTACCTTCTCCATATTACTCACAATCATTCATTCTTTACAGATTCCACAGCTGCTTTCCAGTTCAGGTTCTCATTACTTCTTATCTTCACTATTGAAATTGTTTCCCAACTACCTTCCCTGCCTCTAGTACCTACTCACTCCAATCCATCACATATACTGCTGACAGTTTAATCTTCCTAAAGTGCAAGCCAGGTCATAAACTCCCTCAGCTCAGAAATCTTCAGTGACTCACCACTGAATAAATTCCATCTACTCTGTCCAGCAAGAAAGACCCTCGATGACCTGGTTTCTGCCTATCTTCTTTCACCTTTCTCGCACCATTCCACTTCTCTGTGAACCTTAAATTCTAAATGACTTACTCTTCCCCAAACTTTCCCACTCTATATTTATTTTTAACCTTATGTTTTACCTAACACTTTCTTTCCACCTGGATTGTTCAAATTTCATCTTCTGTTATCACCTACTCCAAATTCTTTCACATTATAACTGTCTCATAATTAATCAGGAACTAGCATTCATCTACTGGGTTAACAAAAAATTGGTAATTGCCTTCTATGAACTATGCTGTAATTTAGCTGTACTAAATTCTAGATGAATGATATATTCATTCATTGAATAAACAATAGCCTAAAAAACTACTGACCAACATGTTTCCAAAAATTCCTTTAAAAGATTAAGACAATTGGAAACATTATATTCAATATTTCAGTAGCTTACTAAAAAAGAAAATTTGGGAAACCTCTCCTTTCCATTTTCCAGGTGGCTCCTCTATCACTATTCTCTCTGTTGGGGGAAATGAGACACAGTGAAGTCCTCTGAACATGTGCCCAACTGCAAGCACCTGAAAATACAGTACCCCAAGCATGAAAGACAAAGGAGCAAATCAACACACTTATGTGATTCTATGAGAAGATGACTTGAATGAACAGTGTTGGTAATGGAATAAGATTGGGTCGACTGGGTCTCAGTCAAACCTGGCAGCTGATGTATACGTTTGGTGCTACTTGGATTCTATCACAAACATGCAGTTCTCTGGACTCCCTCTTTATTTGGATAAGATAACATTTTTTCTCTGATAAAGCTCCACTTCCAACACAAACTCTGCTATTCTTACCTAATTAGTGATTTTTATTTCTTCTAAATACTTTCCAAGTTCCAGAGATCAGTCAATGGGAAAATGGTAACTAGATTTAAATGTCATGCTTTCCTAATAGCAATTAAAGTTTAATAGAGCTTGTTTCATGTGCTTTAGGCTTTATTCAAATGAAAGATTCTAGTGTGCCTTGTGGGCATCATGACAGTACAAGGAGGAATTTGGTATCTTTAGACTGTGACACATCTCAAACATCTCAGAGGTATGAGAGAGTGAAAGAGATACCAAGAGCAAAGAAACCAACTGTCTAGGTCCTCAGAACATCCTGGTAGCTTCCCTGGTAGCTCAGACAGTAAAGTGTCTGCCTGCAATGCAGGAGACCTGGGTTCAATCCCTGGGTCGGGAAGATCCCCTGAAGAAGGAAATGGCAACCCACTCCACCACTCCAGTATTCTTGCCTGGAGAATTCCATGGACAGAGGAGCCTGGTAGGCTATAGTCGATAGGATTGCAAAGAGTCGCACATAACTAAGAGACTTCACTTCAGAATATCATCCCTGGAGGAGGGAATGGCAACCCACTCCAGTATTCTTGCCTGGAGAATCCATGGACAGAGGAGCGTGGCAGGCTTCAGTCCATGGGGTAACAAAGAGTTGGACACGACTGTGTGATTACCACTTCAGGACATCATAAATAGTCCTTCAAATAACTAAAGTTTAGATGACATGATTAAGGAAAATCTAACGATGGAGCAAAGTAGCAGAACAATGTGCATGGATAATATATAGAAAGAAATAAAATTCAAGTCTTAGAAATCTAAAAGTAAAATGAAATTCAGGTCAACAAGTATTTACTGATCCATAAAATAGAGGAAAAACATTACTAAGATACTTGAGATGCATTCTTTATTTCCAGTGATAACTAGCAGTATAAAGATAGGATAAACAATTATAAAAGAACAATTGTTATTCGAACATGATAAAATTAAATGGTGTAAATTTATTTGGAGAAATAAAACAACAAAGCAACACACACACATACAAAACAAAAGAAAAATCTCTTAATAAAAGAAAAAATAGGCATTTGAAATGCCTTATAATTTCAATTCAATTTTGATTACAAAATTAGTAGTAAGAAGAGGAAACCACAGAACAAAAAGAGAGAAAGAGAAATGCCAACTGTGATGCATATTCAGGCCCTACCCATAAACTAGGAGAGGAGAAAAGTAAATTGAGAACCAAAGTGAAAGATGGGACTGGAAACTTGGTGGGGCCATATTGAATAGGATGTGAATATGGGAATAAATTATAATTGGTAGGTGAAGGAAAACCAATGAAAGGCAGGTTTCTTCTTTGCTTATGATCAAAAATGCCCCCTGAAACAATATTCATGATAATCAACCCTACTGGAGAGACTCAGATAACGTTTTTTTGGCTGAGAACTGAGCTCATGAGAATGTCCAGAGAAGAATCAGCTTTCTTATCCTTGGACATGATTATTCTTGGATTATGTCAGTACTAAAAAGTCAGCATCTGGAACTTAATGAGAAAGAATGATAATTGGTATTTGTTCTTACATATCAGATTTTACATTGTTCTAGTGTGGTGTTCCCTGGGGGCTAGAATTGGCAGATAGGAACTGAATGGTAAAAATATGTTCTTTTCTTTTCTCAATGATAAAAGATACACAGTTATTATCAATACATAATACTTCCATAGTATATGACACAAGCAGAAGTTCAAACATGTTTTTATGACTCTGTTGTCTGTTACCTTTCAATTCACCCTGATACAACAGATTGGAAAATGAAGGATGTAGTCAATCCACCAGTTTGACTACTACTGTCACAAAAGGACTGCTCACACTGGCTCTTTTCAAAAACAGGCTGAAATTCAGCACACTTTCATTTATCATTTTCGCAAAATGAACAAGGCATTAGAGGCATCAGAAAAATAAATGTTGAATTAAAAATCTATATCTGTGTTATGGGACAGTGGAAGATGTCCTCCAGACATTTTATTTCCTTTTCCATTGGATAGCCCATCTTTATTTCCTCCCTATATATTCTTCACTACACCTCTGGCCATACTTTCCCCTAGACTAAGGGTGGATAGCTTAATACAGTGATTCAAGAACATTAATTTTTCAGCTATAATAAAATCACATTAAAGGAATCTTGGAATTATCTAAGATAAAACCAGCTTCTTGCAGTTTTGTACTTTCAACACATTTTACTTATCAAAGGCGCCTGAACGCCGAATATTACAGGTTACCTAGGAAACTTACAGTGACTACACTTAAAAACAACACAAAGCCCTTTTAATGAAGCAGAATGCCATTTTAAAACATTCTATTTTTGGAATGGTAAAAGAAATAGTTAACAAGTAAATAGTAGCACATAGAGTCTCTTCTACCCAGATTTTCTTCTTCACATTAACCTTTAGTTGTCTGCTATTTCTGTCATGGAGTTGCAGTTAAAATATACAAGTAAAGAATATAATAATGGACCATAGGCAATGGTTTTTAGTATCAGCTGTGCTGCAGTTCATGAGATCTGACCCTGAGGTCCCTCATATTGGGTGATAAATAAATTGTATGTCTTTAAGCACTTATTAATTTAGGGTGACTACACATATAGTTTCCTGAGTATAATCCTGATTTTTGCCTGAAATCTTGGCAAAATGCTTAATAGCGCTACTTGAAAATTATTCAAGTTTGAATGATAAATTATGTGGTTGCCTTAATTGTCTATTATGTACATAATGGATTGAGGAACATAAAACTGAACCAGGATAATTAGTAGCCCCAAAGAGTTACAAATGTATACTCCAACAGAAAAAAATGCGAAAAATAGTGTACTACATTATTTTATGCGTGTGTGCTTAGTGGCTTCAGTCATGTCCAACTCTCAGCGACTTCATGGGCTACAGCCTGCCAGGCTCCTCTGTCCATGGGATTCTCCAGGCAAGAGTACTGGAGTGGGTTGCCATGCCCTCCTCCAATACTGTTTTACATTTTCTACTAAAATAATATAATGTTATTACATTATTCACTATTATGAAGTGAAAAAAATATTTTTTTTCCAAATGTTTCTGTCTACTGCAATAAATTGTGTCAAGAAGACACTTTCCCATAGCCCATAAGATGAAAAAAGATAAAATATCTACAGCATAGTTTGTTATGATTCTGCAAACCCACAGCAGCTTGGTTAGCAACAAAATCAAGGTCACCTTGGCTCCTGCCCAATCCTAAATCCACCAGGGAGAGCCTGCCTCAGGGTTAGGATTTTGTAAAATATCCTGAGCATTGTTGCAGTGTTTTCTGAAATCCAATTACCAAATCCATTATTACTACCAGACAAACTAATATAGCATTTCTGTATTTTCAAGATGCAGTGCACAACACAGCTTAGCAAAAGGAGCTTGAAAAGTGCCTCTGGATTATGCTGGTGGTGATCCTGGTAGTAATGATGTAGAATTCCATTTCTTTTAAACTTACATTCTTACTCTAGTCAGTTAAAAACAAACATGAAGCGCCCCCCCTTGACCCCTGCCCAGCTCACAACTGAAAGAAGGTATTTTTCTTACCTTTTCTCAGTAACCCTTGTTATATACAGTAAATAAAAACTGTACTAATATGACTGTAAAATGAAAAGACATTTTAGGGTTCAAATCTCAATTCTGTCACCTTTTAGTTCTGTGTGCTTGACCATCCAATGCTTAAATATCTCATTTTTACAATAAAAAAAAAAAAAAAAACTAGAACAAAATTAAAGAAAAAATGTGAAGTGTCTGGCATAATGTTGGTAAAAATCAAATCTGAATGTCAGTTTTCAAATGTACATAATGACCAGAGTAATCATGGTTACACCTGCCAGTGAGGTTCTTGCAATGACCCCTTCTAATGCTAGTAGGTTAGAGAAGTTTTTAACCTCTAGTATGTAAATGAATGGGCTTCCTTAGTGGCTCAGGGTAAAGAATTCACCTGCAGTGCAGGAGACTCAGAAGACGCGGGTTCGATCCCTGGGTTGAGAAGATCCTCTGGAGGAAGACATGGCAACCCACTCAGTATTCTTGCCTGGAGAATCCCAAGGATTGAGGAGCTTGGTGGGCTACAGTTAGGGTCGAAAATAGTCTGACATGATGAATGACTGAGCAGGCATGCATGTAAATGAGTCAGTTGAAGTACTTGTTAAAATACAAATTCCTAATGCCACATAGAAAATTCTGATTTTCTACGTCTAGAAGATGTCCAAGGACTTTTTATTTCTTACTAGAACCTGCCCACCTATTACCACCGATGCATAAATACAAGTTAGAGAAAATGAAGAAATGAAGCTTAGACACAATCTCAAGGCTGAAGTTTCACACTGAAAAATATAGTGAATCACTTAACAGCTCCTTCTCGATATCCTGTTAGCAAGTCAGTTCGTCCCAAACTGAATTTACCTCAAACCTTGAAAATTTTATAGATTCAAAAGTTTATAGCTTCTCTACCTCGAAAGCAAAATGTACTCATCCTCCAACGTGAATATGAAAAAATTAAAACCCTGCTATACTGCTGGTGGAAACATAAAATAGTGTAGCTGCTTTGGAAACCAGTTTGGCAATTTCTATAGTTAAAAACGCTATAACCATGTGAGTAGCAATTCCAGTCCTACATCTATACCTGAGAGAATTGAAAACATACGCTCACACAAAAACTTGTGCATAAATGTTCATAATAGCATTATTGATAACAGCCGCAAACTGGAAACAGATACGACGTCTATCAACTGGTTAATGGATAAATAAAATGTTGTTAATGCAATCATGCGTCCAGTGAAATATTATTCAGCCATGAAAATGAATGAAATACTGATACATGCAACAGCAAGGACAAACCTTGAAAACACTACGCTAAATGAAGGAAGCCAAACATAAAAGGCCTAATATTGTATGTTTCATTTATATGAAATGCCCAGAACAGGCAAAGAGGAATAGAAAGTAAAATAGCAGTTGCTAGCGGCTGAGAGCAGGGAAGGCAAGAGCACCCCACTCCAGTACTCTTGCCTGGAAAATCCCATGGACAGAGGAGCCTGGTAGGCTGCAGTCCATGGGGTCGCTAAGAGTCAGACACGACTGAGTGACTTCACTTTCACTTTCATGCATTGGAGAAGGAAATGGCAACCCACCCTAGTATTCTTGCCTGGAGAATCCCAGGGACGGGGGAGCCTGGTGGGCTGCCGTCTATGGGGTCGCACAGAGTCGGACACGACTGAAGCGACTTAGCAGCAGCAGCATGCATACTGCACACAAAAACCACATGCACAGACACAGACATGTATAATACAGGAATGGATAAGCAGATGTTATCCAGTCTTACAACCACCCTGTTTTCCCCTGCTGCAATCAATAAAATCACTATCTTAGCAGCAATTTTAGAAAGAGAAATAAAACCCAGGAAGCATAACTCTTGTACTTATTCACATTTAGAAACTTAATCCCATATCCTGTGCCTCTGTCCTTTGCTTATGCAATATGCTTTGCTCTGTTCTCATGAGGATGCCAGTTCAATTTTCTCTCTCTAGAAGTAGACTAATAAGTAAGCAGAGTCAATATCTGAAATGTATATTGATTGCTTCCTCTATTACCCTTTATCTGATTATTATAATATTAAAAGCTATGTTTACCAAAGAGAAAATGTTTTCTTCTACCTGGAAAAGCTACAATTCCTCTGAGTTTATGTTAAAAAAAAAATCCACCACATCACAGTAAGTGAACAGGAGGTAAGTAACAAACATATGAAACTGGAGGAAGAATTGACTGGAAATCAAAGCAAAGCCTAGGAATGAAGACTTATCCCCAACTACCCATTATTGATAAATACAGGTCAATTACTTCTTGTAGTCCATGATACATAGTCATTACTTTCAATTGGTACTTAAAATGGATTCAACTTCAGCAAAAATTAAATTGAGAAACATTTTAAGAGAATTATAAATAGCTGGAGCAAGTAAAAATGGTTTTAACTTTTTTATTGTGGTAAAAGTCACATAATATAAAGTATATTATTTTAACCATATTTATCTGTACAGTCCAGTGGCATGAAGTACATTCACACTGATGTACAACTCTCACCATCTTTCCTCTCCCAAATTTTTCACCTTCCTAAACTGAAACTCCGGCCCATTAAACAATAACTCTCCATTCCCGCTCCCCAACCCTCCACCCCTGGCCCCTGGCATCTACTGATGTACTTTGTGACTTTATGAATTTGACTATTCTAGGTACCTCATAAAAGTGGAATCAAACAGTATTTGTCTGCACCTAATGTATACTGGACTGCATTTTTAAGGTTATATTAATACATGTCTTACAAACAAACTATAGTTCCTTTTTTTTCCCCTTTGCTATACAGTAGGTTCTCATTAGTTATCGACTTTATACCTGCGTGTGAAGTTGCTTCAGTTGTGTTCAACTCTTTGTGACCCTATGGACTATGGCCCTCCAGGCTCCTCTGTCCATGGGGTTCTCCAGGCAAGAATACTGGAGTGGGTTGCCATGGCCTCCTCCAGGGGATCTTTCCCACTCAGGGATCAAACCCACATCTCTTACATCTCCTGCATTGACAGGTGGGTTCTTTACCACTAGAGCCATCTGGGAAGCCTGTTTTATACCTAAATAGTGTCTTCCAATTTATCCCACCCTCCTTTTCCCACTTTGGTGTCCATACATTTGTTTTCTATGTCTGTCTCTCTCTTTTTTAATGAACAAACTTTTAGTTTTTATTTTCTGCTTTTCTGTGTTTTCTTAAAAAAGCACATATTACTTTAAAGTGTGTTTTTGTTTAACCTAGAAAATTAAAAAAAAAAAATTAGAGATGACATTAACCATATATCACTCACTACCATGGCAGAAAACCTAAGTCCTGACAATCATCATTCTGCTAAGCATATATACACTTGGTCATACATTAACAGTCAGTAGAAATTGAAAATATATTAAATGTAACCCACTCTGCTCTCACCACAGCTGTATTCCATCTGCTTAGCAGGGATGCCAAGTCAATTTGTCAAGGCTCATCACCTTGACACAGCAAACACAGTCAAAATCATTAAAAATACTGGGAATTTTATCACAATCACAATGCCCTCAGGTATTTTTTTCTTTAGAACAGGAAATGATACATTCATGTAGCATTAAAGATACAAACTAAATCAGTGTCACTATTTTAGGAAAAAAATATACTAAGAATTGAAAGTCATACTCCAAGGAAATGTACAATCCATATTTACTTAAGGCACTAAAATAATCAATATTTATATTAAAGAAGATCACCTGCTCCACTGACTTACACTCTAGTGTTGGCTGCATTTTTTTAAGTAATTATCTAGTACAACTGTCTAATTCTATGCTTATGAGAAAGGAAAGATGGGAAGCCAGACATTAGGAAAGCCTGAGTTTTCTGTAACAGATTTCAATCAGTTAACCCATTCAATTCTCAGAATAATTTTTGGAGTTACCTGGGCAGTATAATCCTTATTTTTCAGTGTATCAAACATTTTCAGGCTATACAGGGCTTAGGATACTGTGAGATTTCCCACTCCATAACTAGGAGCTCTCCAAGAGTATGGACTTTCCTACACCAAGCATAAGTGGTCTAGCGTTGGGCACAGAGTTGAAACACAATAAATTTTATGAATCTAAATGAATGAAATTGCCAATAACCGAGCACTGGAGGGTTAAACACACATAATTAATTGATGGAAGATTGAAATTTGAACTCTAATAAAATGTCTTTCTACCTTAACAAACTATATTGGTATAATCTTTATTGACTCTACATAAAGAATAAAAATTGGTGGGAAAAAAGAAAAATGATATCTTCTTTCAATTGAGGATAAGGAATCCTTACATTTATTTTTATAACTGACTGACCTCATTCAGACAGGACATGAAAGAGTTTAAATTTGTATGCAGATATTCTGGCTCCAATAGTTTTCTGCCACCTTTTAACTGCTCATCAGATAATCCTGTAAGTCATGATAATTACAGATTTTTATTTCTTAGACATTTTAAAACTGTTTTTAGAATAGCATTACCATGTCAGAAGCCAAATATTACTTACTACTAAATAATACAATGCAATAGTCTGAAAATTAATAATCAATCTTTCAGACTCAGAAGAGCAATTTTTAATGGCATAAAGTGAGGTTAATATAAATTCCTATGAAAAATGAAAAAAATGCTATTATAAAGAATTTGAATGATCAAAGGATATAAACTAAGACATATTATTATACAGCATTTTGAACATTCTGTAAGTGAAAAGATCTGTTCATAATGTCTGAAGAATAGAGTTCTTATCCTATATTTACCAACTAGCAGTTCACACACTTGAAAAGTTGGAAAAAAAGTCACATTCACGTTAGTTCTCTCATCTGTAAAATAAATACATCTCCTTTTACATACTTTTAGTAACTGTAAAAATTAGATGATATATTATGTAAGAAACTATGTTGTAAATTTCAAAGTGCTGTGTACATGGTGGAGCTTATTATCTAACATCTTGCTACATAAACAATGCAGCAGGATCAACATCCCTAAGAACTAAACTAAGGAATCCCAGACCGAATCCCAGACCCAATTCCAGACTTATTTAATCAGAATTTACATTTTAACAAGCTCATTGTTGACTATAGGAATGTGTGCTTATCCCACATACGTGATGTAAAACATAGGTGAATCCATGGCCCCTTACACAGACATGTATTTGCTGTTACTCCCTTATATTCTAGTTAAGTATCCTCTACAAATCAAGAGTATGTTGGTCTATAGGGGTTTTTTGATTAACATTTTCTGTATCATTTTGATATATTTTACACTTCATATCATTGGAGGGCAGGGATTGCCTTCAAATATGTAGTTCATTGCCTAACAAACAAATATGTAAAATATACCTTTAAGAAATAATAATTCTATAATCTGGCAATTAGACAAAATGTCCTTGATGTAGAGCTAATAGTAAGAAACTCTCAGTAACAATAATTCTGGTGTACCTGGAGACCCTCAGAATAGAAAAATAAAAGGTTATTATTTAATATTCTTGAACTCCCATAGTTAATTTTGATGAGATCTGATGTCAGATTGACCTAAAATTTGTGATGGAATAAACAAAAGCATTCTTCCCTTGTATTTATTGTTTTTTACATGCATAAGGGTAAAAGCCTCAACATCTAATCTTAAAATGGACCAAAGGAAGTCATGAAACATGAGGCACGACAAGATTAATTCAGCATATCAGGAAAGATGACCTCTCAGGCTGTGGAAATAGAGTTGAAAAATAAACACAGTAGATGTGGTCTCAAAATTTCAAAATGAGGAATGAAAACGTTCATAAAATTAAACATGTTAAACTAAGGATGACCTACTTAAGAAAATAATTTCCCTTTCTAATCTTTAAGTACCTGAATTAAGTAGTTTAGATTTATAGTCTCTAGACATTTCTAAATTTGATTAAATGTGGAAAAAAAAGAAAGTTCACCTGGAATAAAACCTTTGATTAATTTTATCCATGAAAAAAACATCTATACCATTCTCTCAGACCTTGGCAATGATCTCTGACAGAATTCTGAATTCTCTTTATTTAAATGCTGTTGATATATTATAGATGCAGCTTTCAGTCATGCTGAACAAACCTTGCATTGTACAGAAAATCTGAAAATGACTATTTGGAGAGTGACAGGTCCCCTTTTTACTAAGCTAATATTTAAACATTAAGAGTCACAGAGCATCAATAGCATTGAGAGAAGATAAGGCACTGTGCAGAACTCCAAATAAACACTTTAAATGTATATTTTCATGTATTGAAACTAGGGCTGTTACAGTGAAAGGAGGTTATATAAAACTAGGAAACAATCATATAGCAAGTGTACATTAATCAGTTCATACAATAAGAATGATCGACCAGAAGAAAACAGAGACTAAACTCAGTACTGCCTACTACTTATGATATACAGAGCTAATTCCTCTGATGAACTTGATTCATTCGTTGCTCAATATCACAAACATAATTCTCACCAAATAGTCATAAAATATACCTCTAGAATTCAATAGTAAATCAAATACATCTTTGTTGTTGTTTCTTTCCATTCACAGGGCAGATCTTTGAAACTCAGACTTTAAGATGCATGGCTCTCCTTGCTACTAACAATGAAGGTAATCGATGGGTCATGAGTTTGTCCATTAACCTATCAGGCCTGGTTGTTTCTCTAATGATCTCTATCTCCAAGGGTGAGTTGATTTTTTTTCTCCAGTCTTCAGTTTTGTTACCTGGAGAATAATATGGCAAGACTAAAAAAAGAAATAGAAGTTTCATTAAATGGAAATTCTTCAACTGTCTCATTTCATGTGCATAAAATCCTGCCATTAGCACTGTAAAGAGTGCTGGAGGCTCAGGGGAAGAAGTGAGTTACCTTATTAAAGGCAGTGGAGCTGGGAATGAATCCTAAGTCTTTCTGTTACAAGTATCTTGCTTTCTATTATCCTATAGGAGCTCCAAAGGTTCTTGACAGTTCCAAAGTTTCTAACTAGTGAACTCCTCTGGCCACCCCACATGTAATCCTTCTGAAAAACACTATCAAAGGCAGTCTTTGGACAGTGTTGTATTGTGACTCATCCCAAGTCAAGCCTGTGCTAGCCTAATTCTCCCAGTTCTGATGGGAAGCACATTACCTATGAACAGTACTCAATTGGGAAGGTAGCCCAGTGTCCTGGAAAGAGCAGAGGCTTTTGAACCATGTGGATCAAGCTTCGAATCCTGAAGAGCCTGCTCAGTGCAGAACCTTTCCCAGTCTTTAGCACTTGCAAAATACACTTGCCTTTCACATGTAAAGCATACAAAATTGTGCACAACTCAAAGTATTAATTGAGCCCAATAAATATGTGTACAATGAATAAAATATTGGTTCTTTTCCATTCTCTATTTGATTTGTATACAAATGATAGCACTCACTCATTATAACACTATTCAAGATTAATGGTTAAAAAAAAAAGCTAATGGGCTTGTTTTGTTTACACTGACTATCTCAGAACTGCTGATTTCAATAAGTTTATTCTTCCAACTAAGGAACAAAGGAGTAATCCCTGAACTCCTGCACTGAAGAAACTGATGAAGGGAGAAGCTACTGCAATTCAGCCTGCTCTTTTAATGCCAGATTGTGACAAAACTATTCATTATGTGAAACTTATTCTAGCAAGCGCTCTCCTAGTGTGTGACAGACTGTTAATTCTGCTGACCATGGAACTCAAATCACAAACAAGTTTATGGTTGGGAAACCCAGTGAATTTCTGAGGGCTTAGTGGGAGTGGGGAAAATAGAAGGGAGGGCGTGTATTTGACAGTAAGGGAGCAAGGGTGGAGATCTCAGAAATAATAAAATCTTTTCATGGAAGTTTAAGATCTGGCATTGCGGATAGAACAGAACGCAATGAGGAAATTTGTCTTATAAATTTTTCATATACCCTGTGCAAGTTATACCCCTACCCTTATGGAAGTCCATTAGAGTCCAGAAAGCTCAGAGGAAAGAGGGGAAAACAGGTGCATTCATGCTTGATTTTTCCATATGTTTGTTATTCAATAAAAGGACAATGAGTGATGAATCCTATACCTAATGACCATATACAGGAGAGCTTTTTCTATTTTTCTAACCCAGCAATGAAAATATTGCCATTCAAAAGAAAAAAATAAGTAAAATCAACATTAGTATAAGGCTGTGATGACTTGTCTGAAATTCCCTAATATCCTACATCTACTAAAGAATCCCAACTTTTCACTGAATTAAGATGATCTTATGATGATAAAATTATTTCTTCTCTGAAAATCAACTTAAATATGTTTACCTGCTAAAACTAAGGATGATTATATGCAACGATAAATGAGTTTAACTTCTATTATATGCAAAGATTTTGCTAGGAATGGTAAGGGATAAAAAGACATATCAGAAGTATTTGCTGACTTCAAGGTTCTTGAAATCTACTGAAATATATGACCTAGTGCACAGTGATTGTACCACACAATTTTCCATTTCCATCCACCAAAATCCTGTTTCCTCCCAGTTTCCCATGTCCTAATACCTCAAGGTTCAGCTTAAATACTATGAAAAACTGAGCCTGACATTTTGTCCGAAATAAAAATTCTACCTCCAATTTCTCAGAGCTCCCTATTTCTATTTTTAAATATTACTTAAAATTCCTCATTTTATATTATCACTATACTCTTGGTCACAAAAAAGGACATGACATATCTTTTATTTGTTAAGGTATTTCCCTTTAAAGCAACTGCTGCTGCTGCTAAGTCGAGTCAGTCCTATCCGACTCTGTGCGACCCCATAGACGGCAGCCCACCAGGCTCCTCTGTCCCTGGGATTTTCCAGGCTCTGCGACCCCATAGACGGCAGCCCACCAGGCTCCTCTGTCCCTGGGATTTTCCAGTCAAGAATACTGAAGTGGGTTGCCCTTGCCTTCTCCGTTAAAGCAACTAATCTGAAGGACAAAGAAAGGATCCTTTGGAGCTGTCAGGAAATAGGAACAAGTCAATTACAAGGAGGGAAAAATAAAGTTGACCTTAGAGCAACATTCAATTCTAGAAAGCAGTGAAGCAATACCCACAAAAATCTTCATGGGAAAAAAAAAATAACCCGAGTATTTAATATCCAGCCACGGTATTGCTCAAGTAAAACAACTAACAGAAAACAGTTTCTAACATTCAAGAATTCAGGGGATATTGTCTCCATGAGTACTTCTTGAGGAACAGTTCCATCCAGCAAAGATATATTTTTGGAAAGACTATGTAAAAAGATAAGGAAAGTTGAATCTACTTACTTATGGAACAAATTTAAACATATGCAAGGATTAAAATGATAGGAGAGAATGTAAATGTTATATATCCTGACCATGGGTGAGAGAGTGAATTAGTATGGTAATCTTCTCACCTCAAAACCAGGGTTAAAAGACAGTTTTAATTCTTTAAAGTAAGTAATGGGAGATAAGTATTTAATAGCTCGAAGTAAAACACTAAGAAAGATGATGTCATTAGCTGAAATTAGCTGGGGGAAAGGAGGATGGGGAGAATAAAGAAGAGTAAAAATACTAATCCCATCATTGATTATAGAGGAGAATCAAATACTGTTTAAACAAACAGAGGATTTGTTCTAATCTTCTAGAACATAAAAATTTAGAACATAAAAATATGTTCTAAAACATATACTATGTTTTAAAACATTATACTATGTCAAGAATACCAACTTTCCAATTATCAGAAGCAACACATACACACACACACACATATCCCACAGTAAGCAAAAATAAAGTACAATAGCTTTAAAGACAGAAAAGTGTAATATGAAATAATATACAATTAATATTAAATATATATTCCCTAATAACAGCAACAAGTGGGCAGCATGGTCTGTTTTGCTTACTGCTATGTCCCTAGTACCTGGCACATTGTCTGGCTATTGATTGGCACGAAAAAAATCTTAAAAGAATAAAATGCATATAGGCTAATCTCATATATTAAAGAAAAATACTTTCAAGTGGCAGCAAGTCACAAAACTCACTTTGTACTATATAGATGAATAATACCTAAAATAAATTCTTCAGAAAATTTGAGATGGAAGACCAAGCAAATGCAAACAAAAGGAGAACAAATGTCATTATTGTAATAATAGTCAACACTGAATTCAAGGCAAACAAATGATCTTAGAAAAGAACTGTTGCTACAAGTGATGAAATAGATTTTTAACAAAACTATGTATTAATGGGCTTCCCCAGTGGTGCTAGTGGTAAAGAACCTGACTGCCACTGCAGGAGACATAAGAAATGCTGGTTCAACCCCCAGATTGGGAAGATCCCCTGGAGGAGGGCATGGCAACCCACTCCAGTATTCTTGCCTGGAGAATCCCATGGACAGAGGAGCCTGGGTGATTACAGTCCATAGGGTCACAAAAGTCTGGCATGACTGAAGCGCTGTTGCACAGATGCATGTATTAATAGATTAAAGAGCTAAGACTAAATAGGCACTAAATAACAGAGTAGCAGCATTCATAAATTTAAGCACACAGTAATTGAGACAGACCAAAGTAAAAACCTAACATGGAACTTTTCTTTTTGCTAGTGGCTAAGGCAATGGCACCCCACTCCAGTACTCTTGCCTGGAATATCCCATGGATGGAGGAGCCTGGTAGGCTGTGGTCCATGGGGTCACTGAGGGTCGGACACGACTGAGCGACTTCACTTTCACTTTTCACTTTCATGCACTGGAGAAGGAAATGGCAACCCACTCCAGTGTTCTTGCCTGGAGAATCCCAGGGACGGGGAGCCTGGTGGGCTGCCGTCTACGGGGTCGCAGACAGTCGGACATGACTGAAGCGATTTAGCAGCAGCAGCAGCATAGAACATTCACAAAAATTTACTTACTTTTGGTTACACACAAAACATAGGTAAAATCAAAACAGGAGAAAGAGCCAAGGCAACAGTCTCTGATCACATAATGAAAAAACTAGAAATTAATAATGAAACTGGAAAACGACATCTAATATTTTAAAGTACTCTTACATACTGTTGTTGTTTAGTTGCTAAGTGGTGTCTGACCCTTGAGACTTCATGGACTGTAGCTCTGCCAAGTCCATGGGAATTTCCAGGCAAGAATACTGGAGCAGGTTACCATTTCCTTATCCAGGGGATCTTCAGGACCAAACGATCTAACCTGCAACTCCTGCACTGTAGGTGGATTCTTTACCACTGAGCCACCTGGGAAGCCCCTTTACTCTTACATATATCTTCAGTCAAAAAAGAGATCAATATCCAAATTACACTATATCTCAAAACCACAGTGAAAATACACTGCTTTACAGACTATGGGACATAGCTGAGACATTGCTTAAAGAAATGTCATCATGTTAAATATTCACATAAGGAAACAAGTAAGGAAGATAAATGAATTAAGCATCTATATTTAGATTTTAGCTAAAAGGTTAACAAAAGCAGAAAGAAAACCATTTGAATAATCAAAACAAAAATTAATTAATTATAAAGGAAATGACAGGAATAATAAATACATACAAGAGCAGAATTTTGGAAAATAAAATAATATAAATACATGAATACACTTTTAGCTGCTAGGATTTCTTGGCACCTTGGCACTCGGGAAAAACAATTCTTTGTTGTAGGTGCTACCCTGTTCATTGTATTGAGCAGCATCCCTAGCCTCTACTTACTAGATGCCAGCAGCCACTGCCCTCAGCCCTTTGTAACAACCAAAATTGTCTGTGGACATTGCCAATTGTCCCCCTGGGCTGGGCATTGTCAAAACTGCCCCAATTGAAACCACTGAACTAACACAATCAAAAATAAAGAGAAAAAGTTCAAATGCCTAATAAAACAAATGATAATGAAGAAATGATTGGTTAGAGAAAATAAAAGAATAAAAACATACCATTTTATTAAACACTGCAAATTAATATGAAGCATGGATAAAATTGATAATATTATAGAAATATCAAATTAACAAAAATAGAAAATCTAAGACAAGGTTTGCCAAAGAAGAAAGTTGTCAAAAATCTAACCATCTAAAGAATTATTTGATCCCTCTTATTTAAGCACTGTTCCATTCTTTTGCATACATTTGGCCATATAATTGGATAAGAGAAAAAAAACTTAGAAAACCGTCAAGGGTTTTTTTTACTTAGATGATACTTTGCAAGTGATACAATTGTACAACTGAAAGAAAGGCAGGGTTTACTGAGCAACTATTGAAAACAATGAGACTTTATAAATTGGCTCAGTATAAAATTAACATACAGAAATCATTATCCTTTATGAATACCAATCACCTCCAATATAAGAGATCAATTGGTAAAAGACACAAAATATTTAGGAATAATACTGATAATAAATTTTCATAAAATAAAAAGAATAAAACAATAGAAAATTTGAGAAAATTGAAAAACTGATTCTGTAATTCATATAGAAAAATAAGTCAGGAATAGAACAATCATGAAAAAGAAGATTAATTTGGCAGCAGAGAAGGAAAAAACAAACTTATGATACTAAAAAACAATAGAAAGCTACAACATTTAAATCAGTGTGGTGAAAGTGAAAGTCACTCATTTGTGTATGACTCTTTGCAACCCCATGAACTATACAGTCCATGAAATTCTCTAGGCAGAATACTGGAGTGGGTAGCCTTTCCCTTCTTCAGGGGATCTTCCCAACCCAGGAACCAAACCCAGGTCTACTGCATTGCGGGTGGATTCTTTACCAGCTGAGCCACAAGGGAAGCCCAAGCATTTGCAGGGGCAGGGGTGGGGGTGGGGTTAGCCTATCCCCTCTCCAGAGGATCCTCTTAGGAATCGAACCAGGGTCTCCTGCTTTGCAGACAGATTCTTTACCAACTGAGATACCAGGGAAGCCCATCAGTGTGGTACTGGGACATCAGTGTGGTACTGGGACTCAAATAACAGTCAGAACAATGAGACACTGGTAGAAGTACAGAAATCCAAACAAGTAAAAATGTGTTTCTAATATGAC